>NC_063349.1:9232939-9262576 GCF_021869965.1 Rhincodon typus
ACCCCCTTCCCCTCCCCCATTTCTGAAGAAGGGTCTAGGCCCGAAACATCAGCCTTCCTGCTCCTCTGATGCTGCTTGGCCTGCTGTGTTCATCCAGCTCTACACCTTGTTATCTAAGATTCTCCAGCATCTGCAGTTCCTACTGTCTCTGCTAAATATTCCTCCCAGGTTTGGCTGACCACAACCAAATCATCAAGATGTACAACACAGTTGTGTGTGACCTTCAATGACCTTGTTAGTTAATCTTTGAAAAGTTGCTGGTGCAATATTAATTCTGAACAATATGACTTTATGGAGATAAAATCCATCCAGGGTTAGGAAGGATGAAATTTCTTTGGCCGTATCAGTTAATGAAACTTGCTAATAACTTCTTATAAATCTTTTTTTTTAACAAAGCGTGTTTGCCCAATCCTTTCAATACATTCCTCCAATCATAGAATTGGATGTGAGTCTATCTTTGTTACTGCAATGATTTTTTGATAACCACCCTTGTGGTCCTTCTGATTTCAGTGCCACAACAAGAATTGAGCTCCTACTACTGTGACTCCATTAAGTAAAGTCATTTTGTCTCATGAACTTGACCTCTTCCTTTATCTGAATTAACTTCTCTGGATTGTGTCTGTAAGGACATTGCTATATGGGTGACCTGCATTAATATTATCTCTGGACAAAGATATTTTCCCTGACCTTTTTCCAACAAATTGATTAATGAATCTGCAACAGCTCTCGTAAGTACACCAACAGTATTGTTGAGATAGCATAATATTCTGAAATCTGAGGAAGGGTCACTGGACCCGAAACGTTAACTCTGATATTTTTCTTCACAGATGCTGCCAGACCTGCTGAGCTTTTCTAGCAAATTTTATTATTGTAGCATAATATTATATTTAACTTTCTAAATACCTCTGTAGTATATAATCCAATTGCTAGAAGTTGAACTTTAGTATTTTCAAGTTCTGATTCATTCACAAATCTTTCTGGCATTTATACTTCACTTCCTACTTCTTTTACCACTATAAACACATTCCTTTTCTGTCTATCCTCTCTGGCTTTAACATTTTTGCATAACACACTGACATTTTTCTCCTGTCTGAAACGCTCAATACATCATTCATACCCATTGAATTTCCTCTGATTTTATTAGGTCAATGAAACTCCGTCTTAATACTTTACTAGAGATAGGTAATGATACTAACAGCTTGATTCCAGCAATAAGTTTTTGTTAAAACAATTTATCTTCATGAACTGTCATTGTTTGTTGAGAGGTGGCCAAATGTTTTGGTTAATTTTTTCCCAAAAATTGCACACACATTTCGGAAATATGGACTCTCAGCCTTGGCTATAAACTTTTCCTTTCTCTTTTAAATGATCTTCTCACCTTAATTCCATATAATCGCTTCAAAAAGGCTGAAATGCATGGGCTTTTTGGGACAGCCCTATGAAAAGCTGTTACAAGGGATTTCATTTATCATGAACATTATGACATTCCTGACAATAGGTTCCTATCAGAGTTTTCAAACTTTGATGATATCTTTCTCATGTTATGCGCAATTGTGGATGATAAGCTGAAGGCATAAATTGTTTATTCAAAGTCTACACATTATTTCTCTTGATTTATGTGTCTGTAATAGCTTTCATAAGTCCCATTGATATTTTTCGGAAAGATACATGCCTTTAATGTTTTAAGCCCCTCCACATTGTCCAATCTGATTTTTGAAGGGCTGATTTTAGAATTTTCAATTTCTGATTCATTCTCAAATTTCTCACTCCTTTTCTTTTTCTTCCTCCTCTCTTTCCATTTCTCTCTGTAATGCTGCACTAGATGCCTTTCTTCTTCAATTATTTAGAAAACCTCAACCCTAACCTTTCCTTGAGACGCCTAATTCAAACAGCAAACAAAACGCACTTCTACTTTAACTTTAGTGTAAACACACAATCTCTAAGCTACATTTCTAGTAGTCTCGCATTGTCTGGCACGCACCACATTGACTGATTTTCCATTAGGTGACAGCACTGTTTCTTCCATCTGTTCTTTTTCAACACAGTGAACTGTCAACCTGCAGCCCTACTTCAAAACTGCAAAACCACATTCCTAAGCATTTAAGCAAAACAAGTCTCTGCACACTTTCATACTAAAGCCCCCAAACTTCAAAACTACAAAACTGAAACCTCAAAAATAGTGTACTATGTCTTCTCAACACACAAACTATAAATTAACCAAAAGTTATGCATTGTTCTTAACACCAGTAACACTCTGCAAATTTTCAGACTATTCAAAATACATGTAAATAAAATTCCTCCAAACCTATTCTGTTTCGCTGAAATGTCATTAGGGACTTCAAGGACCCAGGATAAAAAATCATGAACAATTTCAAATGTCCAAGGTTCCCTCAGAAATCTATGTGGATTTCGAGGGAGGCACTCAATCCCATAACTTTCTGATTGAAATGTAAGCAGGTCATCACTGGTCCATGGTTGAAGTTATGTAATAGGATGGCGAGACATATGAATTGAGCATGTTCGGCACAAAGCTAAGCAGAATGCTTTGATCTGTTTTGGAGTTTCCACCTGCAGCATTTTGTCCCATCTTCTTTTGCTTCTGTTATTAGTGAAGCTTTGTTTACAAATACATTTAGAAATAATCAGGAAGGGGGAGCCGCCAAACACTGCAACATGAAAGATTGCTTTTTCTTTTTTTGTGTCAGCTTCATCCACATAGATGAGGATTGGCAAACGCAGTGTGCTGTAGCCTTATCAGTTGATTGACTGAGTTAATGATGAATATTGGACAAACTTTTTCATTACACTCTGTTCAATGCTGAAGGATTTCCAATGACGCAACGATAACAGTTGCGGCGGTCTTGTGTCCTGTTGATACTTCTTTGCAAAAGCAACTATTATGTCAATGTGGAAACTTCTACAGCAGGAGAAATACTGCTTTTGTCAAGAATTGACCAGTATAAAACAAACCATCACTTTGTATCAAGTTAAGATATTTCAGGTTTGAGCTAGATTTAACTCCAAATTCTACAGCTGAGCAACCTGAGCACATTAGTTTCATGAGTGTCTCTAAATTGATAGGTATAGTTATTCCATTTCAATAATATAGGATTTTTCAAGAATAAGAAATGTTTGGAGGGATGTGGACCAAGCACAGGCAGGTGGGTCTAGTTTAATTTGGGATTATGGTTGGCATGGACTGGTTGGACCGAAGGGTCTGTTTCCTTGCTGTATGATTCTATAATGGAATGTTTCTGTTTAAATCCTAATACTAAGTAAATACAGATTTCCATAATGGACTTGGGCCTTCTGTGATGAGAAGCCCCATAGAATATTACACTGTAGAAATTAATCTCTCAATCACAAAGTCACTTATGTTTTCCTCCATGTGAGCTTTCTAGTCTAATACTTCTCTCTTCCACACGCCTGTGGTATGCTGTTTAGCAATTACTATTCTTCCACTGGAAGTATTTGAAAATGATTTACATTTAATTGTGTTTTAAAAATGATTTCATAGGATATGGATGTTACTGGCAAGGCCAATATTTGTTGCCAATCCCTAACTGCCCCTGAATTAAGTAGATTACTAGGTCATTTCGAAGGGCAGTTAAGAACCAACCACATGGATGTGGATCCAACCAGATGACGTCAGCAGATTTCCTTCCCATTTGTAAAACGGATGCGTTTTTAGGACATTTGGTGATAGTTTCACGGTCACCATCACTGAGACTCCCTTTGAACCAATTGCCCCAGAGAATTGAGCCTGAGTCTCAGGCCTGTAAAATTACCACTACACCCTCAGACGACTGTCTGTGTGGAGTTTGCACATTCTCCCCGTGTCTACGTGGGTTTCCTCCGGGTGCTCTAGTTTCCTCCCACAGTCCAAAGATGTGCAGGGTAGGTGGATTGGCCATGCTAACTTGCCCGTAATGTGTAGATTAGGTGGGTTATACGTGGATCCATCTGGGTGGGATGCTCTGAGGGTCAGTGTGGACATGTTGGGCCGAAGGGCCTGTTTCCACACAGTAGGGGTTGTATAAAAAAAATCACTTGCCCAAAATACATTGGGCCCACAACGTCAAAGTTGCAGATGAGATGATAGTTTGCTACTCCATCCCAATTTTTGTCAACAAATTATTTTATACATGAACCCCCACCTCCACCTCCTACCCCCATCCTCCCAACAACCGTTTCCCACCAAAATTTGGTCATGATCACTATTTCCTGGGTGTCTTCATGTTGGGTGATTAATTTGTCCTACTTTGTTATCCAGAAGAAAAAAGAGGACAGAATTGACACCAGCTTCCTGGTCCACTGTCATGTCACAGATAAAATTCCACCCCATGCGTTTGATTTTCAGTTTAAATGAAATCAGTTGCTCTATCTGGAAAACAGGATTATTCTGCCATACATCGTGATAACATTGGTATATTCCTGATATGGCTTGTCATTACCTGTGTAGTACATCTGAGATGATAAACTAGAACAACAGAATAGTGCCAGCGCACTATCTGACCATTATAGACAAGGAATTAACAAACTTCACAGATTTTTCCTGTTACCTTAGCTCTAAATCAAACCTTAAAATGCAGCACGTTTTCCTCAAAAGCATACTCAGAAGTGTGCAATTGTTTTGGTTAGCTATAACAAATATGTTTAATAAACCCAAATATCCATAGAAATGGCAATACATCCCAAATGTAACATCTTACTCTGGAACTCATTGTATCATTTAACATGGCTTCAATTCTGACAATCGAAAAACTTCAATATCCTTTGTCCAATACAACGTTCATACTTTATATATTAAAACAACAATGGAAAACATTCAGGAAACAGCCTACTTCAGGCACTTTGACTAAGAATCCACTGTTCAATTTTATACTGTTGTAATATATTTTGAGACCACTGTTATTCTCTACACTTTATTATATCTTCTGGAGTTTCCCTCTTTCAATCTGTGTTCAAGACATCGTTGTCAACAACAGCGAACTGTAGGTAACCAAATGGAAAAATCAGAAAATATCAAAACTCCAAGGAATAAGAGAAGTGGAAAAAAAAGTGAGACAGTGCCAAGCCTTCCAAGGTAATGGGGACTGATGGATATCGCCATCTTGTGTTCAACCAGAACGTAACATGTCTAAAAGAACAATAATCAGTAAATGACAGATCATATGGAAAAATGACCACTCTGTCCATGAGATTGACCCATGACCATTCTGTCACTTGAACATTGACTTCAACAACTTCAGAGTATTTTTAAAATTCATTAATGGAATATGGGTACTGTAGCTTGGATGAACATTTATTGCCCACACCTAGTTGCACTTGAGAAGGTGGTTGTACACTTCCTTCTTGAAATGCTGCTATTCATTTATAGGCCCTTAGGTACAGAATTCTAGGATTTTGACCCAACAACATGGAAGCAACAACACTATACTTCCAAATCAGAACGTGAGTGGCTTGAAGGGGAATGTGCGGATGGTGGCGTTCCTATGTATCTGCTGTCCTTGTCTTTCTTAGTTGAAGTGGTTATGGGTTTGGAAGGTGCTGTCTAAGACGCTTTGGTAATTTTCTGCAGTTCACCTTGTACACACTTGGAGCTGTACTCATCCGGGCATGTAGGGAATATGTTCCATCAAATTCCTGACAAGTAACTTGCAGGGATGGGCAGGCTTTGAAGAGTGAGGAGATGAGTTACTCACTGCAGATTGCTTAGTCTCTGACCTGATCTTGTAGCCACAGTACTTATTTGACTAGGTTAATTCAGTTCCTGATCATTGGTAACCCCTGAATGTTGAGAGTGAAGGATTCAGTCATGGTAATGCTATTGAATGTCAAGGGACATGAATACTGTCCTCCATTTTTCATTCACCCCAATTCCTTGCTTGCATATGTTTGCTGTCAGGAGACCAGCCCTATTTTCTACTATTCATATGTACCATTGACACCTGTTCTATATCTTTTGAACATAATAAGAACTCCATTTTTCTTTTACTCTCAGCGCCTTCAAATCTGTTTCGCTTATTCCTCTTTGTCTTTTGTAAACAGCATTAAATAAAATTTCATTTTTCAGCTTTCTTTAGTTCCCAAGAAAAGTTACATTCGACTTGAATCGTGAACTCTTTCTCGCTCTCTGCAGACGCCAGGGGAGTTTCTCTAGCTGTTCCTGTATTTACATCCAATCTCCAGCACCCACAGTACTGCTTTTAATAACCCATTATTCTTCCCCTGGCATGAGATTCGCGTTCAACCTCTGCATTGCTAATGCAAAACTCCAAAGAGTTGCTGGAGCCAGAAAATTTCCTGAATGGAGGTTTTGAGTTCAATTCCGATCACTACACTACAGGAAGGATATGGAGGCTGTGGAGAGGGTGCAGAAGAGGTTTACCAGGATGCTGCCTGGATTAGAGGGTATGAGCTATAAGAAGAGGCTAGAAAAACTCGGGTTGTTTTCTCTGGAGCAGCAGAGGCTAAGGGGAGACTTAGTTATAGTCTAACAGGTATATTTGAAAACACAAGCTTTCAGAGCCTCTCTCATTCTTCAGGTTAGTTGGAGAGGTAGTATCAGACACAGAATTTATGAGTAAAAGATCAAAGGATCACACCACTGATCAGGACATATTAAACAAACCTGAGATGCTGTTAAATCTTTAATCAGTTAGGTTTTAATTGTTTAATATGTATGTGTAAGTCCCCAAATTCCTTTTAAGTCACTGTCCTGAAAGAACTAAAGGTTTTATCAGTGTAAAGAAGAGGTGACATTTTAGGTCAGACAATGCATGTTAGGTGTGAGGTCTTGTTTAGAATCCGTTTGTGTTTTGGTTTGGAGTCAGATTGGTTTTGCTTCTGCATTAGGAATATATAAAACACCACATTGACTGACTGTATATAAATTGTGTGCTTTTTGAACAACATGGAATGTACTGCAAATACAAATACACCGCATAGATTCACGTGTGTGTTTGTGTGTGTGTGTGTGTGTGTGTGTGTGTGTGTGTGTGTGTGTGTTTTGGGGGGGTGGTGGAAAGAGAGTGTGCTTGTGTGAGGGAGAGAGAGAGTGTGTGCATGCGTGTGCGTGTGAGAGAGACTGTGAGTGCATGTGTGGGAGACATAGATAGTGTGTGTATGTGAGGGAGAGAGAGAGTGAGTGTGTGCGAGTGTATAGAGTGGTGGGGACACCTGTAGTGCAACATGAATCCAAGATCTCCTTTGAGGCTGTCCTCATGTGTACTGAACTTGGCTATAAGCCTCTGCTCGGCCACTCTGTGTTGTTGTGTATCCCAAAGTCTACCTTGGAGGACGTTTTCCCAAAGATCCAAGACTTAATGGCCTTTACCATTGAAGTGTTCCCCCACTGGGGTGGAACATCCCTGTCTGGCAATTGCTGTGGGGTGTCTGTTCATCTGTTGTCATAGCGTCTGCATGGTTTCGCCAATATACCATGCTTCGGGGCATCCTTGCCTGCAGCGTATGAGATAGACATCGTTGGCCGAGTCACATGAGTATCTGCCATGTACACGGTAGTTAGTCTTCCCACGTCTGATGGGAGTGTCCATGTCAATGATCTGACATGTCTTGCAGAGGTTACCATTGCAGGGTTGTATGGTGTTGTGGCCGATGTTGTGCTGAAGGCTGGGTAGTTTGCTGTGAACAATGGTCTGATTAAGGTTTGGTGGTTGTTTGAAGGCAAGAAGTGGAGGTATAGGGAAAGTCTTGGTGAAGATGTTCGTCATCATCAATAATGTGTTGAAGGCTGCAACGAACATGACATAGTTTCTCTGCTCCCGGGAAAAATGGGACGTGAAGGGTACCCTATCCGACATATCACGTGTCTGTCTTTTGAGGACGTCATTATAGTTTCTCACTGTGGCACGTCAGAACTGGTTGAGCATCGCATCCCTTTCCTATGAGGGGCATGCTTCAACACCTTCAGGTGTCCATCTCGTCCTCCTCATCCAAATAGATCCTGTGTATGTGTAAGGCTTGTCCATAGGGGATGGCTTTTTAATATGTTTAGGGTGGAAGCTAGAGAAATGCAGCATTGTGAGATTATCCACAGGCTTGCAGTAGAGTGAGGTAATGAGATGTCTGTCCCTAATTGAGATGCGTGTGTCCAAGAATGAGACTGATTCTAAACAGTAGTCCATGGTAAGTCTGATGGTGGGATGAAACATGTTGCTCCCCATTTCTGAAGATTGGTCCCGACCTGAAATGTCAACTTTCCTGCTCCTCTGATACTGCCTAGCCTGCTGCGGTCCTCCAGTTCCACGCTGTGTTATCTCTGACTCCTGCATCAGCAGTTCTTACTATCTCTGCTATCACTATGTAGTTGTTTCAGTGATTCCTCGCCATGAGTCCAAAGGAAGAAAATGTTGTCAATGTATCTAGTGTGTGGCGTTGGTCAGAGGTTCTGTGCAGCAAAGAAGTCTGTTCGAACCTGTGCAAGAAAATGTTGGCATATTGGGGAGCAAATCAGCCGAGGACTCAATTTCTGCCACACCACCAAAATGGACCCCATTGATCCTCCGGAAATCTTCCAAGATGTCAGCAGCGAGCCCAATGAGACAACCAATGAAGCGGATCAGTCAACAGAGAGATCCATGGGAAGCGGGCAAAGAAGGAGCCATTGCCCATTGACAGGTTTACTCAAGCCATCACAGAATGCATGAATGCCAGATTCATTAGCCGCACTGATAAGGTAGTGTAAAACGACACCCAGGTACAACACAACACCGTCCGTGCTCTGAAGACCTATCGCAACATTGTCATCAAACCAGCAGGCAAAGGAGGAGCCATCGTCATACAGAATAGAACGGACTACTGCAAGGAAGCATACCGACAGCTGAACAACCAGGAACACTACAGATAACTACCTGCCAATCTGACCAGAGAACACACTCGTCAGCTGAACAGACTGGTCAAGACTTTTGATTCAGTCCTTTGGAGTACCCTATGCACTCTCATCCCACGTATCTCCCTTGTAGGGGACTTCAACTGCCTTCCAAAGATATTCAAAGTCAACTCACCTGGATGTCCCATCGTATCAGGCAATGGGATCCTGTGTGAGAATCTCTCTGAATATGTCGAGGGCATCTTGAAATCCATTGTACAGGGAACCCCCAGCTTCTGTCATGACACTACAGATTTCTTATGGAAACTCAGCATCCATGGAACAGCGGAACCAGGAACTTTCCTCGTCACAATGGGCGTTTCGGCACTCTACACCAACATGCCCCATGATGACGGCATCGCCGCAACAGCCTCAGTACTCACCACCAACAACTGCCAATTTCCAGATGCCATCCTCCAATTCATCTGCTTCATCTTCGACAAACGGTTCTTCATCCAGACACTCCAACATACCAACATTTTCATGCACAGGTTCAAACAAGACTTCTTTGCTGCACAGAACCTCCAACCAATGCTATACACCAGATATATTGATTACATTTTCTACTTTGGACTGCTGGCGAGGAATCACTGAAAAAACTACATGGTGGTATCAACAAGTTTCATCCCACCATCAGACTTACCATGGACTGCTCTTCAGAATCAGTCTCATTCTTGGACACACGCATCTCCATCAAGGATGGACACCTCTGTACCTCACTCTACTGCAAGCCTGTGAATAATCTCACGATGCTGCATTTCTCTAGCTTCCATGCTAAACATATTAAAAAGCCATCCCCTATGGACAAGCCTTACGCATACACAGGATCTGTTCAGATGAGGAAGAACGAGATAGACACCTGAAGATGTTGAAGCATGCCCCTCATAGGAAAGGGATGCAATGCTCAACTCATCGATCACCAGTTCTGACGTGCCACAGTGAGAAACCATAATGACCTTCTCAAAAGACAGACATGGGATATGTCCAATAAGGTGCCCTTCGTCATCCAGTATTTCCTGGGCTCGGAGAAACTGCACCATGTGCTTTGCAGTCTTCACCTCATTATCAGTGACGATGAGCACCTCACCAAGATCTTCTCCACACCTTCACTTCTCGTCTTCAAACAACCACCAAACCTTAATCAGACCATTGTTCACAGCAAACTACCCAGCCTTCAGCACAACATCGACCACAACACCACACAACCCTGCCATGGTAATCTCTGCGAGACATGTCAGATCTTCGACATGGACATTCCCATCACACATGGGAACACCACCCACCATGTGCACGGCAGATACTCATGTGACTTGGTCAACGTTGTCTATCTCATACGCTGCAGGCAAGGATGCCCCGAAGCATGGTATATTGGCGAAACCATGCAGACGCTATGACAACAGATGAACAGACACCCCACAGCAACTGCCAGACAGGGATGTTCCACCCCAGTGGGGGAACACTTCAATGGTAAAGGCCATTCAGTCTTGGATCTTTGGGAAAACGCCCTCCAAGGTAGACTTTGGGATACACAACAACACAGAGTGGCCAAGCAGAGGCTGATAGCCAAATTTGGTCCCCCTGAGGACGGCCTCAACCGGGATCTTGGATTCATGTTGCACTACAGGTGTCCCCACCGCTCTATACACTCTCGCACCCACACTCACACCCACACACACTCACACACACACAGACACACGTGAATCTATGGGGTGAATTTGTATTTGCAGTTACATTCCATGTTGTTCAAAAAGCACACAATTTATATACAGTCAGTCAATGTGGTGTTTTATAAATTCCTGCTTCAGAAATAAAACCAGTCTGGCTCCAAACCAAAACACAAACACATTCCAAACAAGGCGTCACACCTAACATGCATTGTCTGACCTAAAATGTCACCTCTTGTTTAAACTGACAAAACCTTTAGTTCTCTCAGGACAGTGACTTAAAAGGAATGTGGAGATTTACATATACATATTAATCAACTAAAATCTTCTAACTGATTAAAGATTTAGCAGCATCTCAGGTCCTCATCAGCAGTGTGACTCTTTGATCTTTTACTTATAAATTCTGTGTCTGATACTTGTTTCTCACTAACACCTGAAGAAGGAGAGAGGGTCTGAAAGCTTGTGTTTTCAAATAAACCTGTTGGATTATAACCTGGTGTTGTGTGGTTTCTGACCTTGTCCACCCCAGTCCAACACCAGCACCTCCACATCAAGGGGAGACTTGACAGAAGTCTGTAAAGTTATGAGATGCATAGGTAGGGTTGATGGTCAGAATCTTTTTCCCAGAGTTGAAGTGTCTAATACTAGAGGGGCATGCATTTAAGGTGAGAGGGAGAAAGTTCAAAGGAGATGTGAGGGGCAAGTTTTTTACACAGAGAGTGGTAGGAGTCTGGAATGCGCTGCCAGGGATATTGGTGGAGGTGGACATGATAGGGGCATTTAAGGGACTTTTATAAAAGCGTGTGTATATGCAAGGAATGGAGGGATATGGACCAAGGGCAGGCAGAAGGGATTAGTTTCATTTTGCATCACGTTCAGCACAACATCTTGCGCCAAAGGGCCCATTCCTGTGCTGTGCTGTTCTACTCTCTATGAGTAAAGGTATGGATTACTGGAAACTAGAACTCAGTAGCCGCTGCCTTGAATCAAGCACATGCAATTAATGTTCTCAGCCATGCTGGATAATACAGAAATATCTGATTGAAGGTTGAAAGGCATACCAACATATTAGGATACTGCAAACTGATGATATTATTCAACAAACTAAATTGAAAACTGTTTTGAATAGATAGGAATGCCGTTTTAAGTTTCCAATGACTGTGCTCTTTTTCAGACATGTAACTTCTCACTGCAAGGTCAAAACTGATGGAAGTGAACTTGGTAAACTAAATCCTAACAGTGGTTTGGTTTGGTTTGCTCTGATCCTTACTGTTCACATGTTCACATACTCATAATGCCAGCCCTAACTAAACGATCAGTTCATGCAACATTAACACTTCAGCCTTGAAATTGTGCAATCCATAATCCCAGCAGACTCGTTGAAATAATTAATCCATATATTGATTGTTAACGTTGTTTGCCTAAAGGATCCATACAAGCTGAGATCTGATATAAATGGTTTTAACAGTAATTAAGTAAGGGAGTCCCATGTTCTTATCACAATACATTACAAATTCCAGTCTGTAAGGGCCAGTGTCTCATTTTAATGGTGCTTTCTTAGCAGCTCAGCTAGGTTCACAGATAATACCACAAACGTATATCAGACAGGATTTCTATCAACTGTACTGTATATTGCTGAAAAGAAAGACATGTAGACAAAGCTTTTTATCTTGCAGCCGTCAGGACAAATGTAAGAATGCTATATTTGAAATTATTACAATTTGTATGGGAGACATACAGGAGAAACAGGTTGTGACTGATTTACAAGCTGACTGTGGTCATTTACGTTATCATGAAGAAAGCAATAGGAAACTATAGGCTCCCAAGCACTAATGTAATTCAACAATAGCATTAGACTTGAAACATGTGCCTTTTGTTAATAGAGAATGGATTTCCTGTGTGCAAATATACCTTGTTTGCAGCAAGTGTGAAGGAGGAACATTATGAGCCTGAATAATTATCATAATCTTGGTTGTTAGTGTGGCTATTATCACACTCAGGATTATTCAGCATGTACTGTCCAAGCACAGAATCACATCTAACAGTAGACTTACCTCAATTACACTTCTCAGAAGGATTATACATCATTACGTAGGGACCTGTTCTCCTGCTGGAGTCCCAAAGAGCTGATCTCTCATCAGAGAGAGAGAGAGATACTGGTGGCAATTTGAACAGAACGTCACCAAGCCTCAGGCAACAGCAAAGGCTAAGGAAGAGAGACATTCATACTGACATCATCTGGTGCAGGAATTGAACACAGCCTATTGGCATCACTCTGTATTGCAAACCAGCCATCCAGCTAACTGAGCTAATCGACCACCTAGCCCATTCACGATGAACAAGAGGAATGTGTGCACCTTTTTCCGAATTACCTGGGAACTCATAGGTCCTCATTGTTTTCTCTATGCAAGACCTCACCAGTCAGAGTCGACTTTCCAACCAAACAGCATTCTTCCCTCCTTTAGTAAAAATAGCCATGACCATTTGAAATTTTGCATTCTTGTGTTCATCCTGACAAGTGGAAGGTGAAAGGTTTGAGCAACATGTGTCTCTTTTCAGTAATATTCTGTATGAACAAGTGACTGGGAATCTGTATTGTAACAATATGCAATTCTGAAAGAACGATACAACTGCCAAATAAGTAAAGCAATGCTTCCTGCTCGATAGTTTTTGAAATATAATTTTCTGGATACAACCAATGCTGGTAAAGCAAATGTCAATTGCACATCTCTAGTGAAGCTGTGGAAATAGTCTATTTTCTTGAATCACTGGCATTGGTTTTGCGTGACTGAATGATTTACTAGGTCATTCAAAGGTCAACTAAATCCCACAGGCACATTTTGTGAGAATATAAGCAGACTCAGTAAAGATGGCAGATTTCCTTTCCTTAAGGCCATTAGTGAACCATTTGGATATACTAACAATTTTACAGATTTGAATTTTTAATTGTGAGCTTCATGTCTCTATCCGCCACTCTCCCATTGTTTCTTGACTTCCTTCAATAAAGGAAGGTTCTCATTGGGAGATCTATTGCCCTGAAGTGTGATGGATCAAAACAATTCCGGCACCAAAACTCTCAACTGAAGCAACAAGAATTAAACAAAAGTTAAGAATGGAGGTGGCCTCATACACCAATGTAAATCCTACAATAGTAATGTTATTTCGTTTTAAACATCAGGAAATTGTCTGTATCTCTAAACAATATCAGAAGTCAATTGCAGTGTAATTCCTGATACAATTGGACTTATCTGACAATAGTTGTAAATCTGACCTAAAAGATGGGTGAAATGAACCAATTACCTCCTGTTTCACTGATTAACTATTGCTTATCATTTTACACACATCTGTTGGGTGCAACTGATCAGAGAATCTAGTCCAATGATATGACAATGCAAAGTGAGTGCGCAACTAAAAAGCTATTTTCTGCTTCCCTCTCAAACATCCTTTTTTAATTCATTTATCCTTGCTCTTTGGAATTCATCCAATCACTCATGCGATTTGTTTACCATGATGGTAAAAATTACCACAGCCAGTCAAAAATAATGGGATAACACCATGTCATAAGTGAAGTCTGATGTCTCATTACAGATGTAAAGAGTCCCGACCAGGAACGTCAGCTTTCCTGCTCCTCTGAAGCTGCCCAGCCTGCTGTGTTCCTCCAGCTCCACACTGTGTTATCTCAGTTTACTCTTATTTTTATTATTTTATGAATGCAAATCTCTGGAGCAAAGTGATTGACTCCACATCTGCTGATTTTAAGGTGATTAGTATATCATTTAATCTGTAGAGGGAACACTTCTCAGTAATGTGCAGCATTGTTTGTGTCTTTTCACAAGTGCATATGGGATTTCTACTGATGGCCTCAGTGCTGGAGCTTGGTTGTGCAGGGCCCCTGGCTTCACCTGAACCTGTTTAGCAAGGAGGACTCTCACTGTGGGGCTCAAGCTTGCCATTTGACAGATGAGGTTTGTCACAAGGAACTTAACCTGCTTACAGAAACTCCAGTCCTCTTCACATCCCAACTTGGAAACATATATCTCAGCTGGGCCATTAGCCTGCCATTGTTGACTGGCAACTATTTTGGGAGAGTGACGCAGTGGTTCAGGAAGGACACTTACGAATCACTGCCATCCTCAGACAGTACAGTGTCTCAGTGGTTAACACTGCTGCCTCACAGCGCTGTGGACCCAGGTTCAATTCCACCCTTGGGTGATTGTCTGTGTGGTGGTTGCACATTCTCTCTGAATCTGCGTGGGTTTCCTCTGGGTGCTCTTGTTTCTTCCCACAGTTCAAAGATGTGCAAGCTAGGTGGATTAGCCATGCTGAATTCCCCATAGTGTCCAGAGATGCGTAAGCTAGGTGAATTAGCCATGGTAAATGCTTGGGTATGGGAAAAGATAGGGGGCCGAGTCTGGCTGGGATGCTCTTCGGAGGGTCAGTGCAGACTCAATGGGTCAAATGGCCTCTTTCTGCCCGTAGGGATTATATGAATCAATTAAGGATGGGCAGTAGATATCAGTCTCAACAGAGCTGTATACTTTAAAAAAAATTCAACAGGATCCTGCTTGCAGCAGCCAGAATTAATATTTGCTTAATGCATTAAGATGATGTCAGTTTTAAAAAAAAATGAGCACAGTTTCCAGATCAATTCACTTTCAGCTAATTGGATTCCCCCATTACTAGAACTCACTGTGTCACTTTGCTGGAAAATGACAGAACTGCACACATTATACATCAGTAATACACTACATAACTCTACTGTGTGCCACATCCTTTGACAAGCTGTGTGTTGGGTTGATGCAGGTTCACATCGTTATAAAACAGCTCATCTATGTAATGAACCATTATGGACTTCAAATATGCTCGCTAAATACAACTTATAAATAGTACTTCAGCAAGTGGAATTTGAGAAACACACAACTCAATTTTAAGTAGTGTCACACATGGAGCAACTCTCGTAAGTAAACAGAAATGGAACATCTTGTGTTTTGTTTTGATTAGGATGAAATGCATACTTTCTGCAATTTGACAAAACAGATGTCTAATGGTACCATCACATCCTGATCTTGTCTGAGCCAGGTGATTTCAGCCTGGGTGCTGTAATTTGTCTTTGATAGTTCTGGGCTTGGGAAAAGAAAATCTGAGGGGTTACTGCCCCTGAGCACAAAGCAGTGAATCTTTTGGCAAGTGCTGGAGTGGAGGCTGGATAAGGCTGAATAAATTCACTTCTAAAGATTCACATGTAAGCAATATCCAAGCAGCTAAAACATCAAAATGTAACTGTCTCCTGAGAACCTGTATCCAAGCTTAAAACGGACAGAAGATCACTAGTGAGAAAATATAGTATGTTTGAAGTTTAACTGAAATCACAAATATCCGACAATAATGCTACTTATACACAACTGTAGCAATACTTCCATTACAAACATGCTATAAACCTATAATGTGAATCTCATCGAAGCTTACAGAATACTGAAAGGCCTGGATAGAGTGGATGTGGAGATGCTTCCACAAGTAGGAGAGACTAGGACCCAAGGGATGGGAGTGAAGGAATGGCCCTTTAGAACTGAGATGAGGAGGAATATCTTCCACCAGAGGGTGGTGAATCTGTGGAACTCATTACTGCAGAAGGCTGGGAACGTCAAGTCACTGAGTGTCTTTAAGACAAGAGATAGGTAGGTACTTGATTAGTAATGGAATCAAAGGTTATGGGGAGAAGGCAGGAGAATGAAGTTAGAAATACTTCATCACAGCAAAGCAGACTGAATGGCCTAATTCTGCTCATATATCTTTGGTATTATGGTTCAGAATGTCTGTTCCTAATTAGATCAGAATGTGATACAAATTTTATTGCAGAACCATTTTCAGAAATTTAAATGAAGTGAAGAATTCTGGTAATTAATTCTGGTTATGAAGATTTTAACTCACTGATAAATTATTTAAGATTCATATTAAACTCTGTAGCTCTTACGGTAATCATGTAACTACAAGGATATTCTAGAAGATTGGCACAGCAATGATACAGATCCAATTTTCTTTTTCTGAAGAAGGGTCCAGACCCGAAACGTCAGCTGTTCTGCTCCTCTCATGCTGCCTGGCCTGCTGTGTTCACCCAACTCCACACCTTGTTATCTCAGACTCCAGCATCAGCAGTTCCTACTATCTCCAATTCAGAATGCTGTTTAATTTGGAGGAACTTGGAGGTCATTCTCTCTTATCCCTGTTGGCAACAGAAGTTGTAGGACCTGTGAGATCCAACAAAGTAAGCTTGGTGAGAATCTGTTGGAATCCTGTAGATCATAAATGCAATAACTAACAGACACTAATGTTGGAAGGGAACAGTCAAGCAGATTGCCCTGATCTGCACCATGTTAAGTTTCCCAGATGTTATCGTGCCTGTAATCATTCAAACGAGGAGTGAACATTCATTTCAATCCTAATTTGTATCTTGCAGATATATGCTTCTTTTTCATTTGTTCATATATGTTACTACGAAGGCCTTCTCCTTTAAGAAGGTGGTGGTGATGGAAACATCTTGAACTGCTGCTGACTGTGTAGTGTAGGTGTACCCACAGTACTTAAAGGAATAGTTTTCCAGGATTTTGACCCAGCAACAGCAGCAAAACAGTTTCAAGTCAGGACAGTGTGTGGCTTGGAGGGAAGCTTGTAAGTAGTGATGTTGACATATCTCTGCTGCCCTATTCACCTGGACTAGATAGTAGGTGTCACAGATTCCTGATATAGACGTCAGAGACATGGATCATATTGATGTAATAAAGAATGTCTGCATTCATTTTATCCAACCTTCAATATTTCATGAGAACAGAAAAAGATTCACCCAACCTCATTTGGTCAGGTGTTCCAAATGCAAACTAACTCCTGGGAACAGTTTGGCATCAGAGGCTAAGACAATGGTGACTCTTTTAGCAAAATCAAATGAGAAAAGTTCTTGCTTTAGTTTTCAGGATCTACCCTCAGTTTCAATCCTAGACCAGTTCTTCATTTTGTTATTTTTTAACAGTCCTGGACAAACTTTTCCTCAGTTCAGTTAGAAAACAACATTTTGTTTTTGCTAAAATTTGTGCAATTTGAAATCCCAGTTACTTACTAAGATAATAGAGCCAGAGTATGTCATGGTTTTAACATAAACATAAAAAAAGTTACAATTCAAAAGTTAACAAAGTAAACAGTCAATGCTGATAGCCAATCTTAAACTCTAATATCCATAATTAATGAATCGGCTGATTCATTATGAATCGACTGAAATTATAGTTTGACACACCACAAACTGCACATTTAATGCCAGGCATGATGAAGACAGGACCCCAAACCATTTTAGCAACCTACTCAAAAATCAGTAGGTCACAATATTCTTTAAAACTTGACCTTCCTCCTGAGTAATTTCATTTTAAAACCAAGAAAACAAGAAATGCCCATCCCTAGTTATTAGATAAGCATCAGTGAAATCCTGGTGAACAAATCTAGTACAGTGTAAATTTAAGCATTACAAATATTTCAAAGGTCAGATATAATGGCATATCTATCTAAAGCAATTCACAGTGGAATTTAATTTCTTCTTGTTTCCAATGAATAGTCCCATGTGCCTGGCCTGAGTCCAAACCAATTTATATTGTTACTCCAATTGATTTTGGATACATGGAACATAGCCCAAGAAAAATAAATGTTAAAGCGTATGTGTTTTTTTAAAATCCTTCCAAAGGAAAGCGTTAATTTGAGACATTTGATTCCCAATTGTGATATGTCAAATGGTTTTGCCCCATTACTGAACTACCAAGGTCACTTCAAATCACACCCTTCATTGCATTACATGAACAATGAAGCCTTCATGTCAAACACACCCTCTGATGACATATTACACATGTTAAACCAAAACACTTAAAACTGCAATTTTACAAATAAGTAAATGCCAAAGGATCCAAGACAATTTACTTTTAGGTGTAGCACAGTGGTGCAAATTTATGGCTTGAGCATGGTAAGTTAGGAGTACTTGGATTTGGACAGATGTGAGGCTTAAAATGTGTAATTGGAAATGGTCACTTGATGTAGCGTAGGCAGAAATGTCCACATACAAAAACTGTGCTGCAAAGGCATATAAGGTATCAGAGTTTATGTGCCTAATCAATAGGAAATCCAGACTTCTTACATTCAAATTGGCAAGGATGATGACTTGGGGTCAGTGTATGAAGGCTGATTCCCAGCATCAGAGAACTGAATCACAGGAGAAATGTCGGTAGATTTGAGCTATTTGAACAAGGAAAGGGGATTATGAGGACCTGTGATAGACTTGATTAAAAAGGCAAAAGCATTGGCAAAAGCAAGTCTGGAACACCACAATATTGCTCCAAGCTAATCCATTAAAACAAGGTAAAGAGGCCCAGAGATCGAAGAAGCAAGATGTGAATTAAGAACAATTATCAGAAAAAATGTTCTTGCAAGCAACTGGCACACTAATGTCCTTTAGGGAAGGAAACTGCCATCCTTACCTGGTTTGGCCTACATGTGACTCCAGACCCACAGCAATGAGGTTGGCTCTTAACTACCCTTTGGGCAATTAGGAATGGGCAATAAATGCTAGCCTAGCTAGCGATGCCCTCATCCCGTGAATTAATAAAAAAAAGTCACCTTGAGATTAGATACCTGGATTTGATAATGTAGGTAAAATCTTGCAACCAGAAAATACTGTGAGAGGAGCTGCTGGGTCTTTCTGGCTGAATGACCATAAAGATACAGAATGACCTTCCTCATTCACTTATGATCTTGTGCAGGGGCTAAGTTAAGATTTCAGCACAGCACAACAGAGCTTTTTCCAAATTTTGAAGTCTATGTGGTCATTTATACTTAGGCTTTGTTTCTTGCCAACAGGATTTCACAGATAGCAGACACCCACGACTAAACAACATCACTTAATTATCAGTATGATTTTTGAGAAGCAATGGTGTTAGAATACTCACTGATGCAATAGTTTATAAATCTGCATTAGTGCTTTAATTGATCATTTACATAATAAAGATGTGAGAGAAGCTCTCAAGCAGTAAACACCAAGAAATTTCTGCCATTCCAGCAAATCTTAATGTTACAGATCAGACAAATTTTCATGCTTGCTAATCTTTGTTTTCTACAGGCAGTGATTCTGAAACCAAATCATACAGTCTGATGATTGCCAAAATGTGTGCCTTTCTTTCCAGCCTTCACTGAGACTGCAAGAATGTAAGAACATAAGAAATGGAAGCAGAAGCAGGCCATCTAGCGCATTGAGCTGGCTCTGCCGTTCAATAAGATCATGGCTGATCTGATCATGGACTCAGCTCCACTTACCTGCCTGTTCACCATAACCCTTAATTCCTTTACTGTTTAAAAATCGATCTTTGCCTTCAAAACATTCAATGAGGTAGCCTCAACTGCTTCACTGGGTGGGGAGTTCCAGATTCACAACCCTTTGAGTGAAGAAGTTCCTCCTCAACTCAGTCCTAAATCTGCTCCCCCTTAGTTTGAAGCTTTACCCCCTAGTTCGTGTTTCACTCGCCAGTGGAAACAACCTCCCTGCTTCTATCTTATCTATACCCTTTATAATTTTATATCT
The DNA here is from genome assembly GCF_021869965.1 of Rhincodon typus. NCBI lineage: Eukaryota > Metazoa > Chordata > Chondrichthyes > Orectolobiformes > Rhincodontidae > Rhincodon > Rhincodon typus. The sequence goes on from NC_063349.1 coordinate 9,253,098, forward strand.
TTCTATAAGATTCCCCCCTCACTCTTCTAAATTCCAATGAGTAGTCGTAGGTGATATTCTTGTAATTTTCTTGGAGAAAGATATGCTTGCCTGGTTTAATTGCCTTCCTTCTTTGGGACTTATTTCCTTTTTTTAAACCGAAGTTTCAATGGGGTCGTCAGCTGGGCATCTAGATAGTAACTAGCTTTGTGAATTCTTGAAAGGTCTCATATTAACTGTTGTCAGCGTACCAGCAAGACAGAAAGTGAATGAGCTAGATCCCAATGGCTTGGCTGTTTATTTGGATGATCTTGGTCCACGTTTTCTATTAACCTGGGTCTGGAAATCAAGTAAATTAGGAAATTTTAAAATTTTGAACTATTGTAACAACTTCAGGAATATTTGGGGCCTGATTTTCATCATGCTATCACAGTGAGTTGTGACAGGTTCACTAAAGCTACTCAGATGTATCATTTTTAATGACCGAACTCTAAAGGAGTTCTAAAGGACTGGATCTGTAGCAGGTACTGAGAGAACCAGCTACAGGGATAAACATAAGTGACTTCATCCTCACCAAAGTGCCTGCCACTGATGTATATGTCCAACACAGTATCAGTAAGAGTGATTACTGCACAGTCCTTTTGAAGACAAAGTCCCATCTTCACATTGTTTTGTTTGGCACACTCACTGTACTACATAGGATAGACCGAACAGATCTAGCAACTCAAGACTGGGCATCCCTGAGGTGCTGAGGGCCATGAGCAGCTGCAGAATTAAAGATAATCTGCAACCTCATGGCCCAATATATCCCATACTCTACGATTACCATCAAGCCAGGGGATTTACACTGGTTCAATGGAAAATGCAGGAGGGCATGCCAGGCACAGCACAAGGCATACTTAAAAATGAGCTTTCAACTGGGTGAAGCTACAAAACATGATTACTTGCATGCTAAACAGCATAAGCAGCAAGTGATAGATATAGCTAAGCAATTCCACAACCAATGGATTACATCTAAAATCTGCAGTCCAGCCACATCCAGTCGTGAATGGTTGTGGACAATTAAACAACTCACTGGAGGATGATGCTCCAATTATCTCCATCAATAGTGGGGAACATAGAACATCAGTGCAAAAGTTTGGCTGACAGAAATATTGGCCCTGACAACATTCCAGCAATAATGCTGAAAATTTGGGCTCCAGAACTTGCCACGACCCTAGCTAATTTGTTCCATGTAGCTACAACACTGTCACCTAGCTGATAATGTGAAAAATTGTCTGCAACGTGCACAAAAAGCAGGACAAATTCAACTCAGCCAATTATCGCCCTGTCAATTTACTCTCGATCATCAGTAAAGTGATGAAAGTTGTCATCAACAGTGCTATCAATCAAGTCGCAAAATCCACAGAGATGCTCTGGGATGTTGCACTGCAGCACAGAAATGCCAAAACACATTTGACTGCATTGATGATATGGTGGACTGTACTGCATTCATCCCAAGAGAGCACACTGAACAACAAAAGGTTGCTGATCTTTTCCAGAGCTAAATTCCTGACATTTCAAAGTAAGGTTCTAGCTTTGAACAAAGACAGGCTATTGCAAAGTGTGAACAAACTGAATAAATACTTACTCACATTTCTTGCTTTACTGTGTTTTCAGCTGGCATTAGAATCAGTTTTTTTTTGTGACATAAACCACACTTTCTAGGCAAAACACATTACATAGAGATGCATTCATCTGCCATGCTCATGAAAAAGGAAAAATCTACAAAACTGAAAAAGCTTAAGCTGCGGCTATAAACAGCCCAGGGAAAACAGAAAAAAGCAAAGAGAACAGCATAGTGGTTGCATTGCTGAATCGCACCAGAATGAGAAGGTTAAAGATTGTCTGCATTATCAGCTACATTTTGGAAAAGTTGGGGAACATCATAAAGATGGGTAACATAGTCCCGAGAATGAATCAGGAGGCCACAGATAACTTATCCAAATGTTGGCGCTTTAAACACAGGATGGAGCAACAGTTTTTTTACATTTCGTCATTGCAGAACCAGATAAGTAAATCATAAATATAAAGATAGACAATGGAAATGAGGGGGTGCACAGAAGCAACTCTTCAGGCTTGTCTCAGAACAATCAGGGGACTTTCCTAAACCATGGCACATGCTGGGGGCGTTCAACTTTGTAGAAAGTGAACTTTAGAATAGACCATTGGAGTTGGTATTTTACAAGCAATGCCCACAAGAATCAATTCATTAGTTCATTTGTCATTGCCATGACAAAGGCAATGACTGTGGTTTTTGAGAGCTTGAGCTTGTTGGAGAGAATAATGGAGCTGGTTATAACTTCAACATCTATCAAAGTTTTCCAAAAAGATCTCATGGAAAAAAAAGGTCACAACACCAACACGCTGTTAAAAGAGGGCAAATAAAAAAGACATTATAGCCATACCATAACACCTGCAAGCATTAGGTGTAGCTACCAGTATTGACCTGCCAGTCTGGAGGCAAACAAATTAGAACATAGAACATAAGACTGTATAGCACAGGAACAGGCCCTTTGGCCCACAATGTTGCGCCAAATATGACACGAAATTAAACTAATCTCTTCTGCCTACCCTTGGTCCATACCCCTCTATTCCTTCCATGTTCATGTTCTTATCTAAGTGTCCCTTAAATGCCTCTATTATATCTACCACTGGCAGCATATTCCAGACTCCTACCACTCTCTGTACAAAGAACTTGCCCCCCTCACCTTAAATGCACAACCCCTAGTTTTAGATATTTCAACCGTGGGAAAATCATTCTGACTGTCAGCCCTACCTATACCTAATTTTCTAGACTTCTATCAAGTCTCCCCTTAGCCTCCACCACTCCAGAGAAAACAACAGGAGTTTTTCTAGCCTCTCCTTATAGCTCATAACCTCAATCCAGGCAGCAACCTGGTAAACCTCTTCTGCACCCTCTCTAAAGCCTCCACATCCTTCCTGCAATGTGGCAACCAGAATTGTATGCAATACTCTAAATGTGGCTTAACCAAAATTTTGTAAAGCTGCAACATAACATCCTGGCTCTTGTACTCAATTCCCTGACCAATAAAGATAAGGATGCCATACACTGTCTTTACCACCCTATCTACTTGTGTGGCCACTTTGTGTGAGAAGTGCAGTGTTTTGCATCCACTGCAAAGTTGCCCTGCAATCCAAGATCTTTATGAGTCATGCAATATAAAAGGGCACAGGCTCAGCTATGCAAAGATATACAAAAGGATGCAACCAAACAGAAAGCCTGTGCAACTTGCTGCCAGCAACAACTGGGAGTGTACTACAGACCTGCGTAATTGCACGCACATAGATAAGTTTAGCAGCAAGAAAGATCACGGCGAAGATTCAACTTGAAAGAACCCAAAGCAGAAGGCAGATGGGCTTTCCACCCTGTTGAATGTGACATATTGTGTGGACCAAGTCAAAAAGATCAGAAGCGTCCGCCACTACTAATACAATATGCCCTGAAAAAGATTATCAAAAACACACCCAAAACCAAGTTGAAAACAGACATGACTCCACCCAGCCCAGCAGCTCCCAGCAAGCGAGGAGCAGGTCCCAGGTTGACTCCCATGGCCCGGACTCAAAGGCTAGGCTGAGGCTCCAGGTCCATGGCTAGGCCCTGAAGGAGGAGGAGTGGCACAGCGTGGCGATCTCCTGGAATGGTGGTCTTGTCCCTATTGTGGAGGTATTCTTGGTCTTCAGCTTCCCAGCAGGCAGTCTCATCCAGGCGAGGTAGTCTCAGCTTGGTATGGCGATCTTCTTTGGTGGAAGCTTCCAACCAGTATTCCAGCAGCCCTGCATGGTGGTCTCGTCTCGAAATGGTGGTCTTGTCCCAGCTGTGTCTTCAGGCTAGTCCATCATTCCTTAATTGGCATTTCCTGAGCCCAGGAGCCATTAAATGAACTGTGATGAACTATGTCTTAATTTTATTATCTTTTACTTATTATGTATGACTTCTATCATTGACGTGGGTGCCATGGTGGGGCGACTTACAAAACTTTTCGCTGCATTTTTATGCAAAAGTACACACAACAATAAGTTTCTTCCATTCTATTCTAAATTGAAGCTAGAGCAAACGAACGACCAGAAAGAATCCTGACGGTCCCTTGATCTTTGCAAGTCAATGAAACAATTAATGAGAGTAAATTTAACTGCATATGGTGGGTCACATGTTCCTTGTATTGATATAATGTTGATGAAATGGAAGTATGGCAATACTGTATTGAAGTATTTTACTTGTAGATTCAAATGGACCAGCAAAAGCAGGACTACTGACACAACTGTAGCTCAAAACCATGTGCATTCTTGAGATCAGCTAGATACCAATCATAGCAGAAGAGACCAAGAATAATCACATTGACCCAGTCCAGGGCTTACAACAAATATACCCCAGATAGGAAACTTCATAAGCCATTACGAAGACTAGGCCTAAGGATGACAGAGGATTGAATTCTAAATATTGAACAGTATAAGTCATCCATGTACTTTGTGGATGCCATAGAGCAGTAGTAAGCCACTGGACTAACAATCCAGCACATCAGGTGAATAATGTTGGGACATTAGTTCAAATCCCACCATGGCAAATGATGAAATTTGAATTGAATAAAAAGCTGGTCCAATGGTGTCCATATTAATTCTTGTAAAAACCCAACTGTTTAACGAATGTCCTTGAGGGAAGGTAATATGCTGCCCTTACCTGGTTTAGCCCACAGTAATGTGCTTGACTTTTAATTGCCCTCTGAGCCATTACAGAAAATAAATGCTGACTTTGCCAGCGATGCCCCAATGTAAAAACAGATAACAAGAGTTTCGAGAGGTAACTGAAAAGGAAAAGAGCAACCAAAGTTAGTGTAGTAGGGGAACTAATATTAGATAAGAAAGAAATGGAGGGTGTAATGAATTTTGTTTCTTATCTTCACTATTGAGGATGCAAGCACATTCTAATGATAACATTGTAAAACAGAAGGTTGAGGAAGAGTGGAACTTGGTGAAACCATAATCACTAGGGAAGTGGTACTGAGCAAAAATGATTGGCTGACTAGTCTCCAGATCATAATGTATTTCATCCTGGGATCTTAAAAGAGGTGATTAGTGAGGAAATAGATACTTTGGTGTTAATTTTCACAAAAGTCATTAAATTGTGGAAAGATTCTATCAGAATGGAAATAGTCAATATAATCCCTCTATTCAAGAAGGAGTGGAGGCAGAAAACAAATAAAGCTATAAGCCAGTTTGACATCTGTCATGGGGAAGGTGTTAGAATTGGTCAGTAAGAAGAATATAGCTGGGAAATTGGAACATCTTAAGACAATTGGGAAAAGGCAACATAGTTTTGTTAAAGGAAATTATCATGTTTACCTAATGTATGGAATCCACTGCATACTTGGTGCTGTATGCTTAAGTGCACTTAATGTAATTGTAGTTTTGTCTTATATTGGTAAAACAATGCTGGTTTTACCAATGAAAATACAGGCAGTATGTGCTCCAGTGCCATGGGCCAAATTAAAAAAACGCTATTTTAAAAACACCTTAACATAAAGTCATGATCTTAATCATTACTTGTGCAGCCAATCCTACAATACCACAATTAAAATACTTCACTTCAGGCAATTCTGCAAAACTGTGTTTTTGGTATTGTTATCAAAGTAAACCAGAAAATAAACGAAGTCATAATATGATGAAATGGGTTCAAACTAATCTCAAGTGCTGTTTACCTTTTGAAATATTCTCCAATGTCTGTTTTGCATCTCAAATTAATATTGCTATTCAGAGCACATGATCTGAAAACGTTAAGTTAATCAAAGTGTTAAGCTAATCAAAAACTATACTCGATGATTTATCTCACTGGTATTTTCTGATCAATGTCAATATGTCAACTGTATTTGCAGCATCTGTGGAAATAATCACATGTCCTTTGACAAACAGTCCAGTGAGTGCAGGATCAATTCTCCAATGTCTCTCTGACAGCAAAGCAAAATTAAAACAACCAGGTGTACAATGTTGATAAGCAGAATCCCTGTAGCTGCCTAATAAACTGACAAGTGTCAATCATTGAGTTCAAAACCTACCCAAAATGGCTTTTCTTTTCCACCGTTTGTGTTAAGAGTCAGGGGTGTGATTTGTGAAACTCAACCATGTGAGTCGAATCGATGACAGGCAATTTTAATCTCAAATATGTCCAAATTAATTTTATTTCTATTTATTGCGTCAATATGCAATCTTAACATACTACCCTGATATTCATTTTTTACAAATATAAAATATAAGAGAAATGATGGGATTGCAACATTGAGCTGACATTTTTAGAGTCAAGTGTTTAACTTCTTAAATTAATAGGCCACTCTTCGCACTAGCCTGGTCACTATGTGTGTAACCATGATCGATTTAGGCCCTAAGCTCTAAAATTCCTTTCCTAAACCTCTCCTTTCTCTTTCAAGACACGTTTTAAGGTTGCTGTTTACCTCCTTCGTTATTTTCTGTCCAATTTAGCTATTGAGAAGTGGCTTGTACATTTAACAACAGGGCAGGCATTATATAAATGCAAGCTATTATTAAACACTAACAATACTATAAATTATAGCATCACTTGTGTATTACAACTGACATAAAAGGTTAGATGGTAATAGATTTGGTAAAGTTTAGTTAGCTTAGGTTAAAAATATCTAAACAGCAAACCAACAAGCTAGAGGCACAATAGGAGCAGAGATTGTAGGAACTGCAGATGCAATAGGAAGATGGTTTTATTACTTCTCTGCAGGATGTGATCTTTCGAATGCAAATAGACATTTATAAAAATATCACAACAGCTTCCTTCTGTGTTGCTGCTATTCTACTAGATACCGATTCCTCACAAGGACAGCATGATTAATAAAATCCAATACAAGGCAAAAGGGCAAAACTGAGACAGAATCATTTAATAAGTTCACATATAATGAAAAAAGGCAAACTATCTTCAAGGGCAATTTTGATTAAGGGAAACCTAAAATTTAAATCTTAGTGCTGCGGGATTAAATATATCAGCTTTGATATTCAGCTTCCTTGTGCCCAGTTGTTCAGTGCTGCAAGTTCCATTTTGCTTTCCAACTGTAGTATGTGGTTTGCGCACATACTCCTGTTGTTAGATGCACCATAGACCATTCTGACCAGTGCACACAAGGAGTGTCCAAATGAAGTATAGAGAATGGACAGACTGTGATACCAATAAGCATGGAACAGTGATTTCTTTTCCTTTATTCATTCACGGGATGAGGGCGTCACTAGCTAGGCAGCATTTATTGCCCATCTCTAATTGCCCAGAGGACAGTTAAGAGTCAACCACATTGTTGTGGGTCTGGAGTCACATATAGACCAGACCAGGAAAGGGTGGCAGTTTCCTTCCCTAAAGGACATTAGTGAACCAGATGGGTTTTTCCGACAATGGACAATGGATTCATGATCATCATTAGATTCTTAATTCCAGATATTTATTGAATTCAAATTCCACCATCTGCCGTGGTGGGATTCAAACCCGGGTCCCCAGAACATTATCTGGGTCTCTAGATTAACAGTCCAGCGATAATATCACTAGGCCATTGCCTCCCCTATTGACACTGGTCTTATTAATGTTGAGTTCAGTGGTCTATTTGCCTGTCATATAAACACAGCTGGACACACAGTCAACTGCAGGACCACCAACGGTGCTATTGAAAGACATCATCAACTACTTTCAGATGCAGTAGTTTGCATCCCTCTTAGCCAGCAGCATGATAGAGAGAGTGAGCAGAGGTCACACAGAATGAAAGAAGCTGGTGGAAGAGAAAGAAGGAGGGCTCAGCAGGAGGCCATATCTACCAATGATGTTCAGGGATCAGTTCTTCTAACCGAACCTTGGAGAGGAACATGTGTAGACATCTTTGTTTCACTGAGGGTCATCATCATCTCAAATTGCCATGGACTGCAACCTTGGAGATTAAATCTAATGAAATGCATGAGAACTGTATCAATAATGGCTATGAAGGTGACTATGGCCATGAACGTTTTGCACCCGGTTCATTCCAGGCTGAAGCAGCAGATGATATTTGCAACATTTCCCAGTTTTACATTCATTAAAGCCTAAAGAAATTCAATGAAGCTCTGTATTATAAAAGAGCTGAATATATTTCATTCTTTCTCGTCTGAGGGAAACATGGCTCTGTGAGCATGTGAAGAATGGCTGGTTTCCCTGAATGGTGTAGGGTGCCATTGACTGCATGCATGTAGCTTTATTGGTGTTACAGGCCAACTCTGAGCTGCTCACAATCCAATAGGATTCAACTCCTTCCCTCAGCATTTAGCTGCCTTATGATCATGTACAGTTTAACTTGTAAGCCAATGCACAGTATCCTGGCAGCAATCATAATGCTTTAGTCTGCAACAGTTTACATTGTGAGTCACCATGATGAATTTGAGGCTCGTTACTGGGGACAAAGGCCATTCATGACATTTGTGTCTCTGGTGTACACATATGGCTAGTGTACCAATAACATGTGTTAAGTGTAATAACAAGTGTCAAGTGAAATGTGACACAGCAGAGCACCTGGGAGTTTAAATCATGCTTCCATTGCCTGCACCACTCTGTAGGGACCCTGTGGTATTTGGCAGAAAGCCTGTCAAGATTTGTGGTGATCAGTGAGCTGCACACAGTGCAGTCTCACCATCATGTGGAAGCAGCCTTCACTATAGCTATACTTTGACCAGTTGAGAAGCAGGGTAAAGTGCAAGATGAGGAGGAACCACCACAACCCTTTTTGGTCAGCTTTCCGCGATCAAGACACTTGATTATAACACAGAGCTTCATTGAATTCCCTTAGGCTACAGTGAATACAAAAGCAGGAAATGTTGCAAACATCATTTGCTTCAGCCTGGAATGGGCTGGTTGCAAAATATTCATGGCTATGGTCACCTTCAGAGCCTTGTCTCCATTCACCAGCAACACGGATCTTACCTTCCCTTTGGTATTGACAATCTATTTGGCCTGGAGGGCGTCCTGGAAATAGATGGTATCTCTCCTCCTGCATCAAATAAGTTTTGGAACATCATAGATGATTTTTTAAATTCATTAACAGGGAGGGCATTGTTGGTTAGGCAGCATTTATTGCCCATCCCTAATTGCACAGAGGGCAGTTAAGAGTCAACCACATTGCTGTGAGTCTGGAGTCACATGTAGGCCAGACCAGGTAAGGATGGCACTTTCCTCCCTAAGGGGCATTAGTGAACCAGATTTATCCAGGTTTTTCCGACAATCGCCAATGGACTCATGGTCTTCATTCCCTTAGGCTTCATTCAAGATATTTTATTAAATTCAAATCCCACCATCTGCTGTGGTAGGATTTGAACCTGGGTCCCCAGAACATTAGAAATAACAAGGTGTAGAGCTAGATGAACACAGCAGGCCAAGCAGCATCAGAGGAGCAGAAAAGCTGACGTTTCGGGCCTGGACC
>NC_063349.1:9262976-9309975 GCF_021869965.1 Rhincodon typus
CAGAAACGTCAGCTTTCCTGCTCCTCTGATGCTGCTTGGCCTGTTGTGTTCATCTAGCTCTACACCTTGTTATCTCAGATTCTCCAGCATTGGCAGTTCCTACTACCCCAGAACATTATCTGGGTCTCTGGATTAACAGTCCAGCAATGATACCACTAGGCCATCACCTCCCCTACTCAATCTGTCATTGTCGTGACGATACCATGGCATAAGAGATATATTTTGTCCTTGCTTTTATGAAGAAAGGTTGAGGTCAGAGGTCCCAATCAGTCTGTTTCAAAGCCCCTAAAGTAAACAGTTGGTGAGTTCTTGGAATTTTTTTTAAGTTTGAACAATAGAAGCAGCCTGAATGGGTGGGGTCACGCTTCCACAGAACCAGGATCTTTAGTTTTAGTTTTTCAGTAGCAGTTACTGCTGGGGTCTTGAAGCTGGATGTGGAAGCTATTTTTCCTCTCTCTGTTGCAGCTAAAAGCTGGGGATTCTCTTCCTGCTGCTAGAATTGCATCTAGAACGCAACGCCTGGCACTTGCCTTCAAAATAAAAAAACGTTCTGATCTATGCAATCTTCTTAATATATTTTGAGGGGGTTCGGTCTGGCCCATAAAACCGTGACATAGCTTTTTGACAGCAGGATATTTGTACCTGATGAGGCAATTCTTATGTCAGCTCCTGTAATCTAAGAAATAGATATGGGCAACATTGTACTGAAAGATTCATTAGACATTTATTATGTCTTGTGGTATATATGTATATTATAATCACAGGCACTTCAGGGCATGGGCTAATACTGCTATTGATCATAAACAACAGCATGCTTTCGTTAGCATAACAGGTTTCAAGAGACCCTAGTGATGATGGAGTCTGAGAGCTGCATATGCTGTGCTATGGTGATGCTATCATGAGCATATCTCTTAAAGGTGTACTGACCATGTGACATAACGCAACAGTAGAGGCTACCATTTATCATGATGTGCTACCTTTACCTTGCCCACATCAAAATCACTTTTAGAAAGACTTCTTAATCAAAATACAGTCCTCCTTTAAGCAGTGCAGGCTAGCTTGAATGCATGCTAGACTGTCACAATTCCATAACCCCAGTTGAGGAGCACAGCCACCTAACATTGTGCTAAGTGCTGGATGCAAGCAACATTATTTAAATTGAAAGGCTGTTTGAAGTTTTCATCAGAAGCAGTGGGAAAAGGTTAATTGCACATCGTGATTCTTGTGCCCATTTCAGGTTTCTTTTTTAAAAACTGTGCCGCTATTGTTATTTAAGGAGCAAGCCACATCTAAAACAGCACCAGATAAATAAGTGATAACCTTTTATGAAGAACAAAGCACAATCCTTTTACTGTTTTATTTGGTCATAAAATAAAGAGTTCACTGAGGGTAAAACAGGCACTCAGACTGATCTTGAGCTTGCAGAAACACATTGATTGCTTTGGCTAACTTTATGAAACAAACCTCCCCGAAGGATCTATTGAAAGTAGATGCTCAGCCTTTGAAATGTTGCTTGGGCACTCTGGCTATATCAGATATTTATAGGACATTCCTAATGTGCTTGAAATTCAGAAATTTAATGAGCTTCCTGTGCAGTTTCCTAGCAGTTTACGAATTCTTTTATAGATCTTGCTCACTGTAAATACACCCACAATTTTTATTTTGCATTGAAAGAGAGAGAGTTGCATTTATATTAGCTCAGTTCATTACCTCAGGAAGTCTCAAAGTGCGTCCAACAATGCAGTAGTTTGAAGGGTAGTCACTGTTGCAATATAGAAAACTTGACTGCCAATTTCAACAAAGCAAAAGGTCCCAAATCAGAAATGTGTCAATTATCAGATATTCTGCTCTACTGATAAATATTATGCCTGCTCCTCGATAATGCCATAGGTTTTTTTTTTACCCATCTAAGAGAGTAGATGAGGCCACAGGTTAACACCTCAACTGAGGAAAAAGTACCTTGGATAATGCAGCATTGCCTAGCACTGGACTGATTAATTGACCTAATTGCTCAAGTCTTGCTGGAACTTAAGTCTTTGAGCCCACTCAAAAGCAAGAGAGCTATGGTTCAAGTCTTACATGGACTAAAGTCTTTGAGCCCACTAGAGTTACCATTTTAGCCAGGACTCACACACTTGAGCATTTTTGCATACTCCTAACACATCTGCCAAGGCAACAAATGCAAAATACTACAGATGCTCAATCTGAAATAGAAACAGAAAATGCTAGAAATATTCAGTCAGTCTGGCAGCATCTGTGAGGAGAGAAACAGTTAATGTTTCATATCAATAACTTGTCTCAAGAACCCAAATATGTTATTTTCACAAATATAATTCAGCTAATTAAGGTCCCATCAGTCTATTCTCAATCAGAAAAGACTTCCTTGGGGCAGCACTTTAATGGGGTGGCACAGTGGCTCAGTGGTTAGCACTGCTGCCTCACAGCACCAGGGACCCAGGTTCGATTCCACCCTCGGGCTGTGTGGAGTTTGCACGTTCTCCCTGTGTCTATGTGGGTTTCCTTCCCACAGCTCAAAGATGTGTGGGTTAGGTGGATTGGCCATGCTAAATTGCCCTTAGTACCCAGGGATGTTTAGTTTAGGTGTGTTGGACATGGGAAATGCAAGTATAGGGGAATGTGTCTGGGTGGGATCCCCTTCAGAGCAGTGGTGTGGACCTGTTGGGCCAAATGGCCTGTTTCCACACTGTAGGGATTCTATGATTCCACTCAGACATGATGCATGTCGGAAGGTTGATCAACTGGTTTGTGAATGATAGGAAAACTGCTATGATGGTAAATAATGAGGAAGATAGCCTCCAATTACAGAAGGATCCAGACAGGCTGGTCATTGTGTAGCAGCACAAGTAACATAAAATTATTAAAAGCATAAACTCATTCTGAGTCCCCTGTCCCCAGAAGAAGGGAATGCCCATAAACAAACCCCAAACCCATTGTGTGCTGTAACTGTGGTTGGCCTGGCCATTTTGTTCGGGACTACCAGGAACCTAAGATTCCAACCTGGCAATAGCAAGTTTGGTAAAAGGAACCAACAGTCAGGTTACCATCCTGACAGCAATATCTGGTGCGAAAACAGGCTGTGGCTTTTACATTGAGGATGATAACCCCATAATGGAAATAGCTTTAAAGGTCCCCAGCCACCTAAATGCACAAGCTGCAATGTGGTAGCTGATCAGGAACAGCTCCCTCCATTGCTAAACATCCATTTGCACATGGGATGACAACCCACTCCTCTACACTACATTCTGCATATGGGGCACATTTATTCCTTTCTTTTAAAAAGAGGGGGGCCAGGAATGGGTGATAATTGGACAACTTGACAATTTTCTAATGTCATGTAGAACACTGTCAGATGTTAGACCAAGACATTTAGAGAAGTTACTCTTGTTCTTTTTATTTCGGAAGTGAAATGGCTACTCCAAGGCAGTGATGTGGCCCTTCCAGACATTTATTCTGTATCAAGTATTTTAACAACAAATGCAAAAATGTAGCACGGGCACAAGGGAAAACCGATGTACCCGATACCTGTGGTACAACCCACCAGATGCCTCAGTGAGTGTAGATGGGACCCTCTTGGGTCCATCCTGCAAAATCAGTTGTATTCAGATGTAACAATCAGCTCGTGGGTGTACAGGAAACCCAATGGGAGCTCCACGTTGTGTTATATGAGTGCAGGAATCTCAGGCGACTGGTGGGGTTTCTCCGAGAACAGGTGCACGGTAGTGGGATACTAAGCACATACCCCCGAGAAGGGGTCAGAGTTCAGACAGCAATACCCCAGGAAACTGCACCGGAGAGAATTCCTCAAGCATGAAATTAAAAACATGTTAAGACCAGGAATGAAGGCTCCTCCCCAGGTTGTCCCACACAAACCAGATAATTGCAATGGACTCGTCATTAAACCCACAGGTTTGATAACATTCACCATGAACTAATGCCAATCGTTTCAGGAATACAATTATTGGAGTGGTGTCCTTACCCATTAAAACAATTATATTATCACCTGACCTGCAGAATAATGGGATGAGGGACAGGGAAATATGAGGGAAAACCCTGACCAGCAGTTAATAGATGAAAGAGAAGGGAACTCCTTAATCATCTAGCCACAGCATAAGGAGCAGGAATGTCAATAGTCAATACCCTTGATTTGGCTAATTTGAACAATAAACTCAGGATCTTGACCCAGCAAGTCAAATGAGCCCTGGAAGGACTGAATACAGACAGTCAATGGGAAACCACAGGACAACTAGTGAAGAATCAGGCTAGCTATCACTTAGTGACCATATTCAAGGGTCACGCCAAGACGATTAACCAGATCATGCAGGTCAAAATCAGGGAAAGTGGTTAGCAGGAAAACTGCACCTTGTGCAGTATCTACTGTAACTGGATGATTAAACAGCTAAGGGAGGACTTCAGGCAGGCTAGGCAAGGGAAAGTCCTGTCCTGGATCAGTGATGAACAGCTTGAACATTTGTTCCAGGAGACAACCCACACTAATATCTTGAGCTGTCAGTGCGGTAGCTCATCAAGGGGACAGGCTCAAGGACACTTTTGGCAAGATGCTGGGCTTGGTCCTTGGGATTCCAGTTATCTCTCGCCACAGAGTTGGGTTGAGGACCTTTGAAATCAAAAATATTGGAATTCTAAAAAACGGTATTTGGATGGGCTAACATGACATCCTCCTATATGCTTTGCAGAGACAGGGGACATATAGGTACCACTATCAGCAAATGTGAACAGACAGACCATACCATTGTTTGCCCCAACCCTGTATATCCTAACAAACACACTTTCTGTAGTTTTAAAACAAACAGTGGTTTTAAACTGCACTCTGCAAACTAGAAACCTGAGGACTGACATCACATGGGTCTCATGCAGTCGGGAGGGAGAATAGTATAACAACCTCACTCAATAGATATCAGTATGGGGATTCCACTTGTAACATCATACACACCACCTTTTGTTTCAACCCTCACAATCCTGCACACATAGGCTTAATAAAATTAACTTGACATACATCAGCGATCAGTGACATTCATCAACATTACTGATGAACTGAGAGATTCTCTCTGGAAGTTCTTTGGGAAGTATGACACAGAGATAAAACTCCTTCTGGAGAAGCTGGATGAGGTCTGAACACAATTAACAAACACACAACAAACTTGCACTTGCAAGGCAAAGACTACAGGATGAAATAGATGAAATCAAACCTATTAATTGGTGGGACAACTTCTGGAACTGGGGTACAAATATTCAAACCATCCCTGGATCTGTCTCCACTCCCATCTGGCTGTTGTCGTGATCGCATTTAGACCATAGAACTCCTACAGTATAGAAACAGGCCCTTTGGCCCAACAAGTCCACACTGACCCTCAGAGCATCTCACCCAGACCCACTTCATCTATATGTCACTGAACACTACGGGCAATTTAGCATGGCCAATCCACCTAGGCTGCATATCTTTGGACTGTAGGAGGAAACCAGAGGAAACCCACACAGACATGGGGAGAACGTGCAAACTGTCCACAGACAGTTGCCCGAGGGAGAATCAAACCCAGGTCCCTGGTGCTGTGAGGCAACAATGCTAACCACTGAGCCACCGTGCCACCCTCCAGCGTATGTCACTCCAGTGTATGTCACTGTCATAACTATTAGTTGGATAAAACAAATTTCCAACAGCTTGACAAAATCACCATGGGCAATGTGTATGCCCATGTTGGAGGGCCGTAGGACACAGGAAACTCTCAGGTTATTTTTTACATTTTATGTATATATGTGTAACTAATGCATTATTTCCTGTAGTGTTACTTTTTTTTTAGATGCTAGATTATGTGTACCATAGAGTGACTTTTCTTATGTATACTATGCTATGGCAATGTGCAGTATTGCAACAACTTACTGCTGTATATAACCATGTAAATTTAATGTGGTTGCAACATGTCGTACTTCGCCATTTTATCCTGCATGCCCATTTAAGTACCTGATCCCATATCCATAATTGTTTTTGCTATAAGTCACCGTTACAGCAAATCTACCTCATTGAACTCATGACAGGCCCACCTCAGCTTTGTACCAATATAGTGAACAATACTCGCTAATGTATCTTCTTGTTCAAGAGGAGGACTGCTCAGATAACATAAAATCATTAAAAGCCAGAAATACCAGCACAGCAATTGAAATAAACAGGGCACAGAAAGTGGCCAAAAAGGAAGGCATGTTGGGACTACGTCAGCCAAAATACACAGACACAGAGATAATTCTGCCTGGAGACAGGTCCTTGCAAGAGACAAGCCCAGACAATTGAAAACCAGAGAAGCACCTCAACACACTAGCAGTGATTGTAAGAACTGCCGATGCTGGAGGCAGAGATAACACAATGCAGAGCTGGAGGAACACAGCAGGCCAGGCAGCATGAGAGGAGCAGGAAAGTTGACCCTTCTTCAGATTAGCAAGTGTGAAAGGGACAGTTCAACATTTCCTGACAAACAAAACAACACTGGATGCATGGAGCAGATGTACATCAGTAAAACAAAAGACCAGGTGTATATTCTGGGCCAAAACACAGACTTCGGGTGCCCAATGCCAACACAATGTTGTTGACTGTGCTATTGAGAGCCATCAACAACATTTCAAGGTGATAAATCCAACTGACTTGATGCCCCTGATTGGTCAAGTCATTGGAAAATTCAAGAGGGTAGCCAGGAAGGTATAAGAACTCCAGCCCTGGCAGGGATTAGGGAAACCTCCACTTTCCAGCCAACATAGAGACATGTCCAGACACAGCACAGAGCACAGCAGCTCGCCCTTTGAACTGACAGAGACTGAAATCATGCAGAACTTTCAACATTAGGCTGATTATGCATAGCGCATAAACCAGGCCATGAATGGGACTACATCAAATGCACAATGGGTTGGTAAGTAGATTAACTGGAGAGAAAGCACTCAAGGTTTGGGAGATAACAACCCTTTCAAGCCTGGCCTGGTGAATATGATGAAAATCTTTTACCCCCTTCTCCCCAAGACTGTTTTACCTTCACTATCCTGATGTGGTTAGACCATTTCCTTCTCTTGAGATCTGCTGAAAGGGATATGGGAAAGTGAAAATATGATGAACTGCTGATCAGTAAAAATGTAGGACATGTGAATTACCCCAAATACCTAAATGCAAGTGTAAGAACAAAACTAGATGAGCAGCACTGAAGATAAGTGCAAATCAACTAATGGAAAGCTTAAGTGAAGCAGCCCATTATCATTCAGTACAGCTCACCCATTTTCTCCTACTCTTTGCTTTTATTATCACTCATTCAGCTTATCTTCTGTGTAGGGCTACTAGCGATAATCTCCTTATTTATAGAACATAGAACATAGAACAGTACAGCACAGTACAGGCCCTTCGGCCCACGATGTTGTGCAGAACTTTTACCCGAAACCTAAGGTCTATCTAACCTCCACCGCTACCTTATACTATCATCCATATGCCTATCTAATAGCCGCTTAAATGCCCCTAATGAGGCCGACTCCACTAACCTCTCCGGCAATGCATTCCACGCCCCTACCACTCTCTGAGTAAAGAACCTACCTCTGAGGTCTCCCCGATATCTACCTCCACTCACTTTAAAACTATGCCCCCTCATAATAGCTACCTCCACCCTAGGAAAAAGTCTCTGGCTGTCCGCTCTATCCATACCTCTGATCATTTTGTACACCTCTATCAAGTCACCTCTAATCTTTCGTCGTTCTAAAGAGAAAAGCCCTAGCTCTCTCAACCTTTCCTCGTAAGACCTTCCCTCCATTCCAGGTAACATCCTGGTAAATCTCCTCTGCACCTTTTCCAACGCTTCCACATCTTTCCTGTAATGAGGCGACCAGAACTGGACACAATACTCCAGATGTGGCCGAACCAGGCTTTTGCATAGCTGGTGCATAACTTCATGGCTCTTGAACTCAATCCCTCTCTTAAATGAAAGCTAACACACCATACGCCTTCGTAACAACTCTATCCACCTGTGTGGCAGCTTTCAGGGAACTGTGGACATGAACCCCTTGATCCCTCTGCTCCTCCACACTGCCAAGATTCTTTCCGTTAACCCTGTATTCTGCTTTCAAGATTGCCCTTCCAAAATGAATCACTTCACACTTTTCAGGGTTAAACTCCATCTGCCACTTCTCAACCCAGCTCTGCATCCTATCTATGTCCCTTTGTAACCTAGAACAGCCCTCCACACTATCCACAGCTCGACCCACCTTCGTATGGTCATATATCTTCATATATTCGTATATGTCTTCGTATTTATCTACCCCTTTCATATCTCTCTCTCTCTCCCTCTGGGCTGCACCTCCACCTACTCACCCACCTATCTCTTTCACACCTTCCCAACTTCAGCTTCAGCATAAATACCATCTTTTTCCTATCTGCAAACTGTTCTGGACTTGAAACGTTAACTCAGCTTTCTTTCCACCTGCTGAGTTTCTCCAGCAATTTCTGTTTTTGTCTCAGATCTCTAGCGTCCACAGTTCATTGTCTTATTAAAGGAGAAGTGGGGATTAGTTGCAAAGGAATTGACCAAATTAATGCACAAATCGAGGTGTTAATCAAATAAATTGCTTTAAATAAAATGTACTACATTGAGCATTTGAATAGATGCCTAGAGCACTGTACACAATATAGCATGATGCAGAAAGGCCTGGGACTTTGAGAGACCTTAGATGGTAGCCAAATATGTGACAAAACAGGTGGGAAAACTGTTTGAACCATAAGGAGTCATGAAAGAAAATGTATAGACAAAATTGATGAGATTAGTTTTTGTAGATACACAATGGGCAAAAGACAAATGATAAAGCAACATACATTTATTAAATAAGTCATAGAGACAGATAAAGCAGCAACCATATAATGCCAAAAACTGTGTTGAGTTTACCACTATAAGCTGAGACAAAGAATGTGAAGAAATTATATTGCCCTGAAAGTATAATTTTCTTTAGATCTATTCAACCAAATGTCCTCTTCCAAGGTTAATTTAAACATTATAAAAATTTGAAGTACAATAGTCATGTTATAACTAACTTTGATAGTCTATGATACACTGGCTGAGGTTATCATGAAAGACTCTCCTTCTCAACCTCAGCCCTCACCCGAGGTGTGATGACCCTCAGGTTAAACCAATCACCTCTGTCTATTGAGCAAGCCGCCCTATGGTTTATGATACAATTTTCATTATTATAATGTAATTCAGAAGTATAAAAAAGTTTCATTGTATTTTTGTTTATTCATGGGACATGGGCATCACTGGCTGGCCAGCATTTATTACCTCTCCCTAGTTGTCCTTGAGAAAGTGATGGTGAGCTGCCTTTTTGAACCACTGCAGTCCATATTATTGTAGGTTGACCCACAATGCCCTTAGGAAGGGAATTCCAGATTTTGACCCAGTGACAGTGAAAGAACGGCGACATATTTCCAAGTCAGGACGGTTAGTGGCTTGGAGGGGAACTTTAAGGTTGTGGTGTTCCCATGAATCTGCTGCCCTCATCCTAATTCCTCATGAGCCCACATTTACTCAACAAAATCCTACAATTCTTAAATTAGAATGCTAAGCACTGTGATAACAAGGTGTAGAGCTGGATGAACACAGCAGGCCAAGCAGCATCATAGGAGCAGGAAAGCTGATAACAAGGTGTAGAGCTGGATGAACACAGCAGGCTGTGTTGTTTCTGCTATAATAAACCTGTAAACACGTTCTATTGAGATAGTTTGACACTGTTGGAAAGGACATTTCATTGTAGGATGTAGTCTATAGATGGTAAAGATGACTATGTTGCTTCAACAATCTGAAGTTTCTTTTAGTTCAGGTTTTATGTTGGCAATAAATTTACTTATTTTTAACCTGCCTGGAGTAAAGTTGGTTGAACCGTTAACATAATCTAATGTACAACTCTAAAATTAAAGGATCTCATGCACTAATATTCTTAATATGCTTCATGTAGAATCTCTTGTCCATATTTAGTTGTAAAATTCCAGCTCTTAAACCAGACTCAGAAGGGCTTAATGTTGAATTCAGCAGAGGTTCCCGATTAAGTGGCAGTCCACTTCCTGATTTGCTTGCCTTAGTATTTTGAGACTCAGTTTCTGCATGCTACAATATGATGGGATTTGTGGAATCCCAGTTAGGAACCTTATAAATGCAAAGTGAGCTTTCTTTTCTAATCATGTTTAGTATTAATGAGCACATCATTCAGAAACATTAGTATGAGTCAGTTCCCAACAACACCATATATAAAAGTTGACAGGCTGTTTCCAATGGCATGTAGAAATTACAACTTATTTTTCACTGTGTCATTATTAATGCTGAAGTTGTTTTAACCCAAGTAAATAAATGTGAAGCTTGTTGTCAACATAATGAAGTTGGAAAGTTTCACCTTTTATTCTAAATAAAGTAAGCAGCGTGAGAGTTTTTAGTCCCCAGGGTGAGCCCAAGTCCCTGATTAGGCCATTTTTCATTCCAATCCATTTCTCCAGCTGGCTCCAGGTCACGTACATTTTTCAATCATTAATCCAGCGTTGGATCCACTGACAGTTTACAAAGTACAGTTTCCAAATTGGCCCTGAGAGGTACACCTCGCTTGTGCTAGGAAGGCATGAGTGTACAAATTTGTCAAGTTTACATTAATTTTAATATGAACCTGATGGTTGTAGACATGGTGCCTGCTCCATCCTCTGATTGACAATATAAATGGAACACAGTCCAAGTTGATTGTACAATGGCTGTAGTCTGGCAACTAGTTTGTCACCACTTTCTAACACTGCAAAATAGGCATTTGCACCACATCAAGTATCACACAAGAACATTTGCTTTGTTCACTAAATCAAGGTAAGCAACTGAAACTCAAGCAAGATTTTCAGGAAGCTCTTACTAATTTTTATCTGTTCCTTCACACAAACAGCTCACCTTCATTAAATTTATGAAAACTTGTAAAACAAAACAAAATGCTACAATTGCATGAAGTCAAAGGGAGCACTGCAGCCACATTAACATGGTTGACTCTTAATTGCCCTCTGAAGAGCTCTGGCAAGCCATTCACTTGAATCAAATTGCTGGAAAATTAGTCCAACACCATCTCAAGGGAACTTGGTACGAACAATAAATGCTGGCCTTACGAGCAATGTTTGATTTCGGAGAATGAATAATAAAAAGGCTAGGCTAAAGGGCCATTATATTTCATAGCAGTTTCCATAACATTTGGCCCTGGGCCTCTCTGAAGCCTCATCTTGATTCAACCCAGGTTATTGTCAGGCAGTTTTTTTAAAAATTCTAAACCAATTTTCCAAAACATATTCAAATTTCATTCTTTTATATGTGAAGCGCTCTGTG
This sequence comes from Rhincodon typus, assembly GCF_021869965.1. Classification (NCBI taxonomy): domain Eukaryota; kingdom Metazoa; phylum Chordata; class Chondrichthyes; order Orectolobiformes; family Rhincodontidae; genus Rhincodon; species Rhincodon typus. The sequence goes on from NC_063349.1 coordinate 9,274,361, forward strand.
GGCCTCTTTTCAAGAGGTTTTGTACAAACTACAGACTTGACAATCAAGCATCCAAAAAAAAAATGTTGCTACAGATGCGTTGAGAGTTCGGATCATAACAAACCAGAATGAAGGTACAAATCTTGTATTGTATGTCCAATATGTCCATGACATGACTTACAAAACAGAAGCAAGACTGAAATGCAGGTTGGACATAAAGTATTTGACTGCTTGAACAAATCGCAGCTATGCGGATTTGGGATCTGCATTGTAAAAGGATACAGTGACCTCCATTACACAGTTTAACCACCAGTTGTAAATTTACTTGATGCATCATCCGTAAACAGCCAGACAATATATGATCTGGAAGATAACACGTTTTGTTCAAATTTATCACTGACTGTAAAACAAGATCAATTATTCAAAACAGGCTTATGGTCACTGAACTACTCTGAAAATCTTACTGTTAGGTGATATTAATATTTAACATTTGGTAAAAATGTTCCATTCACAACATTACATCCTTTACTTTTCGTGGAAACACTATTAACCAATTACAATAAAACTATATAAATAATAATGCGAATGTAAAATAGTGAAAATTTACAGTTTTGAAATCAAGTGGACACTGCTTGTCTAAAACAATTCACAAAGTGTTATTTTTGTATACTACTGCAACTTAAGATGGATGGCAAAAACTTTAAGTTTCAGTGAGAATATTGTGCTAATAGTGAAATCACAATTTTAAAAAATTTCTGATTGGATCCATGATTATTTTCTAATTATTAAAGTTTGTCCAAATTTTGCTATTGGTGACTATCTTTATTGTGTACAATATAATGTCTTAAAACAACAGTGTATATTGTCTGTATTCATGCTGGATATCATGAATCTGAATTGGAAATGTTATAAAGAGGCACAATAAATGAAGATTTAGTTGTAGCTAGTTCCACTTATTATAGACATGTTTATAACAGATAATTGCATCTATTGACAATATCCTGAAATTCAAAAATCAGTTCCTGTTGAGTTAGCAGTCTTAAATGGAGTTTGAAGTTATTGTGCAGATAACAATTGCTTCAGATTTCTCTTAAACCTATTCAATGTAAAGTGCCCTTTTGGCCTTTCATTGAGTGTTACTTTAAGTATTGGTTTGACCTGTCTTACATGCTGTTGTAAAATAAAGAGCCTTTAAGATGCAGTCAGGATTTAGTTTTGTATACCTTTGTTTCACCAACATTTACAGGCTCCTGTACAGCACTAGCTACTTAACATACCAGCTGTTGTCAGATTCAATACTCCTTCCATTCACTGAGACAGGCACATATGTGTTCTGAGGCTCTATAATGATCTTTAGTTTTCACTGTGGCGACAGTTATTTCGATTTTAGAACTAACAGAAATGGCTGTTTAATGGTTAGCGGTGGTACACTATTTAAAGTGAAACAGCATTCAAGGGTTTACAAGACATAAGAAAGACCTTGTGGCTCGTATTCAAAGATCCCAAGAGAAATGAAAGAAAAAGAAATTAGAAGAGCTGATGATAATTTTGAAAATTTTGGAAGGAAACTTGTGTCAGAGCTCTGGATAGTGGCAAACATGAGCCAATTCTTCAGAAATGCAGGGGGGCGGAGATGAATTAGCTGGATGAGTGGATAAAGCAAAATGTAACATTAGGAAAAGAAATTTATTTGATAACAGAAAAAACCTTAAGCAGAGAAAGAAGTGGTGTCTTGGTGTGAATTCAAAGCTTGTTAAGGACGATGGTTCAAGTAAAGACATACTTCGTTTTCTAGAGGCATATAATATGGAAGTAGGGCTTTTTCTAGAGATCTTAGTTGGCCTCCAAATTGTGTGTTGACCACCGTACTCTGTGGAAGAAGTTAGTGTAGATTGAATTAATATTACCAAGTTTGAAGAACTACAGTTACAAACCAAACAGTAGTTCAATCTCAACTAAGAGTGTTAAATTTAAATTAGGGAAATTATGAAAATATGAGGCAGAAGTTAGCTGAAGTGGAGTGGGAAAACACATAAAAAAGCAAGACTGTATATGGGCAATGGCTAGTCTTTAAAGAACTATTACATGGCTTACAGCAACTATATATCTCTTCAGTGTGAAAACTCAAAACAAACCATCAGTCAACTATTACTGACAAAGGAAATTAAGCATTCTATAAAAGAAAAGGCTCGAAGTCGCCAGAAATTGTAAATGAGAGGACCGGCAGGTATTTAAGAATAATCTAATAATAGAATGGGGGCGCACAATCCAGCAAAAAAACCTTCAAACAAATGGACTGCAAAAGCTTGTATAGCAATGTTAAAAAGAAACCTTTGGTTAAGATGAACATGGCCCCATTAAAGCAGACAAATGAGAATTTACAATGGGGAATAGAAAAAAGGCACAGAAGCTACACGATTACTGTGCGTCTGTTTTCATTGTGCAAAATATAAAAAAGTCTACTAGAATCAGAGATCCAATTGATTAGGAGAATGAGGAGTTTGTGACGATACCATGGCTTTGAGCGGTTTATTTTGACCTGATATAACAAGGTGTAGAGCTGGATGAACACAGCAGGCCAAGCAGCATCAGAGGAGCAGGAAGGCTGACGTTTTGGGCCTAGACCCTTCTTTGTTTGAAGAGAGGTTTTAAGACAGAGCTGCCAAGCTGTCCTTTCAAGCCAATAAACAGCTTGAGGCACCTTGTGGCTTTTTTTAAAAAATTGGAACAATAGAATTAGCATGAATGGGTGGAGTCAGGCTCGCATTGAACGGGGGTTTTAGTGTAACTTTCAGTGGTTGTTGGGGTTTTGAAGTTGGCTGTGGAAGCTGTCTGTCTCTCTTTCCCTGCTACAGCTAAAAGCTCTGGATTCTCTCTCTGCCACGATTTTCTCTTGGTGTTCATTTCTCCTGGACTGGAGAAATACATCATGTGAAACAATCTCTTTTACAGATTTTGCCTTTGCCAAGGTTGTGTTTATGGGATGTTACTATATTGGAACAATTGCTGTTTAGTAGTTAGATAATGTATTATTCTGTAAAGTTTTCCTTTTCCCCCAGTTTGTTATTGACCAGACCAAACCCTCTTTAAATATATCAAAGAGATAACCCTAGGCTCTAACTTTCATCTTATTTGAAGGAAAGTGTAAGGTGCTGTGTTCCAGATGTAATTTGATTGGTTACACTACTCGGTTTTAAGCAAAACACACTTTACCTTACCCTACAGTTAAAATACAAACACAAGAAAGAGGAATTGGTGTAAATTTAACACTATTTGAAAATGTAACAGAATAATACATTATTTAACTACTTAGCAGTAATTGTTCCAATATAGTAATATCCCACAAACACACCATTGGCAAAGGCAAATTCAGTAAAATAGATTGTCTCACATGCAGTGTTTCTCCAGTCTGGGAAGAATAAACATCAAGAGAAAATTAAGGCAGACAGAGAACTTTTAGCTGTAGCAGCGAAAGAGAGACAGCTTCCGCAGCTAACTTCAAAATGCCAGCAACTACTGAAAGCCAAAGTAAAATCCTGGGTCTGTGGGAACCTGACTCCACCCATTCATGCTCTTTCTATCGTTCCAACTTTTTAAAAAACTCAAGGCCTCACAAGCTGTTTACTTTATTGGCTTTGAAAGGACAGCTCTGTACCTCTGTCTTAAAACATTTCTTCAACAAACATGCCTCTTAAAGCCATAGCACCACCACAAGTTGAAGAAAATTAATACTAGTAAGAAGGTTGTGCTGCATACATTAACAGGGAAGCTATACAGATGATTGATGCATTAATCATTTTCAAATATCCTGAAGAATGTGGAATGATCACTGCAGTTTGGAAGCTAGCAAACATCACTTTTTTATTTGAGGAGGGATGGAGAGAAAAAACTAAGAACCTTGAGACCTCTTAGGCTTATATTAGTTTAAGGAAAAATTACAGATTTTATTTTAAATGTGATGAATAGACACTTGGGTAATAATGATCTGTTTGCGCATAGCCAGCATGGATTTGTGAATGGGAAATAATGTTAGGATGAACATAGAAGATATTTTTTGAGGATATATTACTAACAAAATTCATAAAAGGGGTCAATGGATGCAGTATATTTTGATTTTCATCAGATTTGTTTTTATTTAGGTCTCCCATAGAAGGCAATGTCTGCTCACAGATTAAGGATTGGCTATCCAAAAGTCCAACTGTAATATTTACACACTTGCAGATGATTAAAGCTAAGCAGGAACATGTGTTGCGAGGAAAACATAAAGCAGCTTCAGGAGAATTTGGAGAGACTTAATGAGAGGGCAGAACATGGCAGGTGAAATACAATATGGAAATATTAGGTAATCCATTTTGGTAAGAAGAACATATGTGCTTGGTATTTCTTAAATGGCAAGAGATTCAAAAGTGTAGAGAAAACAAAAGGACCCCCTAGGTATTTTTGCCAATAAATTACTGAAGGCTAACATGTAAGTTCAACAAGCTATTAGAAAGGCTAATGATATATTAGCCTTCGGCACAAGAGGACTTGCGAATAGAGGTAGACCAGTTTTTTTTCAAGTTGTGTAGAATCTTGGCTACACTACACCTAGGGTACTGTGTGGAGTTTTGGTCTCCATATCTCAGGTAGGATATTATTGCCAGAGAGTGAGCAACCAAGGTTCACCAACTTTGACTGTGTTCAAGATGTAGATTGATAAATTTCTTGTTACCAATAGCATAAAGGGCTATGGGGATAGTGTGGATAAAAGGCATTGAAGAGTTGAATAGCCATGATCGTATTAAAAGGAGAAGCAGAGTTGACAGGCTAAATAGCCTACTCTTGTTTCTGTGTTCCCACGTTAAACATGGAAATACGTAATAGAATAGTTTTCTTTGGGACTTCTCTTCGTGCCTTCTAGTCATGACAGGACAATTAGAGCAAGTCATCATTAAGGGGGCAGTGGAAAAATTCTCTATACCACTATTAGCTATCACTTAAAATTTACAAGACTTCAAATAATAAGCATCTTGTAAAGTAAGTATTTGCCTGAAAGGATTATTAAAGATTACAGGGAATGAATAGTTGAATTAGGTTCTAACATTCTGGGCATAAAAACTGTCAAAGTTCCAACCAACTCATACTGTCCCATTAAAGTTGGTGGCACAAGCTGCATACTAACTTGCAGTTAGTAACACTGAGACCGTTTAGACAGTGGTATGTTCCTGTCTTATTTCCTTCTCTTAGCCCATCTCAACTTCTACAGTGTTATCTGTGAAGTGAAAGACGTAGTCTGCATGACTACGAACTTTGGTCTTTCCATCCCATCTTCCTTTGCCCTCACAAACCTTCTGCTTTGAGCTACCAAGAACCGCCTGGTCAGTCAGTGGTTACTCACAAGAAGGGCAAGAGCTGCTAGAAACCAGAGGATGGAACATCTGATATTCACAGGCTCAAGCTCATTTTAGTGCATTTTAGATGGTAATACAATTGCACATATGTGGTGAGTCATCAAGCATAAATTGCCTGCAGCGAGAAAAGAGGGACAGTTAGCTTATTGCTGATTCTCTGGGAGTCACACACAACCTGTTAAAGAGGCCTAAGATGAGGACATCAATGGAACAGCCTATAGGAGAATGCTGATCAGCATGCATGAGTTGTACATTGACAAGATGATCAGACAGACTCCTACCACTACCAAGAAGCAGGAGGGATATCCGTTCTAACACAGTACAGGATATCATGCTGAGTTTACAGCATATCTTTGGAGGTGAAGTGGTGGTCAATTCTATATCAGTGGATCCAACTGCGCTACAACATTTGCAGCTGCTGTCTTCTGGACAGAGGATGCTTCCAGAGAGGCTGTTGTCATTTTTTACATGATACAAATATCATAACTGTGTAAATATCACCATGGGTCAATATGCAGGGACATCAGACAAGTACGGCCCCATCAAGATGGAGGAGGATGGCGTGGTCATCTGTGCGTCAAAGGCTATAGCTGGGTTAACCAATATAGGAAGGACATTTTCATAAACTGCTGACTTTGCCAAAAAAAATCTATTTCAATATTGTGACTAGTACAAAAGCCAGTACAATGGTTGAACCTCCAATCTCAACTTCCCCAAACATGAAGCTCTGGAAAGGATCAGCATGAATTTGCGAAATGACAGCAGAACAGTTTTGAGAAGGATGATATGGCAGATTTGAAAGAAAAGCACTGTACCTCATGAAAGAACCATCAACAATACCAGATAACATAGAACTCTGAAAGGAAAATTATGTGGGCTGTATGTTCGTGCAAGTAAAGTCAAGGACAGTTCAGCAGGTCCAAGAGCAGATAGGTGAGAAACTAGAGAAAGCTACAAATTTAGGGCTACGGCAGATGATGACGTAGGTTGGCAAAGACCCTGAGATGAGCTTCTAAGCAAAATCTTTAAGGCTGCCTCTCTTTACCCCTCCATACACCTCAAAATCAACCTTCTCACCAAGTTTTTGGTATATTTTGTATGAAAAGGGTGAAGGTCACATCATGCATATTAAGGTGATTGGGCAGTAAACACATAGTATTCTATGTTTTAAAAAACAGGAAGAAGCAAAGTCTTGTATACATTGCACTTAGTACAGAGGACCAATTCTCTCCCTTTCACACCTTAATTTACACCCATTTAACATATTTTTCTCCTCCATTTGGGTGGCACAGTGGTTAGCACTGCTAGCTCACAGCATTAGAGACTCAAGTTCAATTCCAGCCTTCGGCAACTGTCTGTGTGGAGTTTGCACATTCTCCCTGTGTCAATGTGGATTTCCTCCAGGTGCTCCATTTTCATCCCACAGTCCAAAGATGTGCAGGTGAGATAGATTGGCCATGCTAAATTGCCCATAGTTTCCAGGGATGTGGAAGTTAAGGGGTTAGCTACAGGAAATGTAGGGTTACAAGAATGGGGTAGGTCTGGATGGGATGTTTTTCAGGGGGGGTCAGTGTGGACTCAAGGGGCTGAATGGCATGTTTCCACACTCGAGGGATTCTGTTCTACGAAAGATGGTCTGCATTAACAATCCCCTTGTCATTTTCATGGGCATCTGGATCTGTCAAAAATATTTAAAGAAAAATCATTTTCAAACACCTTCCATTTCTCAAGAGTCATACCAGACTCAAAACATCAACTTGGTGTCTCTCTTCACAAATGCTGCCAAACCCGCTGAGTTTCTTCAGCATCGTGTTTGTCATAGAATAATGGATAGTGTCCTCTATGCTAGTATGAGGCTGTAGTTGGCTGTGATAGATTGGGGGCTATAACTTAAAAGGATTACAGTGGAAAGGCAACAGCAAACATTCAAAGAGCATAACAACTGTCCGTTCCTTTCTGTGCAAAAGGAAAACAGGAAGGGTGGCCAAACCATGGCTTACAAGGGAAATTAGTGATAGTATTAAATCCAAGCAAGTAGCATGCAAGTAGGCCAGAAAAAAAAAGCTCAACAGACCTGAAAGAGGGTGGTGGTGCAGTGTTGTTTCTCGGACTACAGTCCTGTGACCAGCAGTGTTCTGTGGGGATCGGTGCTGGGTCCACTGTTGTTTGTTATTTATATAAACTATTTGGATACAAATATAGGGAGCATGATTATCAAGTTTGCAGATGACACCAAAATTGGTGGCATAGTATATAGTGAGGAAGGTTATCTAAGGTTTCAAAGGGATCTTGATCAACTGGATCAATGGGCCAAGGAGTGGCAGATGGAGTTTAATTTGGATAAATGCGAGATATTGCATTTTGGTATGGCAAACTGGGTCCTGTGTAGGGTTGTAGAACATAGAGACCTACTTAATTGCAATTTGCATCACAGGTAAACAGAGTGATAAAGGAGGCATTTGATACACTTGCCTTCATTGCTCAGATCATTGAGTATGGGAGTTGAAATATTATGTTGTGGTTGTACAGGACATTGGTGAGGCCACTTTTGGCAGGATTTGGGCCAAATGAAGGCAAATGTGGTTAGTTTGGTTTGGGAACCTTGGTCAGCATGGATGAGTTAGACCGCAAGGTCTGTTTACGTGCTGTCTCACTCAATGACTCTCAAAGTGGTTCCCAAAATGTTAGAAGAATTTTGTTCCTGGTTTCTGAGCAGGGCCGCAACGTATCAGGAAGGCTGCTTAAAAATGCAAATAGGTTTTTCAGGTAATCATTATTCTCACAACACAAAGGAAAAGATTTAAGACAATGGCTGCCGGACATTTTTCAGCAAGATAATCATAACTGGCATATTGACCACCACCCCAGCTCTAAACCATTTTATGGACAATGGCATGCGCTAAAGCTTGCCATCACATAAATAAGAGTAGCTGGCAGGTAGCTGAGCTCTTAATAGTCAACAAGGGAAGCCAAGTCAGCCTGGCAATCAAGAGGACAAAGGGGTTCATCCATTTGTCAAGGAGAGCATATTACTGCCTGACCATCCAATTAACTTGGAGGTTGAGTGCAGGGAAGAGAGAGAGAATGCAAGATGCTGATTTGTCTTCACCAATGAAGAACTATAAGAACTTTCCCATAATTTCACCTGAACATCCAGAAACCTTAACCTTCTTTTTGCTCAAAGATCCACAAGAAAACACTCATTCAGGTCTACAACGTTTACATCTTAAAAGGATCAAAAGTTGGACACATGACCTATAACTTGTAATTCTGAAAATAATGTAAATGTTTGCTTCGTCTCTAAAATTCATCTTTATTTGTATCTATGCTCCACTTCAGGGTGTTGTATGAAGTAACACCTTCTATTTTAAGCTTCTGAAAACCTGCTTTGGCTTTATTATTGCAAGTCACAACGTTTGAACAAGTCAAATCACTCTCTTTAGGAAGTGCTACACCTGCCCCTACACCTCCATCCAAGGAACCAAAAAAACCTCTCACCTCAGACAGAGGTTCACCTGCACATCCGCCAACGTGGTCTACTGCATCCGCTGCTCCCGATGTGGAGAGACCAAGCGGAGGCTCAGAGACCGTTTTGTAGAGCGCCTATGCTCTGTTTGCGACAAATGACAACACCTTCCGGTCGCGAACCATTTCAACTCCCTCTCCCACTCCCTAGACAACATGTCCATCCTGGGCCTCCTCCAGTGTCACAAAGATACCACCAGAAACTGGAGGAGCAGCGCCTTATATTCCGCCTTGGGAGCCTACAACCCAAGTGGTCTCATTGTGGACTTTGCCAGTTTCAAAATCTCCCCACCCCTGGCCTCATCCCCGCCTCCTTGACCGGACACAACCTGTCCATCTTCTCTCTCACCTATCCGCTCTTCCCACCTCACTGACCAATCCTTACCACTGCCTACCTGCACTCACCTTTCACTATCCCACCTACCTTCCCCAGCCCCACCCCTCCTCTACTTATTTCAGAGCTCCCTTCCCCCTTCCCTATTCCCGAGGAACGGTGCTGACCCAAAACGTCAACTTTCCTGCTCCTTTGCTGCCTGGCCTGCTGTGCTCCTCCAGCTCCACACTTATCTCTTTAAAACATATCTTGTTGCAGACAACAAAAATCCGTGGAAAAGGGGATAAGCTCTCCCATCATCTCTCTCCCTGCCCACAAGTCTCATTTTGTATTATAATTGTTTTTCCTGCAAAGCATGAGAGATTTTACAATGGTTAGTGCCAATTAAATGCAAAGTATTGTCATATCAGAGAGCTTGTAGATCCCAGAGCCATTTTAGTAACTTATACACAATCTAGCATGATTCCTTAGACTGTGTCACATTCAGAGGTGTGTTGATTAAATGAGAAGTTAAACCAAGGCCCTTCTAGCTGCTCAAATGGATGCAAAACATCCCAAATAATTTGAAAGATGAAGAGTTCCCATGTCATGCCTAAAGTTGAAGGTTTTCCCCTAAACACGTTATCAATTAGAGCAGCTACAATTTTATTACATCCCATTGTTCTTGATTTGTTGAGCAGAGGGAGGAGTTATTACCATAATAATGTCTTTTACTATTTTAAACAGTTGCATATGATCAACTCTCAAATGCAAGTCAAATGATCATACTTATTAAAATAACTGTACATTTGTCCCATTACTATTGGTTCAAGATATTCAAGCACTTCTTTCAAGCATGCTGGCTGGCTGCTGTAATGTTGACAACTTTTCGTCTTCATCTGTGATACTCAGTTTCTTCTCTGAAAATGTTGGGGAGTGATCACATATTTTCCATCTTTAGTTAAAGTTTAACTAACCATTTTCCATGTTATCTGTATACTGTACTTGGCTGTCTTTTTCTAGAGTTTCACTTAAAATATTCAGCTACTAATCAGTATTACTTAAGGTCACTGTTACAACACTTTTATACAGATCTAATACTGTAAAATTCTGAAAGTTTTGCCACACATTGCAGTTCTAAAATGTAAGCAATATTTTGGAGATGATCAACAACAGGATTCTTCCCAAGTTTCTTCCAGGAATTACTAGTGCTGCTCATTATAGCTATTTTCACACTGCTGGTCAGATTCCAGGAAAGCAGTGCTCAATATCAAAGGAACACTTCAGTGCCTGCATCTAATCTTCGAAGGACTGAGTCTAACTTGTCCACTCTTGGGGGACAGACCTTTGGGTCCTAGATCCCAAAATGTGCAAGTCTCAACTCTTTCATATTGCTGTGTGCTGGTGGTGGAAAGAGTGACAAAACACCACTGAAGACAAAAAATGGGTGTGATTTGCACTGCATTGTGATCTGTTATTTCATCCTCCAATAAAGGCAAAATAGCAACGTATGAACACAACTTATTCTCAGAGCAATAATAGTTCACTTTAGATTTCATATTCAACTTTATTGGAATAAAAAAAGCACATAAAATTGCATATTAATGTTTAACATTACAATTGTTTTCACATATATAATCTATTATTAAAAAGATTCTAGATGTAAAAATCTGTTTACAAATAGCTTGTTTACACCAGAGATTTCAATCTGAAAGCAGTGAAATTATAAACACTAACGGAATAGTGGTTAAATTCTTAATTTACCACCAAATATGAGGCAAATATCCAAGTATTAAGAAAGAAACTGAAAAGCATTTATCCAACTTATTTTGTTTTCAAGAAGTGCATTTAACAGCTTATGTTCAACTTCTGTGATTAGCAAGGCACTTCATATAATTCAAACGCTCTCCAAAGTTGCTTTCAACAGACTGCCACGTCAGGCAATATTAGCACAAGGTTTCTTTACTCTGGTAAAGTTTAGCACATTTCCAGTTAGCAACATACGTGAAGACTACAACATTAGCAATAAAGTCAAACAAGTATTTCTAAATACAAAAAACACTAAAGTTAGCTGAATTCCAGAGTAAGAAGCCAGATGTAAACAATATTCTGTTCTGTTGCAACTCAACTCAGCTAATTCAAATGAAGTTGAATTCAGAGTTAGAGTCCTATAATTGTTGCAATTTCCAAGCCCACAGTTCTAACATTGGTAATATCTACCTGGGCAATAAACACTACAATATAGTGACAAAAGCAGGTTTCCAATAAGTGTATACACATTCATTCAGTTTAGGGGAAGGTAAAAGGGAAGAAATAATTAATACAATTAATGGTTGAATCTCTGTAAAGAGATCATGGCAAGATTCAACATAGCACAGTATTCAACAAATCTAGTTGTTTTCACATTATCACTCATGTTATGCCTACAATAGTAAAAATGAATTACTTCTGGAATTCCCACTGAAATTTAAGTAAATTGCTCATGCAGAACTGTTGCCGCCTTACCTACGAAGTCACTGCATTTCAACAGTAGTACATGAATCTGATATTACTATGTGAGGCAAACAATATAAATCTTAAGTATTTATTCACAATTCTAAACTACTTTTATTCCAACTTTATGCTATTAGTCAGAATATTTAGTTTACAAAAACTGAGAATTCCCAGAAAGATTTCAAACAATATTGGGCTGGTGGTTCCTGCTAAACTCTGTCACGTCCATTAGTTAACTGTCAAGTGGCTAGTTAGGAGGTGCATTCACGGTGGTTTCTTTTCCTGTCATATCAGCTACAAAATTAATCTCAACTGACTTGCAGTAAATTAGATAGGAAGTTATTTACTGAGTTTTGCATCTTTACATTTCATGTGCAAGTTCATCTATGTAAACTGTCCAAACTTAGATTCACCAATGCATAAAGTAATTTGATTCTAGTTATGCAAATCTGAAAAAGGGTTAATGAAAGAATAAATGATGTGGAGGTGCTGGTGTTGGACTGGGGTGGACAAGGTCAGAAATCACACAACACCAGATTATAGTCCAACATGTTTATTTGAAAATACAAGCTTTTGGAGCTTTGCTCCTTCTTGAGGTGTTAGTGAGAGAGAGGTGGTAGTGACACAGAATTTATACGTAAAAAATCAAAGGGTCTCACCACTGATGAGGATGTATTAAACCAACCTAAGATGCTATTAAATCTTTAATCAGTTAGACGGTTTTAATTGATTAACATGTATGTGTAAATCCCCAAATTCCTTTCAAGTCACTGTCCTGGGTGAGGACTAAAAGTTTTGTCAGAGTAAAGAAGAGGTGACATTTTAGGTCAGACAATGCATATTAGGTGTGAGGCCTTGTCTAGAATCTGTTTGTGTTTTGGTTTGGAGTCAGACTGGTTTTATTTCTAAAGTAGGAATTTACAAAATGCCACATTGACTGACTGTCCATAAATTGTGTGCTTTTTGAATGAAGTATAATGTATCTGCAAATGGCATGTTGACTAATATATATTTATAGCTGGAAATATTGCAATTGAAGTTAACTTGCTCAGTTTCTACCAATCGTCAGACAAGCAATCTATTCAGAACACTAATTTTGCATTTTATTATGTTGCCAAAATGTGACCTTAACTGATCCTTACACTGGAGGCAAAAAGCACCTAATGCAGTGCACTCTTCAAGACCTGATTGTCATAAACGTATAAAACACTTCGGCCTTTACTTTGCAATACATAACAAGAGATTAATTGCCATAACTTCATAATGAAAAGCACATCATGCAGATTGTCGACAATTCTAGTAAATCTTCACATGATGGAATAACATCCCTTTCTCTGTAAACAATGTCTTCCACTAAATAAATTCTTCAATTTAGGTTAATTAGTGCTCAAGTATGAGATGATGATTACATTCATAAGTCATTCTTGAGGTTTCAATATAGACAGTACTTATTGTGAACTCTTTCACTTATCTCACTTCAAAATTTTAAGACCCTCCAGTCATTTATTTAGGTCTTGTGAAAACTCAGGTCCCTGCCGTAAAAGAAACACTGGGAGAAAATAAAGCCTTTAGTCATTTATCAAAATCATGTTCTTGAAATTTTGTCTTGTAAAGTTCTTAGACTTTTCAGCAGCTGCCGTGTAAAGACCTGGTAGATCCTTCCACAATATGTATTTGTAGTTTTCTGCAATTCTTTTTCAAGTGGATGTAGGAGTGAACGGATGGGATCATTCCCAAAAGGATACTGCAGATTGAAAGACAAAAGATGAATGAATTCCTTACACTGGAAGTAAAAAAAACAGACATTACAGTTGGCTTGAAAATTCAAGCCTAATTTTGTTTTCAAATACCAGCTTTGAACATTGAATCCGAGACTGAATGCTACCTTTCAGTATCTCAGATTTAGAGGAATTAAGAAACCGGTACCAAAGGAGAACCTTTAAATCATGATTTGCAGTTTATTATCTCCCAACAACTTCCAGTTCATGATCTTGTATATTATTTCATAAAATGTAGTAATGAGCTATTACAAAGTACTGGTCTGGACCCCATATCTTTCTTTCTACACGTTGATTTGTTGTACAAAGTGATAAAAGATTTTTGTAAAGCCGATGTACACCACAATCAACTACATTAACCTCATCAACCCACTTTTTACCTAGTCAGAAAACAATCAAGCTTTTCAAACACTTTGGTTTTAACAAAAAAGTGTACCAGCTTCCATTAAATAATCCATTGTTGTTCTTCTAGGTGGTAGAGGTTGTGGGCTTGGAAAAGTGCTGTTGAAGGAGCATAGGTGAGTTATGCAGTGTACCTTGCAGATAACAGACACTGTTGCCACTGATTATAAAGAAAGCCGTTGCTGATCTCAGTACAGAAATTAGCTGTAAGGGGAAACACGTTAGAAAAGCAACAGGGAAGAGAGGGGGTTCCCAGGTATTCAGACCTGGCACTGAAAGTTTAACTCCATGAGACTGCCAGGAGGTGAGAGGCCATTTCTCCACAGGATCCAAGATAGGGTTCTCAACAAGCACCTTCAGAAAAGCACAGGAAACTATGGTCACTAATTCCCAGTGTGCAAGAGGTTAAATGACCTCTACTAGTGGTCAATGTCAGTAAATGCCTCTCCAGGTGCCATCTCCCACCCATCGTCCTCACACGCTTCTGAATGCCCCACACCCCCATCACTCATCAGTCTTTAGTCCCTAGCAGTCAGGATTCAGCCTTTACATTAAGATGCTTTCCCACACCCACTGATGCCAGTCTCAATGCTTCCACTATCTTCCCTTACTTAGTTGTGGCAAGTAGATCACCCAAACCTCTAACTTGCTTTAATATGCTTCTCTCTGCTGATCATAACAACGAGTAGAGGAAAACGAGAGGGGAAACACGTCTGCCTAAACACGTCTGCCTGAACACTTACGCTTGCTGTCAGAAACCATTGCATTCAGTGCCAGTGAGACCGTTTAGATAGTGGTATGTTCCTGTCTTATTTCCTTCTCACATCCCATCTCAACCTCTATCCAGTTAACTGAGAAGTGAAAGCTGCAGGTTGCATGGCCATAAACTTTGGTGTTTCCATCTCAACCAAATTTGCTCCCACAAACATTCTGTTCTGAAATACTAAAGTCAGTCAACGGTTGCAAAATCCTCAATCCTTCACTGTCACTGGATAAATATCTTAGAACTCCCTTCATAAGAAAACTGTGGGTATTCTTACAACCTGAGGACTATACAAGTTCAAGAAGGGAGCTCACCATCCTCTCCAGAGCAATGAGGAATGGGAAATAATTGCTGACCTTGCTAGAGATAAATAAATCTCATGGGCAACATAAAAACACTACGACTGAGTTGTTGGATGAATGATACCCATGAAATCATACTCCAGCAACAGAGATTCACCTTCAGATTTTTGGGAGTGGGTTGCACATTAAAATATGGATAAAGCTTAAATAGATTAAGGGTTTCAAAGCTGTTTCCACTCAACTTATTGACACTGGATTGTTTTGCATTTATGGGTAATGGCATATCGGAAAATGTAGGAGTTTCATGCCTGAGACAAATTAGAAATTACAAACATGCCAACCGGCTGAGGAGTAGCTGATGGATTCAATTTGGATAAATGTGAGGTATTACATTTTGGTAAAGTGCATAAAGGCAGGACTTGTACATTTAAGGATAGGTCCTGGATAGTATTGTCAAACAGACAGACCTTGGGGTTCACACACATAATTCTTTTAAAGTTGCATCCCAGGGAGCCAGGGTGGTTAAGAAGGCATTTAGCATGATTGCCTTCATTGCTCAGACCACTGAAAATAGGAGTCAGGTCATCATATTGAGGGTGTACAGAATGTTGGTGACGCCACTTCTGGAATCCTATGTATAGTTCTAGCTGCACTACTATAGGGAGGATATTATTAAGTTGGTTAGGGTTCAGAAAAGATTTACCAGAATGTCACTGGGACTGGAGGATTTGCGTTATAAATGAGAGGATAGATAGGCTGGGGCTCCTTTCACTAGAGTGTAGGAGGTTGAAGGGTGACCTTATCGAAGTTTATAAAATCACAAAGGGCATAGATAAGGTGAATAGCAAAAGTGTTTTCCCTAGGGTGGGCGAGTTTAAAACTATGGGCATATTTTTAAGGTGAGACGGGAAAGATTTTAAAGAAACCTAAACAGCAACTTTTTCACCCCGTGGGTGATTCATGTGGGCAATGAGCTGCCAGAGAAAGTGGAATATGCAGATACAGTTAGAACATTTAAAAGACATTTGGACAGGTATATGAATAGGAAAGTTTTAGAGGGTTATGGGCTAAATGCAGGCAAGTGGGTCCAGTTCAGTTTGGGAAACTTGATTGCCTTGAATGAGTTGGACCAAAGGGTCTGTTTCCATGCTGTATGACTCAATGACATCATTTCAATAAGTTATGAGCTAACAAAGTGGAAGAATTTTTTGGGCTTCACTGCCAATTTTGAATTTTTAACATGATCAAATCGTATTTCTAAGGTAAAATCCTGGTTTATCTTCATTTCTTTGTCAAATATGACCTCAATAACTTGAACAATAAAAACATAACTGATTAGTTGAATGAACCAATTTCCTCCAAGTTTATAATAGTTGTATCACACATTTCTTGTATGAGTAAGCAATGGCCTTCAAATTAGATCATACGAGTATTAGCTTACAAGTGGAGTACATACAAACAAAGTTGCTTTTTGAAAATAAAGTCTGTATTTATTTTGAACAGGTAAGTGTACCCTTTAAAATAGTTCACAAAAAAATTCTGAAGCCAAATCTCCACAAATATTTGAACAGCATTCGATCTAATAGATGAAAAAAAATTTCCCTAGCTTCATACTCTTGTCCATCACACTTCAAATATATAAATTATTTAGGTGAATTTCTGTACTATACTCAAAGTATTAAGAAAGAAGGTAGGACTAGCATTTTACAAAACAAATGAAAAAATTAGATTCAAGCCAAATGCAGCTCCTCAATTAACCGTACCACAACAAACCTAGAGTTTATGCTCTCAATTCACATTATTCCTTGGACAATATCAACTAGTTTTTTTTGCCACAAACTTTAGAATCTTAAAAGGGACACACTCTACATGTGCGCAGTAGAATAATATATTGTGCTTTAGATGGTGCAATATTCCTGCCTCTAAAGCAGCACGAGTGAATATAACCATTAGTGATTTGTATTTTATAAAAGTTATATTTTGTTAACATATACTTTAGGCGTAAAATTCACTCTGGACTCTTCGGATTATGTGAGAATTTATTTAATCTTGTAGTGTGAAAACCACAAGAGCCTTTTCAAAAGAACATTTAGAAGCTCTTTAAGAATGAGGGCTTATGCTTTATGTTTCTTGAGCATCGACCTTAATATTTGCATTCACAGAATACAAAACAAGACCATCAAGGAAATTGCACCGAGTGATAAAAGCACTTTGCATATACTGATTTTATTATACTCACAGGACAAAGCCTGCAATCGAAATTTTATAGCAATACACTTCCGCTGTGATCAATACTGTCTCAACTCTTGAGCAGCACATACTTTAATTTCTGGATGAAAGTCTAGCTTTTTAATATTGATTTTGCAAATATAATTTTTAAACCGAGCTTTAGGCATTCCCCCACTCAAAAATCCAAAAGACAATGAATGTCCATTTGAAAAAATACAAGCAATTCCACACATTCAATAATAAATGTTTACTCAGCATCATCAAAGCAAATTATCAGGAGGGATGTGCATGCTCATGTGTGGAAAGCTCAAACATTTGACATTTTTATGCTGCATAACAAGTTTTTGAACCTATAGTTGCAATTAAAAGGAATGCTTAGCATGAGCCTTAATACCAGTCATACAGATATCACTGGTGGCTACACAGAGTACTTCAAACCCTTCCTTCTGGGGGCACGCAGTTTGTCCAAAAGGCAGTATTACCAGCAGCAAGAGAAACTGCAGTAGCATTAGGGTATACAGCCCCTAAAGCCAGCTCCATCAACTGATTAAATCTTCCAAATTAACTCCACTTTGCTGTCCAAAGATTTTTAGTACCAGAAAATCTGACTAAAATATACTCAATGACTGAGCACTAACAACACTATGCAGTATAGATTTTCCAAAGCTTCACAATCCTCTGAAGAAATTTCTTGTCATCTCAATCTTAAGTGGCGACTCCTTTATCATGAGGCTATTGGCTGAGTTTTACCAGCTCCTAATGCAGTCCCACAAGGGGGATATTTCCCAGCAGCGGCTTAGGAAACATAATAACGGTCACCATTCTGAGGTGAGCAGCTGATTTATGTAAACCAAAGTCCCTATTATTGGTAATTTCTCAGGGCTTTTGTTACTTAGAGAGTGGCAGTGTCACCCACTGTCACATGGGAAGGCCATCAGCTTCATGGAAGGGACCTCCCTGTATCAGCCCGAGGAATGAAAATCTGAGCTGGAGGCTATAATTCCTAATGAGGACAGCTGAGGAAGCAAAGGTAGCCGCACAGCCTCAATAGGAATTTACAGTAGTTTTCTTTTCAATCAGAGGAGCCTGTATGCTTGTCTACAGTTCAATATTTTATTTGTTATTGCTTTTTGATCAGCAATCCCCACTTCTTCCAGTGGAACTGAGGATGCTTCAGGGTTACTGGACCTTTGATGACTCTGGTACCATTAGAAGCCTGCTCGCCATCTAGACAGAATCACAAGTAAAATCGTCAACGTCTTCTGTATTGACAATTGCGCGTTTGGATATTAAATCGGTCCTAACATTGGTGTCCCAAATCCATGGTTAACTGTAGGTTATGAATCTTAGACTGTCTAACCAGGGGAGATAACCTCTCAGTATCTGCCCTGTCAAGCCCTCTAAGAATTTTATACATTATAATAGAATTACTTTTCATCCCAGGAATGAAACCATGCATGTCCCTTGCGTCTTGGTAAGTGTATCCTTCCTTAGGCTAAGAAACCAAACACGTGCAAATTGCGTTAATTCACCAAAGTTCTGCATATTTTCAACATGAGCTCCATCAATGCTATGGAGACCTGGCACCATTTTGCAAGGACACATTGTGCCCCGGGTGCAGGAAGCATACTCTGAGCACTAAACTGGTGTCCTACCACCCAAATTGGTTGTTGTGGTGTCAGGATATTTAATCAGGAACACACAGGTGCGACAACTAACTTGTAAGCCACATTACAAACAGCAAGCACTGAACTACAAAATAAGCCTCGTGTTTGCTTTGCAGAAAAATGCCACTCAAGTTGCAGATAATTATGAAGAATAATAATTGCAAATTGTCTGCAAGTACTGTGGAATGCCAGTGGAGGTATTAGGGATCGTTTCTTGATTTTCTAGGGAGCGTGATCATAAAACAACAGAAGAATAGTTGACAAGATCATCAGAAGGTTGTTACGGCTAGGTTGTTGTCAAGAAAGCAAGATCTGGATGACATCCTTGCCAGAATCGAGAATAACAGAACAATCAGGTGCCAAATCAAACATCCTGACTCAAAATTGGATGCAGCTCATTTGTATCTGGATGACTTACTGCGTTGATGCCTACTTTATACTGATCTCCAAGTAAGCTGCATTGCCAAGTCATTGGGCTACATCTATAGCCGCTGCTCTTTTTCTGTCTCCCTCTCTCTGACTGGTTAATAGGAAATTAGGAATGGAAAATTGATGTGGGAAAAACAAATATCCTGCGGTCACACACTGGCAGTCGATTCATCTGCATGTGTTTTAGGAGTTTAGAAGGGGAGTAAGGCAGGAACGTACAACCATAATCAATATTCTTGGTGACATTGGATGCCACAAGTTCTGTACAGTCAGTACAAAGATGCAGAGAGTATTTTTCTTTATCGGGCTCAGAAGAAGCAAGCATTCTCATCATCTGCCAGTTCTTTACTGTTTTCTCCTGTTGTGTGCCATCTTGCCTACAAGAGAGATGTCAGACTGTCAGTGATTGTGGAATGCAGTGGTTGGGTAAAGTGCAAGGTGTAGTAGAATAGCTGTGGCTGTGTGGAGGTAGAGAGATGGTTAGATGGCAGCATTAAGGATCTGAGCAAGAGGTAGACTGATTATCTGAATATTATATTTTAGTAATTGGGCTGTGGTGTATTAAACAGTATGTAAGATTGGTGCTGTGGGTGGATGTCATCATGGGAAGATGACTCCGGTGACATGCTGACATATGTTCAAAAGGTTATGAGATAGCTTTTGACTTTTCTGACAAGTTCTCAGGTCCAGATTCTCAACAGTTGATCTTTCCAGCCAGGTGAGGATGTTCCTTAGCCGGTCTTCTCTTGTCTACCTTCATCATTAATTTGTTCAGTACAACAGCGATCACCTGGAAATGTCTGCGCTTTCTGGCACTCCATTTCCAGGTTTTATATTGCAGTAACATAACTCTGTCCTTGTAGAGGGATAATCTGCTTTCAAGATTACTGGCTTGGTTGCATCATGTGCTAGAGATTACTGGAGTTTTTTGTGAAGCGCATTCAGAAACCAATACACTTTGGAAGAGCTTCTGATTTCTTCATACAGTGCTTGTTACTCCATTCAAAATATCATCTCTTCTCCCAACTGGCTTTTATTTATAATTACCTCGACACTCGTAAAAACAAAACGCAAATGAAATGTAATTATATACTTTTAATAGTTATTTTTTCATCACATGTTCAAGTGTTATGCCACATCTCTGGAGCAAGTGGAACATGAACCAACCTGAAACACGATCAGTGCTCCAAAGACCCTTTCAAAGAATTTTTTTTGAAAAGTATAAGGAGATGTTCAAGATATTTTTAATCAAACTGTACAGACACGCTATGACACATCTGAAAGGTGGGACTTTAACCTGAATCTCCTGGTTCACAGGTAGGGACACTATCACTACACAAGAAATATACATTTTAGTACAATTAAATAATTAATTCCCACACCTGTATGCACAGTTATCGTTAACTCCTAGGTACTTAGTTTTTATTAACAGAATTAAATATTAACATCAAGTATGGTGAACCCAGAGTAATGCAGCAGCTAGGAAGGATGTCCAGCCTTATGTTGCAATAATATGGGAGCACCAAACTTGTGCTACCCACCTTCAACAATACAAGTGCAAGCAAGATGCTAATTACGACTCCCACACTAAAACAAGGGTCAAATTTTGAGCTCTCTATTTCATGCTTTAACCCTCTTGCAATAAAGGCGAACAAAATATTTGCATTCCTAACTAAGTAATGGGTTGCCCTACCTGATGTTAACAAAGTGACTTGTGTACAAGGACACCCAAAATTCCTGTATATTCCAACATGTACTCATATTTTTAGAAAACAATTCTTCCTGCCAAAGTGGATAATTTTGACACTTATCTGCATTTTGCTCCATCTACCACTTTAACAATTCTATAACAGTTAACTAATAGCACTCTTCCATCCTGAAAATGACCCTGTGCTTTTTACTGCTTTTATCCATTTGAGAATTGGTTAACAATCTACGCAAATATATCACCTACTAATCCACAGCCACTAATCTTGTGTTTCCTTCTGTTTTCACAGGGAAAGAGCCTGTTGCTCTGAAATCAATCTAATACATATCATGAATACATAGTTGTTTAGATTTGAAAAGTAAGCTAGCACAATAGCGATGTATTTATTGAGGCACTTCTTAAAAGTTATACACATCCATTACTCTGGTTGGACATCAGAGTTGGAACAGTAATGAGCTAACATCTTATTTGCACAAGAACTTAGTTTGAATTTTCAAAATGTTGCCCAACGTCACTATGTCACAAATGGGCACATATGCTACAGCCTTAAACCACAATTAAATTAGAAACTACACTTGATTCTTGGAAATGCAAGACATAACATTTAAAGACTGGAACTGTAGATTGAAGTCGTTTCATAATGTGATATGGGATGCTTCTGGAAGCGAAAATACATTTATAACAAAAGAAGGAGAAACAAATAACAATTGGGAACTCAAACTATTTTGTTACAAAAGAGTATGCAAATAAAATTAAACAAGTGCAGTGACAGAAACGCCTCAAGAAACATCCTCTTATTTGAACAAATCTATTGAAGAATAATGTTTATATATTTCTGAAAGTGATGGCCTCTCTTGGTTTTGGCTAATTATAATTGTGGGAATTGTGGAGTAAGCATGCATGGTGAAAAGAAATCAAAATTAATTTTGGCTGCAAAATAATTAAAAGGCGACCACAATTTGGCATGAATGCTGTGTGGTTATCTTCCATATTTGGAGATGTAGAAAGATTACTGTACAGGATGAGGATTCTTAGCCCATCACAGCCATGTGAGCTTTCTGCAAGATCAGTTCAGCCAGTTCCACTCCACCACCTATCCCTGTGGAGCAAAATTTCTCTTCAGACATTTATCCATATCCCTTTGGAAAGCCGTACTTGCCTTCTTGTCATTCACCCTACATCAACGTTCCCGAATTATAAATTTTAAAACAGAGAGAGTGAAGGAAAGAAATTATGAAAAGCCAATTTCAAAGCAGCTAACTTTGGCAATAAAAATTATCATGCATCTACATGTGCCACCATGAAGTAGCTCTGAGAATCTGAGTAACATTACCATGGGAAACCAATGCAGTGAAGATCTACCAGATAACAAATGATAAAGGATTTGCAGAATTACTGCACAATTGGTTACTACTGTGTGTCCTGGATCAATGCTCCCCAAACTGCTTCCAACTGTGATGTGATTTTCAAGCCTTGATCATTTGGGCGGGTGGGGTGGGAGGACTTAACACAGTAGGGATCTGTCACAGCAGGAATATAGCAGTTACAAGTTAATTGGAGCAGGAATTATTGTCTCAGATCTCAGGATCCCAAAATTTAACTTGCAACCCAACTTGGAATCCTGCCCCACTTTGGGAATCCCTGCCCTAAATGAATGCCAAAATTAGGAGTTTAGGGTCATGTAACCTTTCAGGCAAGCATTGTGTACGTCAAGGGATAGTAAAGGTAGCAAAACTATTCATTTTTATCTCCATCATATTCATTGATTAGAAAAAGCTGCCATTATACGTCCTCTCTGTAGTCTAGTTTGATTAGAGAGGAGCTAACCCTGAGGTTAACCATTTTCAAACAAACCAATAATATGGTGAAGTATCAGTTGTTGAATAACTGCAGCATTCAAAGGCTGTTTCCACGACCTTGTGGAAAAGTTTGGTTTTCTTCCTATAACCTAGATATGGAAAAAATCATACTACCTGAAGAGTTATTTTTAAAAATATTTTTATTCCTCACAGAAACCAACGGGGAGAAATGTTCATGGTAATAAAAAGAAAACAGAACCTGACTTCATTTAAAATTGAAATATGTTAATATGCATTAGCATAAAAGAAAAACACTGATGATTTGCATCTCGTAACTTATGGCAGCAAGCGCCTTATGATCCATCAAGGACATTGTGCATACAAGAAACTTACTACTGCAGCACATGTGACTAGGATGGAGGGTGGCCCAAATACTCAAGAGCTCATTAACTGTCAGAGTGCTGTTCTTAATTGATGCAACTTTGCTGTAGAATCAAGGAAAAAAAAACACTCCTACGCACAATGGCCTAATTACAAGAGCCATTACCATTGACTTCTGGTGAAAAATAAGTACTGCTCCCTCATATTTCAAGATAGGAAACTATTGCTTGAAAATCCCTGTCTTAAAAAGCATGTAACAGTAGCCAACACCCAAGACCAGAAAAAATGCGTACGAAAAGTAACTTCAGACCCAGGGGCAGCTTGTTGCATAGGATGTCAAGAAAATACTTTTCTCAACAGTAATAGATTGTTTCTCTTTATGGTACATTAATGAATCAATTCTCATGAAGGGAATAAAGACTTTGAATTATTTTGCAGCTTTATTTCTGGGACTGAAGTACTTACACTTTTTATTGCTTCATACACAGCCCTGAAAGCAGGCTGCTTTCCATCATGGTAGACGCCACGATTTCCATGAAGAACAAAGATTCCTTCATCCTCTGCTGCTTTGCAGTTGCTGCCATACATACAGTGGTCAGGTCGATAATTCCACTGACATGGAAAAATAAACAGGCTTTCTGTAATAGAGAAAAAGTATTAAATATATAACAAGGTTCAGTACTAATGATAATTTCCTAAACTAGACTTTAATTTTAAATTCAACATAAATGGATCTTTAAAAGCTTCGAAACCTTAAACAAAATTCCATGACAATTTCTCAGTCAAGAAGTCTATTTCTTAAACAAGAAACCTTCTCTGTTCTCTGTAAAGCTACTCTCACAGGGAGATCTCAGATGTTAACTAACCAAATAGAATAATGTCAGTGTACATCAAGGATGATGTGTAACTTTGAGAGCGGTAGTGTTCCCACATACCGTTTCCTTTGCCCATCGTACTGGCAGAAGTCCTGAATGTGGGAGGCGTAAAGACAATTTGCTGTAATACATTTTGTAGGTGGCACACAATGCAGACAAAGTACTGGAATTAATGCTTAAATTGGGGCAGGTAGTAGCTGCTAATAAATTGGGCTTTGTTCTGGATATTGTCAAGCTTCTTGATGATTATTGGAGCTACAATTATCCAGGCACTTAAACATATTTAATCACGTTCTTGCCTTGTAGATGATAGAAATGCATTGTAAAGTCAGATGATGAGTTGATCGTTGCAAAATAGTCAACTTCTGATTTGGTGTGGTAGCCACAACATTCTTGCAGCCTAACATGTTAAAAACATATGGCCATGCGAATCATCCCAGATGTTAACATCGCTATACCCCAATGATGATAATGCTTTTGAATGTCAAGGGTAAGCAGTTTGATTTTGTGTTGAAGATGATTGTTGCCTGCCAGCAACATTGACTTGCCATTTATCAGCCCACGGAAGTAAATAACTCCATTGAAGAAAAGCAATGAATACACAGAACAGCAGAGGATGCAGGGTTTCAAAATGGATTATTGCATCATACATGCAGGAACAGTTAGACATCTAACAAGTGGGATTTAAAAATGAAAAAAGAAAGACATAAGGAACTTTTAAATAATTATCACTCAAGGTAGGTGAGGAGCAGGGGGAGAAAAGAGAAGTGAGAAGAGGGCAACGATATCACACTGGAGGCCAAAAAGAGTGGAGTGCAACAGTGTCACATACAGAGACAGGATGACGTACATATGGAGAAGTGATGCCAAGTGCACAGAGATGAGGTGGGGAAGGCCACCAAGCCAAGAGAGATGAAGTGAGGCAGCCAGTATAAAGAAAGAAACAAAAAAGAAGAGAGTGATAAATAAAATGGCAAGAAAGCAAGTGAAAACAAAAAGAAGCAATAAAATTGTACCTGGGTTCTGATGGAAAATAATATTGAGTAAATCTTGGTCTCCCCAAGTAATGTTGAGCTTGTATTTCTTGAAGAGAGGCAAAAGTAAATCTTCCCATTTCAGCCGGGCATTTGTCATATCATTCTACAGGATACAAAAATTGTGAACATGAAACTCACTTCAGTAATTTGATGTATGAACAATTGACAGAGATCTATTAATATTTTTAATGAGCAACAGGTAATGAAAACTGATATTTTAAAAATAAAATGGCCAGGCTCTTAACAACAATTCATCACACTCAAAATATCCAATTCCAAACATGACTCGACTGTTACCAATTTGCCAAATGAAAACTTACTTGCAACTATCGATTAGTTTGGGCCGAAGAATAATTGCAGGCTTTAAGTACCAGATCTCACTACATTTCATCAAGTACACCAGACACAAAAATGGCAACACAGGAAGTCTTCATTTAGCACTGTTAGATTTTAATGTCAGTTCATTTACTGGAACTGAAACTTCACTGAACATTGCAGATTAGTTTTAACATTGATTTCTGTACCTGACCTGAATGACACTTTCTTGGCACAACCACTCCCAATGCTAAGTCACTGTCTGAGGTGCACAGCAGGGAGCTCCTTCCCAGCTGGTCCCAGATTACACAGTGGTTCTGCTGCTCCCCAAAGCCTCCTGGCTGAATGGTAATGAACAGTAGTACCTCACAGCCAGCCAAGAGCAACCACCCCAATGAGCAATAGTGAGCTTTCCCAAAATAATGCCACCAGGCAGTGGCCATAACATGGCCGGGAGCAGGTGACAGCCTCAGCACGCAGCCCAGAGAAAGATAAGCAAATACGCTTGGACACAGACCCTAGAAAGCAGCACCTCTGGTTTCACTCTTAGAGGATCCACTACAGGAGGTACAAAGTTAAACCTAATATAAAATAAAATTTGTTTTAGTTCTTTCATTTATCAATGTAGGATTTAACCAAAATACTGCATTATATCTGTACTCTGTCAGTTGTAATGATTTAATCATTGTTTTTCTGCTGAGGAACACCCTGCAAGACCCAACTTCAGTGTTAACATCGATGGATAGAGGAATCAATGCTTCATTGAAGGTCATTTCACTTAAAAATTTTGATTTTCAGGAATACAAGACAATTTTAAGTGAGAACATCTTGTCTAATTCTGTTAAAAATGATTCAGAATGTCTGTACAGCATTGCGCAATGTGGACAGTCAAAGAAAATCACATGTTGAGAGAAAACAACCATAAGGAGAGATTAAAGAGACATACCGAGAGAAAAAAGTGAGGACTGACATTAAATATCGCAAAAAGGAGATGAGGTAACCATACTTATGAGGGAGACAGGATATTAGTCGTAGAAAAACAGGGACACATATCAGACAAGAACAGCCTGCATGTGGGTATAAATAAAGGACAATAAGGGATCAACCACACTTCTGGGTGTAGTCTACAGGCTCCCCCACAATCATGGGAAGTGAAGGAAGCAATGTGCTGATGAAATAGAGAATATAGCATAGAAAAGCATACAGGAATCTCAAATACATTGATATAAATTGAGAAGAGATAGGCAAAGGGAATAAAGAGAATGGAGTTTCTACATGTACAAAGTACTTCATAAACTGATTAACATATTCAAGTTATTCATATTTATATAAACATGGAATTAATGAATACAATTTAAATATACAGTTCAGTATAATGTTTAAACATGGCTATATTGCTGTTTTGCTTTTGCTGCATCTGGGCGTCACACTCATGCTCAAGTGTTAGGATCATAAAATGAGGTCACACTGAAAAATACTTTGATAAGTAATACATTGCCGAGACTCTATGAATGAATAAGGAAACAATTGGAGGGTTACGACAAAGCCATGCATTACTTGCATGATTATGTTTAATTATGCTAATGACACCCTAGAAACACTTTCTGCACATGCGCAGCTAGATCAGGGCCAATAATGCCATTGACAGCAATATCCCAGGCAGCTGCCTGCATTAAATGAGCAAGTCGGTTTTACAATAATGTATTTGGAAAGTATACGACCGCATCACTGCTGGGCTTTATGAATTTTGTTTTCCTCTTTGGTGATGGTAGGAACGGTATAAGCGGCTACGTAGATACTAGAGGGCAAATGCTAAAGTAGTACACAAAGAGACTACGGTGAAATAAGGAAGGCAGAGAGGAACTAAGAAATTAAGCCATCAATGAACGTAAAACAAAATAGTAAGATATTTTACAAGCACATCAATAAACAGGCTGGATCTGATAAGAATAGGTCTATTAATGGACAGACATAACACCATAGATAACACTAAAGAGATGGCAGAATTGTTTTTCTTCAGTCTTTACTAAAGAACTAGAATTGGTGGATAAGAGTTGAGAAATAGATAAATGTATTTACAATAAAAACAAGTGAGCATATTGTGCACTTTGAACCTTTCATGACTTTTCAGCAGTCACAAAAAGCACTATACAAATGAAGTCTTTTTAAAAAAAATTATGGAGTAGTAACAGTTTATGTGGATTTACAACTTTTTTGATCAGGTGCCCCAAAATAAACTTGATTGATAAAAGGTCAGAGAATATGGTATCAGAAACAAATACCAGAAGGCACTGCCAGCTGGCTAACAGAATGAGTGTATAGATCGTGAGTATGAAATAATTATTCAGATAGACAGAAGGTGGGACCCATAAGGATCAATACTGGGACTATTGTTCACAATTCATAATAACAATTTGGACTTTGAAATTAAAAACAGATCAGCCTAGAAATTCCAAAAGAAGAGATAGTGTTTCAGCAGCGCAAATTTGAATTTCGCATTCAGATTATGTGAAAGTCTCAATGCAGCTGACTCCATGAAAAGTGCCTGGTAATTTCAAATTTCTTTGGAGCAATTAGCTGCTGGAACTGTCTGGAACTCTCCGAAGGGGCCCCCAACTCTGGGGATAGAGACGGAGACTTCTGGAGTGTTGATACTCACACAAGCTCAACTGTTAATCAGGAAAAGTACTAGAGGCTTAGAATCTGATCTAACTCTTGGGCAGAGTAAGAAACTGAACCCCCAACTCACAACTGACCCCACCCAACTACACCAACTCCCTCATTACCTACAAAGCCTGCTGGACCAATCCTACCCTTCTCAACCTTTTCCAACCACAAATCTGTCACTGCTGAACCCAACCCCCTTACCCATTTGTTACCCTGCCCTCCCAACCTATTATCCATCTGCCACCCTGCCCACCTCCCACTTACCTCCACTCAA
This sequence comes from Rhincodon typus, assembly GCF_021869965.1. Taxonomy (NCBI): domain Eukaryota; kingdom Metazoa; phylum Chordata; class Chondrichthyes; order Orectolobiformes; family Rhincodontidae; genus Rhincodon; species Rhincodon typus. The sequence goes on from NC_063349.1 coordinate 9,302,687, forward strand.
TAGTTTTTGAAGTGGCTACACAACAATTAAACCTCAACATACAGCACTTACTGCTGATGAGGAGAGGAGTGTGCGTCATTTCCGTGCCAACTCTCTCCGTTGTTAGCTCCGAGCATTCCTGGATTAGTTTCCGCAGTTTTGTAAAAGAACCACATTGGCTAGGAAAATCAATGACAAAGCTGATCAAAATATGCTTTTTTGTCCTAATCAGAATTGGAAGCAAGTTTTCCAGTTCAGTGGGCGACTATCCAAATTTGTGGATGATACCAGACTTGTAGCCAGGGAAGGGGTGGTGGAGGGACACATTAATACACTTGCCAGATGGGCAAATAAATTACAAATGAGGTTCAACACAGATAAATGTGAGGCGACACATTTAGATGCAACACTAGGGGTCACTTATTACTGGAAAGGTGATAATTTAGGTGGAGTACAAGAACAAACCAAAATTGGAGGTATGATGGACAATGAAGAAGGTTACCTAAGATTACAAAGAGATCTCGATCAAATAGGTCAATGGGCTGAGGACTAGCAGATGGAATTTAATTTGGATAAATGAGAGGTATTGCATTTTGGCAAAACAAACAAGAACAGGACTTATTCAATTAAAAGTAGGGCTTTGGGTAGTGCTGTAGAACAGAGACCTAGGGATTCATATACACAATATTTTGAAGTTTGCGTCACAGGTAGACAGGTTGGTTAAGAAAGCGTTTAGCACGCTTGTCCTCATTGCTCAGATCTTTGAGTTTAGAGTTGGAACGTCATGTTGAGGTTATACGGAATGCTGGTGAGTGCTCTTCTGGAGTAGTGTACGCAGTGTCGTTCGCTTAGTTATGGGAAGGATATTGTTAAGCTGGAGAGTGTTCAGAAAAGATTTACCAGGATGATGCTGGGAATGGAGGGTTTGACTTACAAGGAGAGGCCGGATAGGCTGGGACATTTTTCACTGGAGTGTAGCAGTAACTTCATAGAGGTTTAGAAAAGGTATCTTTTCCCTAGGGTTGGGAATTCCAAGATTAGGGGACATATTTTCAAAGGTCAGAGGAGAAGGATTTAAAAACAAAGACGTAAGGAGCAACTTTGGTTGGTGTGTGGAATGAATTTTCAGAGAAAGTGGTGGTTACGGGTACAGTTACAATGTTTAGAAGACATTAGACAATTATACAAATAAGAAATGTTTGGAGGGATATGGGGTAAGTGCAGACAGGTGGATTAGTTTAGTTTAGGATTATGGTTGGCATGGACTGGTTGGACCGAAGGATCGGTTTCCATGTTGTATGACTCTATGGCTCTAAGTGGCCTCAGAGTACAGATGCATCAATCATTGAAAGCTGCACAAATTAGCCATGGCATATAACTGTTTGTAACAAAAATGAAACCAAGCACTAATGTTTTATTACTAAAGAAATGGAATTAGAAGAAAGTACTCTGTGCTAAACAGATGTAGAAGCTTTGTTCTACTTAAGAATAAAATGCTGTTCTGGCTGATGTATTGTGAAAAGTACATAGGGGCACTGGATAACATACAGAGAAGATCTACAAGAATGATAACATAGATCTGATGAATTTCTGCACGAAAGAAATGAAAGTCTAGGTCACATTTCTCTTGGAGAAAAGCGTGTATTTAAAAATTTATGTTTTGTGAAAAGAATGGATATCAGGAAAACGTTTCCTCTTGTGAGCAAAAGAACTAGAAGCCATCCATACAAGATAGGTCCCACATAATCAAATAGGAAATTAAGTAGAGATTTCTTTACCCAAAGAATGTTAAGAACATGAAACTCACTTCCACTGTTTGATGCAGTTTAAGTGGAAGTGTGAGTTTGCTGAATGGAACAATGCCACTTGGCTTATCAAGTCTACGCGAGCTCTCTGTCACACAATCCAGAAATTGAAGGGTACAGACAATTGCAATTATAAAGTTAGAAAGGGCAGCACAGTGGCTCAGCAAGTTAGCACAACTGCCTCACAGTGCCAGGGACCCAGGTTCGACTGAACCTTTGGGCGACTGTCTGTGCGGAGGTTGCAGTCTCCCTGTGTCCACATGGGTTTCCGCTGGGCACACCGGTTTCCTCCCAAATTCCAAAAGATCTGCAGGTTAGGTGGACTAGTCATGCTAATTTGGCCATAGTGCCCATGGGCGTGTGTGTTGGGTGGATTAGTAATGGGACATACAGGATTACAGGGAATAAGATTAGGGGGAATGAGTCTGGGCAGGATGCTCTGAGAGTCGGTACAGCCCAATGGGCTGAACAGCCTGCTTCCACAATACTAGGATTTTATGATGACAGGAGGCTTGAGTGGTTAGTGTTGCGAAGTTGGGTAGAGTATCTGATGTTTGTTAAATAATTGGGGCGGGGGGGGGCAAGTGTGTATAGTCCCTTTAAAAGATGATGTACTTTTTTTTAAAAGGCTTGGAGATTTAAAAAAATTCTGCAGGCAGCAGCAGATGCACAGAGTTCTTGAAATTGAAACACTGCATCAAAAGGTTATACTATTAGTAGGCATTTTACCAAGACAACAGGTATTTGAATTTAGCCAATTATTTAAACCAGGACCTAGATACCAAAACCCAATTAAATTTAAATATGATTTTGACAACCTAGGACCAGTCCTGTTGTAAGGAATTGATAGGTCATCAAGTGTATAAAAGAAGAGGTTATTTGAAATTGGGGTGAGAGCAAACTGCCACCTGAAGAGAAACTCACTAGCTATCACTGAAATCTCTCAGCTCTCAGTAAGCAGCAACATCTAAATAAACGTACTATGGCACTCTTAGCTAAGATTCCTAGCACAAGAATTCGAAGGAAGGCATTCCTGACAGGAGGACAGCAGAGAAAGCAAAGAACATTCCAGAAGACTTATCCTGACTGTAATTTCAAAAAAATTGTTTTTTATTTACTTCATTTATATTAGTAGGACTTATATCTATTGGAACAGCATACTACTAGAATTTTGTTTTATTTGGGAATAGTTAATAGTTAAGGGGGAATTGTTCAGTTTGTTAGTAGTTCTGTTAATTTGTTAACTGCTACAGTTAGGTAAATAAATTGTTAATTGTTGATTATAGAGTGACTGTCAGAGTTCATTTCATTTTAACCTCCCCTTTATAACAGATTGGGAGGTGACAGGAAGGGGAGACCACTTTTCACACTTCCTTTAACAGATTATAAGGCAAAGCAAACACACACACCAATCTATTCTATCTCATTCCTCCCTCCTTTCACCCTGCCCATTCACCACTCCACAATCCTTCCAGCCAGGGTAACTTTATTGAGCTCTCTTTACCTTCCACTGTCCTTTTTCTCCAACACCGCCTTCACACTCCACCAGCAAACATTATCAGCACACCTGTCTCTTGACTTTCATTCACCAACATACAGCAGTTAAGGTTCAAAGCAACACCACTGAATAAAGCTCAGAAATGTACCACTTTGTTTTTTGGGTGGGGAGAGGCAGGGTAAAATGTCAAAACAGCACTTGGACAGCCCCCTCGTACTCTCAGAAGTTGAAATGTTTTCCATCTGCTGGAGTTGGGAAAATGTACACGTAACATTTTACTGAAATAAAAAAGGTTCTAAGTATTTTTAGCCACGTGTCATTGTTTTTCATTGAACAAATGTGATCAAAACAGCTGACAGACAAAGCCTACGCATTGTCATGCATTGATTCAGGTGGTGAGAATTAACTTGGTATATGTAATTGTATGTATAAATCAAAGCTTATAAAGTGCACTCAGACTGGTTTCCAGGCTCTATCCTTCACTGCTTGCCTCTTTGGCACAGAACTGAAGCAAACATAGGTCAGTAAGCACAAGGATGACAGAAGAGTAGGACTTCATGCAGATCAGAAGTTTTCAAATGAGCTGAAGTTTACAAAGGGTGGATTATGGGAGATAAGTGTGGGAAGAGTTACGAACGGACACAAGATCAGCCCGTGGGTAAACTCAATGCAGAAGTTTAAAACAGTGGCCAGTATGAGTGATTGAATTCTTGAACAGATGAAGATCTGCAGCAAGGGCTAAGTAGTTGGAAGCTTGAAAGTGTTATTTTAAATGATTCAGCATCTGTTGAAATAAAACTAATGTAGCCAAGAAAAATAATCCAATGAAAGCTGTAGTTAGTTTCACCATCTTAATAAGCAACCAATTTGTCTCCAAGTGTTTCAGTTGGAAAACAAAAATTTGAAACTATGCAATGTAACATATGAAATATCATTTAGGGGGTTTAGCTCTATGTTTAAATTGCCCATCTTCCATAATGTTTTAGTGATGCCAAAGACTGTCTAATAGCACCACCAGCTGGTCAAAGTAACTACTAATATTCAACCTCCAGAATACAGACTTTAGAAACCTTTGTAATTAAATTATAATTAGAGATTGTTGTCATTAACTAAAATATCTGCTACAAGGTTCTTTAATCTTATCATTAAATTTGATTATTCTGCTCCAAACTATTGATATTAACTGATGCTTATTTAACAAGTCTGCTGTTTAATGACTGAAACCATTTCCACAGTTGCTTTCAACACTCTAGAATAAAGCAAGAAATAGCAGGGATGGTAATAACTTAGGTGCCCCATTTTGGTCATTATCTTGTGACTGCAGTTAAGAAATGTGCACAGGAACAGGACCATTGTCCTTGGAAAGTCAAATAAATCCCTCCTCCACCACCAACACTCTAGCACATTCATTCACCTTTTTCATTTAAAAAAAACCTTTAACAACACAACAGATACTTGTCCCATAAAACTTTACAATATTAGTTAGCAGCTTCAAAAGAAAGAATTAATATGATTTTAGACTAAACACTCATAATCAGATTAGAAATATATATTTCCAGTTACACTTGGTCTGGCAATTGGATTGGTATTTTATTATTCTATTATATAATTAAACATTTATTAATCTAAATTAAAAACAATTTTATTTAATAGTGGATTAATTAACAGTAATTAACTGAAGGAATTCTACATTTATTCACTTCCCATCTTTTCAAGAGATCAAACAAACCATAATGTACATATAATTTTACCACAGTTCAATACATGAGCAAAAAAATTCCAGACCACACTTACCTTAAAGTATTTTTTCCGGATACGGGACATGTTCATTAACATAACGCCAGAATTGATTCCAGTCTTTCCATAGTATGGATGTCTGGCAAAACGGTTGTACCAGCCAATTCGTGGCTCCTCATGTTCTGGCGCCATTCCAGCAATCTGAGTATGATTGAAATCCTCAAGAAATGCCCATATATCGTCCACAGGACGCAAAAAAAGAATGTCCGTGTCTACGTAGAGCAAAGAATCCACTTCCTTGAGGATCAACTAAAATGAAACGATAGGCATCAGGAAGAATACAAAGTACATACTGCTCAATCAGCTTAGTGCAGATATGCGCGAAATACAGACTGCTCAAAATACCTCTGTTTGCTAATAGTTCCATTCAGCACAAATCACAACCCTGATTCAGGGTTTTCTACCTCTATAGAAAGCATTTTGAAGTTAAAATGAATGTACAACAATAACAGTCCCATGACAGATAAGCAATAATACTGAAAGCCAGTTTCCTTGGCATGTGCCTTGTTTTGGAACTCTTAATTTTAAAAGATTTTCATCCTCTGGCACTCATTGTTCCTCAGTGTGCCCACCAGATGGGGATCTCGGTTTATCAGTTTTGCTAAGAAACAAATCAAAGCTTAGCTCTGATGCAACACCACACCCTTTCAATTAATTGGTGTAAATCACTGAATTTTCCCAATTAGCATAATCTAAAATGTATTTTCTGATGTCCCTCAGTCCTCCATTTGTTCCTTCAGACCGCATTTTAAGTTGGTGGTCTGAGACAGCCACAAAGCTGTCTTTTTATAGATATCTTCTACTGGAGATATTTTGTTTCTTTTAAATGCATAAAAATATTTGGGAGCATGTGCATCAATGCCAGCACACTATTTCAGGGCTAACTAAGTAACACAGTATGAGGCTAAGATTTTGTGAAAATATCCAACATTATGTGTAGTCTTAACAAATTGACAAATATTTGGCACATTTTCATAAATCCTGAAGCTATCAGTTTTGGTTGGCACAATCAAAGGTTCCCTCACGACAAAACATGCTAAAGAGGGCTAGCTCTCCATATTTAAGTGATGTCACTCAATACAATGCAAGTGGTGTTGACTGGGTTGGCCAGTCTTGCAAATACTGTTCAGTTGTCAGCAGGTAGAACAGACATCACAGCTTTTAGCAACACTATTTAGAAAGTCTTTTATCAGGTAAGTGTCACTGAGCAATGTCAACCAGTTTGACTCAACCTATTACAATGGAATATCCTTTATTTCAGTGATATATCAATTTGGCAATCTGTGCTATCTTCTACCCTGAAGTTGATTAATGCTAAACTGGCTCTTGAGCATGACAGATCAAGTCCCTGATCTGTGTTTTACCTTACTGAGCTCACATAGTGCTCAGCATTGGCTGATGCACAAGTGCTAGTGACAGCATTGGTGAAATTTGTATTTGTTTTATTTAATTTCATGCTTGTTGTGAAGTTCTAAATTCTGCAGAGCAGTCAAGTCCCAGACAAGCGGATGAAGAATGCAAGTTAAATATGGGAAACATAATACTGACAAGTTCCATTGTGCAGACTTTTTCTGCCTTTATAATATATGCCTTTTTTTGGAGTGGGGATGATGAGGAGGAGAAAAGATGGGCAGAGGACAAGGTGGGTGCTGCATGTGGTAGGAATCACATGTAGGCAGATAGAAAGCCTCAACAAGACATCAGTAGTTGTCTTCGCAAAATAGACATCTACCATGGCCACCAACAATGGTTAAATTTGCCTGGCTCTCAGAGATGTCTTTGTGTACGAGAGGACAATTTTTTAATTTCTGCAAACACAAACTATGACAGATAATCATTAGTAATGAGGGAAATAAGAAAACAACTGGCATTATTAAAACATATTTTCACAGAATGTGGGTTCTACTGTTCAGGCGGGCATAGGAGTTGCGGGTTTAGAAGGCGCTGTTGAAAGGGAATGGGCAAGTTGCTGCAATGCATCTTGTTGAGATGGCACAGACTGTTGCCATTGAGTACTGATGTTGAAACCATCACAGAAGCCAACCTTCCAACCCTGGACTCCATTTACACGGAACCAGTTCTGTAAACACCACAAGCTTCCTATTAAAATTCTGTTTCTTCAAATCAAATATTATTTTAATCATCCTTAGTATTCTTTCTTATGAAGTGCAGTGGCACATTTTCGACAGTGAAAGTTCTGTGTAGTTCTG
>NC_063349.1:9359975-9396891 GCF_021869965.1 Rhincodon typus
GAAGAGAAGAGAGAGAAGAAGAAGAGAAGAGAGAGAAGAGAGAGAAGAAGAAGAAGAAGAAGAAGAGAGACAGAAGAGAGAGAGAGAGAAGATGAAGAAGAAGAGAGACAGAAGAGAGAGAGAGATGAAGAGAGAGAGAGAAGATGAAGAAGAAGAGAGACAGAAGAGAGAGAGAGATGAAGAGAGAGAGAGAAGATGAAGAAGAAGAGAGACAGAAGAGAGAGAGAGAAGATGAAGAAGAAGAGAGAGAGAGAAAGCAGAAGAAGAAGCAGAAGCAGAAGCAGAAGAAGAAGAAGAGAGAAATAAGTAAATAAATAGAGAGAGAAAAAAATCTGCTCAAGGAGCTTCAAACTTTTTTTTGTGTTGGCACCCTCTTTCAGCGTGGGAATGGAAAGGTATCAGAGATATTCATGCAACCCAAAATAATATACTTCTTGCAAAAATACACAAGGAGAGATGGTTTGCTATGTAATTTGCACTTAATCTGTCATTTCAAATCCAGTACTGTGCGCAAGATATTGAATGAAAACAATGAATAATGTCAACAAAACGTAACGTAGTCTCAAATTATTTTTAAAATCAACCAATCTGGTCAAACATATTATGTATGCTGCTCCTTCAGGGCAGGTAGAACTTAAAAGACAGACCTTCTAATCTAGAGGTAGGGACATTAAAAATGCTTTGTGATGCAGCAGTAAAGGTTTCCTTCTGATCAATTTGTTCACAGAGCAGCTGTAACACAGTGAAATGACATAACTATAACGAATCTCAATATAAAAGAAAAATAAATCTTACAGGTAGAAAGAGTCGCTGAGAAGCACAAGGCTTGAACAACTTCTTCCATATCCCTGCAGTTTCATCAGGAAATGTTATTGGGTAGATAGTGTGATTAAACTGCTGATGGAAAGCTTTCTTCCAGATTTCCAGCTGTGGGCCAAAAAGAGACACATTACTGACCAGACATTCCAACAAAATTCAATGCCAGAAAAATACTACTTCAAAATAAAACAAAACAATCATTGGATAATTCATAGAATTTTCCTCAAATGATTGGTTTTGCAATTGAAATCTCCAAGTTGCACTTAAGTAGGTTTTTATTCTTTTGCAGGTAAGCAAATAACTAAGTGGTGTTACTATAGGGTCAGGGTCACTGTCACCTTCTAACTATCTAACCAGTCGCAGGTGCCAAAGAGGAGGCCATCTTCAATAGAGAAGATAGTTAACCAGGCAAAATGGGGAGAGAGAGAGAAAAATGGTGCAGTAATGGCATTAAATACAAACATTTTAAAAACTTTCTTTAAAACAATCTAATTCAACGTACGCAGGGGCGTATTTCTTTGTAAAACTTGTTTAAATAAAATATGTGAACTATCAATACAGGTACATACCGTACTATTGAACTTCTTATGAAGTTCATCCTCTGCAAATATGTGAAAATGAAGTGGTTTCTGACTAAATAAAATGGCAGACTTCAGCATTGTTAAAGTTTCTTCCAATCTCTGTCCACAAGTTACCACGGCCAGATGCATCCTCCGTGAAGGTTCTTTCGATGAGCTTGCAGGGCTCCAAGTTTTTGCTTCATGTCTACCAAATTAAAATTTTGTTATAGATCGCAAACCTCCATGCTGCAAATAAAAAATCACGACACCTGTATATCTTTTCAAAAGTGATGCTTTCCAGAAAAATATTACAGTGCTCAGGAAGTCTGCATAATAGGATATTCAGAGTGTCATAGAGCACCGAAACAGACCCTTTGGTCCGACTCGTCCCTGCAGACCAAGTTTCCCAAACTAAGCTAGTCCCACTTGCTGTGTTTGGTCCATATCCTTCTAAATCTTTCCTATCCATGTACCTAAAGTGTTTTTTTTAATGTTGTTACTGAACCTGCATCTATCACTTCCTCTAGCATATCATTCCACATGCAGCCACTCTGTGCGAAAAAGTTGCTCCTCAGGTCCCTTTGAAAGCTTTCTCTTCTCACCTGAAAAATATGCTCCCCAGTTTTGAACTCCCGTACCCTGGGGAAAAGACCTTTGCTATTCACCTTATCTGCACCCCTCATGATTTTATAAACCTCTAAAGGTCACCCGTCAACCTCATATGCTCCAGTTAAAGAAGTCCCAGCCTATCCAGCCTCTCCTTATAACTCAAACACTCTATTCCCAGTGAAATCCTGGTAAATCTTTTGTGAACTCTCTCCAATTTAATAATATCCTTCCTAATAGCAGGGCAACTAGAACTGTAGACAGTACTCCAAAAAGTGGCCTCAGCAACATCCTGTACAACCTCAGCATTACACCCCCAACTCCTTTACTCAATGGTCTGAGCAATGAAAGCAAGTCCAGTTACTAAGTCATTGAAGGAGTACAAATGTCGCATGTCTCAGTAGTGACATCCTCATGCACGTGAGCAATAAATCAAACACTGCTCGCACACGATGAAGAGTAGTAAATAAATTAGTTTAGCTGTGGCATGCAAATCTTTATCCTGTTTCATCTGTATTTCCATAAAAGACTAAAATAGAGCTGAGCTGTGAATCTGGGACAATCTCAAATGTTTTCCAACTAAACAGGTCAATGGATCAGCAAACTATCCTTTAAACCTCAACAATGCTAATTATGAAATGTTACGATTGGACCCGAGGTGAGATTCATCAGCTTGTTACAATTCTAAACAAACCTGTTCCCAGGTGAGGGGGGAGAAAGCAGAGATGAAGTGGCTCCCCTTCTTAATTCAACCCCTCTCTTGGTTGGTAGCAACAAGTTTATTTTAAAAAGCATCACTTCCTCATCATACCTTTTCTGAGCACTTGCATTTTAAAAGGAAGCCAAATTAACCAGACTCTCAAGTTCAAGGAAGAGAGAGTTTATAAGCCATTAAACACAAAAAAAGTAACGGGTCATCCACAAAAAGAAAGTAAATTGGGTAAAAAGAACAGCAATTGAAAAATAGAAATCAAATAAAATCAGTCAGTCTCTGGGCTCCCAAAAGGGAAATTTTGAGAGTTGACCATTAAATTAGATTGAAATCACCAATGCTGAAGTTGAAAGACAAGCAATTGACTCTGCAAGTTTATTGACAGACTTTTGAATCATTTCCTTTTTAACAGTGGAGTGGAGCCTTTCTTCATCTTCTTAAACGGTGACCTTCACTGCACACTAATCCAGTCTAGCACATCAGACCCCTACAAACAGACAGTGGATTGGGGTTGGTTTGGGACAAATAAAAAAACCTGCAATCGGGACAATTCACAGGAGATTAAACATAGAAACGAGGAGCTGAAGCAGGCCATTTGGCTCTTCAAGCCGGCTCTGCCATTTAATATAATCATGGCTGATCTGCTATCTCAGTGGGATTACGTAATTTTCTCCCTGTACCCCTGGTGCCTTTAAAATCTAAAACTTTTAAAAAATTATCTTTCTTCAATACTGACTTAGCCCCCCAGCCTCCTGTTGTAGCGAATTCCACAGGTTCACTACTGTTTGAATGAAAAAAATATTTTCTTATCTCAGTCCTAAATTGTCTACCCTGTAACTTGAGACTGTGTTTCCTGGTTTTGACTTTCCAACAATGGGGAAAAAAATTCTCCCAGCATCTAGTTTGTCCAGCCCTGTTGGAATTTTCCACATTTCAATCAGATCCACTCTCATCTGTCTAAACTCTAGTGAATACAAGCCTAGGCAAACCAATCTTCTCATAGGACAATCCTGACATTCCGAGTAATAGTCCTGTGAGCCTCCACTGCATTTCCTGTAGGGCAAGTATAAGCTTTCTTGGGAGGGATACCAAAACTGCGCACAATACTCCAGATGTGATGTCACCATGTCCCTGCACTACTGCAGTAAGAAATCCCTACTTCTGAACTCCAGTCCTCTTTCAACGAAACCAATACACTATTTGCCTTTCTAATTGCTGGCCACATCTGCCTGTTAATTTTCATTGAACTAGAGTAAAAGGACATCTAGACTAATACAATCAATAAAATTAAGAACTATGGACGCTGAAGATATCAAACAAACAAAAACAAATTGCTAGAGCAACTCAGCAGGTCAGCAGCATCTATGGAGAAAACACAGTTAAACTTTTTGAGTCCAGTGACCCTTCTTCAGAACATCTGGACTCCTTTGTACATCCACACTTCCCTAAATAACACAATTTAAATAATACTCTTCCTTTCTGCTTTTCATACCAAAGTGCATAACTTCACAGTTAGCCATGCTGTATGTGTGCCTCCTTTATATTCTCCTCACAACCCCGTACAGTTTTGTGTATCGGTCAGCAAACTTGGAAATGTTGCATTTGGTTTCCTTATCCAGATCATTGTATATCGTGACTAGCTGGGTCCCAACAGCATTCCATTAGTCTCTGCCTACCACTTGGCAAAAGACATTTATTCCCACTCTGTTTGTTGACTAAAATAACAAGGTGTAGAGCTGGTTGAACACAGCAGGCCAAGCAGCAGAGGAGCAGAAAAGCTGACGTTTCGGGCCTAGACCCTTCTGTTAACCGATTCTCGACCTATGCCAATATCTTATCCCATGTGCTTTAATTGTGCCCACTAATCTCTGAAGGGACCTTATCAGAAGCCTTCCGAAAAATCCAAATACATCACATCCACTTGTCCTCCCTTACCCATTTCACCAGTTACATCCTCAAAAATCAACTGTAGATTTGTTCAGCACGATTTGTCATTCATAAACCAATGCTGGCTTTGTCCAGTAAATTAATGTGATAATATCTGTAAAACATCTTCTATAATAGACTCTAGCATTTTCCCCACTACTGATTTTGGGCTAAATGGCCTGTAATTCTCTTCCTTCCTTTTAAATAGTGGAGTGCATTTGCCATCCTCTAATCTGTAGGAACTACTCCATCCTATAGAATTTTGGAAGGTGGCCACCAATGCATCCAATGTTTTCAGGGCCAATTCCTTTACTCTGGGATGTAGATTATCACTCCTTGTGATTTGCCAGCCTTTAACCACATTAATTTCCTAGCACTCTTTTCTTACTAACATGGCCTTCCTTCAATTCATCCCTTTCACTGGACCCTTTGTTCCATAACACTGGAGAGATTTCTGGTGCCCTCTTTTTTGAAGGCAGAACCAAGCTATCTGTTCAATGCTTCTGTCATTTCTTTGTTCCCCATTATAATTTTCTCAGCTTTCTGACTGTAAGGGAATTACATTCATCTTCAATACATATGTGAAGAGAAAAAACTGTAAAGTTTTACAGTCAGTTTTTTGTGTTACCTGGAATTTTGCACTTATACTTTATTTTCCGCCTCTTGTTAAAAATGCAATATGCTTTTCTGAATTCTAAAATACTGCCATTCCTCAGGCTTTTTCCTAGGGTAGGGAGATCCAGACAAGAGGGCATAGGTTTAAGGCGAGAGGGAAACATTTAGAAAGGACACGAGGGGTATCTTTTTCATGGAGAGGGTGGTGCATGTATGGAACGAGCTGTCAGAGGAAGTGGAGGAGGCAAGTACAATTATAACATTTAAGAGGTATTTGAACAGGAAATGAATAGGAAGGGTTTAGAGGGATATAGGCCAAATTCTGGCAAATGGGACAAGGTCAGATTGGGATGACTTGTTGGCACGAACAAGTTGGACTAAAGGGTCTGTTTCTGTGTTGTATGACTCTAAATCTGGTAAACACATTTCTGATTTTGGGCGACTGAAATTGATGATATCAAAAAGTATGTCAATGTTAACTGGTGGAAATATATATAAAATAGGCAACAGACATACAGTCTGAATATCTGACACCACAGTTTATGGGCTCCATTAAAGTAAATCAGCCATATGGAATCACGATGAAAACAATTTTAATCATTGCCTGGATCTTCTGATTAGGATTGGAAACTTTATTTCTGAGCCTGAACAGGCAAAAAAATATACACATACTTACCTCCTTTAGATTTTTCCAAGTGAACTTCTATTGGAGAATGTTTTGGATCTGATTCAGTGCAGCAAATGTCAAAGAAAGCAAAATAGAGAATCCATGTTCCTTTCTGTGACACTAGTTGTTATATCCCCAATGTCCTTCTCACAGATATCAATTTAGTGATATCTTGGTCTCCAACAATCCAGAGTCCGAGAGAGTTGGGGATGTCTAAATTTTGTCTTCAATTGGATTATATGGATATGAATCAATTGTATTTAGAATCTAAAATCCTGCAGATGCTGGAAACCTGAAACAAACAGAGAATGCTAGAAAAACTCAGCAGATCAGCAGCATCCGTGGAGAGATAAACAGAGTTAATATTGAGACTGGTATGACTTTTTTGTCAGAACTCTGAACAGACATGCTCAGTCTCTCCAGTATTTTGTATTTACGACTTGGTTACTTTACAAACACAAACTGAATGCAAGAAATACTCTCCACCAATTGTTGTGCATTCGCATGTTTCAATGCAAGTTATTCATTATTTTTGACAAAACTGAAATTCTTCGGCACTAACAATGTTTATAACTGCGTTCTTACACGCATTTGTGAAAAATGACATCCTTTTAAAAAGGTATCAATTGAAACGCGTTAATACTACAACAAACGGCAGTACATGCCTAAAATAGAAAAAGATGAACATCATCTCATGCTAAACAACTAGCTGACATTAAAGACGGTAAGCTATGATTTAAATTCTGCACGGTTAAATTTTTGATTAAAAGAAGCTGGACGCTTCAACAGCCATAAATTAGCAAAGGCAAAAATGTAGAATACAGTGTATCAAGGATTTTGTTTATCAGTAACTCGGAACCAACATCTGCTCAAAAGCTCCGAGAGACTAAAGAGGTAATCCTCAAACCTCTTTACCTTTATCGTAAATGCTTCAGAGAATTAGGTGCCGCTTCTCTAGACTGGAAGCGAAATTTTTTTTTGTAAGTAAAGGGGAAATAATTTCAGGTGTATTAACTTGAATTAAGGTAGATAAATTGATCAAGGACTTAACGCAAGATGCACTATATGACTATTCAGAGAGAGAAGGCTATATCATGAACACCCAGCATGGTTTCTGGAAAAGGTAGTCCATTACAAATTATAAAGACTATCAATTCATTTTTGTGCTTTTTTTTTTTAAAAAGGTTGTGAACGAGAAAGAACAGTTTGGAAACCCAAGGATTTACAAGAATGGCTGCATGTTTTGAAAATAAGGAATTTGATACTCAAACAGGGTTAACAAAAAATAACTGTGGGTCCCATAATTGGTTCCAAGTCCACAAACCAATGACAAGGTCTTCTGTCTACCAACAAAGTGATTGGCTGTCAGTTAGCCAAAAAGCTTGGGCTGTTAGCAAGGCAGAGCGCGGTTCATTAGACCAGCAGAAAAATCAGCAGAACTGCAGCAGCCAAAAACCTTCTCACTCTCAGTCCTCTGTAGTAAATCACTTTAAACCTGAAGAAAATATTTCCTTCAGTAGATAATGTAAGTGGTAACTTTGAATTGGATAAATATCAGAGACCTTTCATAAGAGACACAGCTACTCAGTGACTCTGCTGTTGTGGATTGAAATTTGACTACAGAGAGACAATTGATAGCAAAAGGATTTTATTTAGTTATCTTTGGTGTCCTGAAGGAATCATTCAAGCTTACAAATTACGAGTGGAAGTACATCCCCTTGAGCCAGGTCCACCATTTGATAAAATCATGGTTGACTGGAGTGTGACTTCAAAACAACCTTTGACTCTCTTGTCAATCATAAACCTAATTGAGCCTCAAAAATATTCAATGATCCCTGTCTCCACTCTTTGGAAGAAAAGTTCACAGTCGAGTGACCAAAAGGAAAAAAAATTCTCATTTTAGTCTTTATAGGGTGAAACCCCTCATTTTTAAACTGTTGTTTCACAGACTTTCCTCACAACATCCTTGCACCATCTACTCTATTAAGTGCCCTCAAGATTGGACATGCTTCATGGAGATCACCTCACATTATTCTAAACAGCAATGAATATAGGCCTAATTTACCCAACATTTCCATGTAAGATTACTCCCTCCATCCCAGACAGTCAAGAGGACCTTCTCTGAACTTCTTCTGATGCCATTAAATTGCTTCCTCAAGCATAACCAAAATGGTACACAATACTCCAGCTGTGGTGCCACCAACACTCTCTACAACCAAAGCAAATCTTTCCTTTTGCATTCCTTCCTGCTTGTAATAAATGCTGTTTCCCTTCTCAATCACTTACTTTGTCTGCATACTGTGTTTGTGAAACATGGTCCAAAACCTAATCCATACGGCCTAGCAATCTTGCTTTGTTTAAATAAGATAGTGCTTTCCTGTTCTTCTAAAATGGATGAGTTCACATTTTCCCACGTTACACTATTTTATTTTGCCCGCTGTATCAAGAGCAAACTTAACAACCATATATAGCCAATTTCTTCATCCAGCTTAATTGTATAGTTTTTTTTTTAAAAAGTTGCCAAGAGTCCAGCAACTATCCTTGGGGCACTTCATTACTCAAAACTTGGCATTAGTCAATCAATCCTCTATCAATAATAATTTATCACCCCATTGAAACCATAAGCTTGTTTTGTGCAATAATCACTGATTGCTAAAAAGGCATTTAATACAGTGCACAAAGTGCACTACGACCAACCTGCTTCTCTGTGATATTGCACCTCAATATTTGTCTCCAAACCTAGGCTCTGAACCCAGTGACTGGTGATTAGCCCCATGGTGCTGTTGCTGCTTCAGGACATGCTGTGAGAATTAGTGACAAGCCTTTTGTTATTTTTATTAAAGTAACTATAGGCGGTGATGGGGAATGATTCAGGTTTCCAACATGATATGCAATCGAACAATCAAGGAAGAATTTGTAGGGAATTGGGAAATGAACAGAAAGAGAGGAATATAAAATACAATAATTGAAAAGGAGCTTGGTTAGAACACACCTGTAGTACGGTGTGCACTTTTGGTCTCCTTATCTCAGTAAAGATGTTACTGCCATAGAGGGAGTGTCAACAAACATTCACCAGGCTTGTTTTTAGATGACAAGACTGACATATGAATAGGGGCTTGGAAAACTGGGCCTGTATCATCCAGAATTTTAAAGAATGACAAGGGATTTCACTGATAACTAAAGCATACCTGAAGGAATAGACAGGTAGATGCAGGTCAGAGGTTTCCCCTGCTTGGGGACTGTAGAACTAAGGGACGGCATTTAGGACCTGAGGAAAAATTCCGTTTTACTCAGAGGGCAATGAATCTTTGGAATTACCTACGCAAGAGCGCTATGGAAGCTCAGTCTCCACATATATTTAAAGTTGAGGTAGACAAATATTTGATTATCATTGTCATAAAGGGTTATGGGAATAGTGTGAGTAAAAGGCATGGATGTTTTCAGTCAGCAATGATTGCATTAAATGGCAGAGCATGCTCGATGGCTGAAAAGCCTATTCTGGTTGCTATGAATGAGATAAGGGTACAAGTACCATAAAACTTGAATTCGATTAAAAAATATGGAATTAAAAGCCTAATGGCAACCATGTAATCACTGTTGATTGCTACGAACCAGATGTGTTTTTACTAAGGTCATTTAGGGAAAAGAATCTGGCATTCTTGCCACACAACGATTCATATTTGAATGTATACCTGATGAGTAAGCATGACTGACTTTCTTTTAATTCCCTGCTTTAGACAGAAATGGCCAAATCAATATGTTTTTTACAATAAAAGTTAACCAAGAGCATAAATCTTAAACAGATGGATAATTGTTGGCCACGATACTGAAAGAAGTTCCTTACTGCTGCTGAAAAGCTCTGTTGCAGAATCTGAAGAACCAGCCAAGGCCTTTACTTCAGTTCCGAGGAGCAACCCTACCCCTCAAATGATATGCGTCTCTGAACAACTTTTCTTAGAAAAAATACTGCATTCACTTCTCAAACGTGACTATCATATCACTTTCTCTATCAATAACACTATTTCTGCTCTTGCACTTCTCAGTGAAAAGCATCTAGAAATTACTAAAAATGGATTAAGCTGTTTGTAGTGATTGTAACGAGGTCAGCCACATGGACCTCAAAGTACGAGTTACCTGATTGAACCCTATTCATAGCCCCATAGCCCCAATCAGGGAGCCGTAGCTGGCAGATAAAAACAGGAGTGTCAGACATCCTGTTCACTCAGAGCGCTGGCTCTGAGGAGCTGGATCAGTGTCAAGGACTCTCCACATGTAAATAAGTGGTGACTTGGTGATGGGATACTGGTCTTTGGGGAGTTATTTCAGTGGCGATGAGAGAAAAGCACGCTCCTGATGAAATTCGCTTGCAACAGCTGTCTTTGAGTTAGGATAAGCATTTCTGGCATCATTATTTGAGAAGCTTGACTCCTTCAATCCTGCTATCAAAGACTGGGCCCAGTATGTAGAAAGAATGTGTAATTTTTTCCAGGTAATGACATCAGGGCAGATGAAAAACAACATGAAATTTTCCTGACAGCTTTTTAGGAGCCTAACTTTCCCTGAGGCACGACATACTAAAACCTTTCAAGAGTTGACGGATTTAGTTAAGGAATATTACGACACCAAGTGTCCTCTAATCCTGAGATACTATTTGGTTTTACTCAAAATTGAAGAACCAGGGGAATCCATATCAGGATTTTTGACCAGGTTAAGATGGAAAAGGAATGTGACTTTGGTTTAACCCTTAATGAGATGCCGACAGACTGTTCGGTATGTGGGATTAATGATGTAACCGTGCAAAAGCTTCTACTAAACTGAAGCCCAACTGGACTTCAAATAGGCACAACAACTACTTTTGCCACTGGAAAATATGGCAAATGGAGCATACGAGTTGTAGGGTATTCTGATGGAAGTGGACACCTTCGCCAGTCCGACTGAGTTTGGGGAATACCACTCCAGTGAAGGCAATTGCAAAGCCTCAGTGAGGGCAAATCCCAAACAGAGGGACTCTCGGTCAGCCCACAGCAAACTCCAAAACAAAGCCAATACTCGGCGAAAATGGCTAAAATTTTCATTTGGATCCAGGCCAGCAAGCCACTGTTGCTGCTGCTGATACGCAGACTGGAGACAGCAAAAAAGCCCCATGAGATCTAAATTGAGTAAGGACCTTACAAGCCAGTATCCAGGACAGTGCACATCCTGAAAAGTCCACCAATACTTTTATGGATATAAATTTGTAATAACAACAGATCACAAGTCCTGCTGGGTTAAGAGGAAAGGCGGTGACACTCAGCTTCAAGCCGAATTCAACGGTGGGCTACAATCTGGAACACCGCCCTAGAGGCTAAGGAGCAAATGCGGATGGATTGAGCCGCCTTCCGCTGGCAGATACACCACCGGTGCTACTGCCACTGGAACAGTCCGTAATGGCTTTAAATTCTCTCGACTCCCTTCCAGTCACAGCTGACAATAATGATCAGACTTTGGATGCAGAAAGATCCGGTACTGGCAAAACTGAAACAGTTGGTGGTGATAACGGAAACCAAACAGCCATCACAACCAGAATTGAAACCTTTTTGGACCGGAGAAACCAGATCACAGTAGAGGAGAGCATATTATTATGGCGAACAAGAGTGATAAAACGTCGCCACTGGATACTGGCTGAACTCCACTGGGGTCATCCAGGGGATTCCAAAATAAAGATGTTGACAAGAAGTTATGTCTGGTGGCCGGGACTGGATGCAGACATAACCGCGTTGTTGGGTCAGTGCCCAGAATGCCAACAAAGATAAAAATTACCATCACCAGCTCTCCCACATTCGTGGCAATGACCAGGTAAACCCTGGGCTTGATTACATGTCAACTAGGCAGGTCCTTTCATGGGCTCAATGTTCGTAGTTATTGTGGACACCCAGTCAAAGTTGCTGAATGTGCAGAGAGTTCATTCGTCAAACACAGAGACAACAATAGAAAAACACCGCGCATCTTTTGCTATACACAGACTCCTGGAAGCATTGGTCACATAACAGGCCATTGCTTACCAGCAGGGAATTTGAGCATTTCCTAAAGTCGAATGGTATTCGACATACAAGGACAGCTTCCATACCTTCCATCATCCAATAGTCTGGCAGAAAGAGCAGTCCAAACTTTGAAGGCAGGCTTAAAGGAACATCCTATAGCTTCAATTGATCGCAAACTGTCCCAGTTCCTATTTGACTATAGGACCACCCCTAATGCTAATACAAGGTTAGCTCCAGCAGAGATGCTAATGGGGAGCAGACACCGTACCAGGTTAATTCTAATCTTTCCAGAGCTTGTGGTGGTGGTAGTGGGGGGTGAGACACCAATGCTGGACAGAAGAATCCGCTAAGCAAGA
Source organism: Rhincodon typus (assembly GCF_021869965.1). NCBI lineage: Eukaryota > Metazoa > Chordata > Chondrichthyes > Orectolobiformes > Rhincodontidae > Rhincodon > Rhincodon typus. The sequence goes on from NC_063349.1 coordinate 9,372,257, forward strand.
GAGACAGTTTATTTCAGGGGATGAAGTTTGGTGTAGAAACCGTGGGAATGCATGGGTAAGAGGCATGATGGATACAAGGTCAGGTCCAGTGATGTATAAAGTTTGGGTAGACACAATGGTCCTGAACAAGCATGTGGACCATGTGAAAGCTGCAAACTCAAACTGTGTGGGAGTAAAACATGCCCGGCTCCTCAACAGCCTTCCAACTTTTCTGGAAACTGAGTTCTCCCTCTCCGTCAAGCGAAGGTACCTCAGTGTCTGAGATAGACATACCAGATGTTGCCACCATGATGCCTTTGCTGCCTGAAAGAGTTGGAACAACCTGACCTGGTGCTAAAACATCCCAGGAGGAGCTACAATAAAAAAAAAAGAGAACCAGCCTATGCCCTCAGATTCAGAGGGGAAGGGATGTAGAGATTGTAATGAGGTCAGCCAAGTGGACTTCACAAAATGAGAGGAATTAATGACAGATAAGAACAGGAATGTCAGACATCCTGTTCACCCAGAGCTGCCTGTGAGGGAGCTAGATCAGTGTCACAAACTCTTCATGTGTAAATAAAGGATGACTTAGTGACGGGATACCAGCCTCTGTGGATTTATTTCAATGTTTTTGATAGATGATTTCTCTTTCCTTGCTATCCTGAGGCATGCTAAGTTCAAATGCTGAAACATGGTTGAGTTCAATAATCTCACATTAAGAATCACAATCAGTGTATGTCCTGGTTCCCAAACTGTGGATCATAACCGCTAAGGGGATCATGAGTTCAACCTCCTCAGAAACTGCACTGCATACGCTCCATGGTCTTGTCCTTGCTATTCTCATGCCTCAGCCTTAGAATTGAAGAGTCTCATCCAGGGGGAGGAGTCCAAGTACATTTCAAGTGCAAGGCTGTGATTTTCTCTTTCCACAATGCACTTTCTCCTATTAATCTTTTCCACAGGATACAATCTTGGCACTGGCAGCCTGGATCCTGGGGTATTTTTCTTCCTTTCATGACCACTTTAAAAAGTTGCATGCAGGTGACTAACTAATTAGAGTTAATGGGGCTTAGGCTTAATGGGCATCTGGTGTGCAACAGAGTTCGGAAAGTAGATTAACAAATCAATTGATGCTATAAATTTAACAGGGGCCTGAAGGGGGAAATCAGTTCTTACGTTGGTGAACATGTGGGTGGTTATGAGAGGATGCTGGGTAGAGTTATTACATGATCCATTCTGAAAGGAGACTGCATCAACTACACAGTTCTACTCTAAGCAAGTTCAGAAAATATTAATTCTAAATAGTAAATATCCAGTCAAAACAAAAGGACCATGAAACTGGTCAATCAGCCACATACTGCCTCAGGCTATCAGAACTGTTCCATCGCCCTGCTGAGTGACCTGTATAGGCTGAGGTGGTGGATATAGAAGAGAAGGCATGACTACAGCACTTGTGTATGCTTCACTGACATAGGTGTCACTGGGGAATATGGAGAGCTTGGCTGAAATCTGTGCAGGTGCATAAAATAACAAACTAATTTAAAAGCATTAGCTAATAGTCATTAGCACATATTAACATGCTGTTTTATTTGCTCGTTTTTTTTTGTTGGCTTCTGGAGCCATGTTCACGGCGAGCACTGGTCTCAGGTCATCCCCCTGCTGGCTCTGCTGCTCAACTGACCAATTCATTAATTCATTTGAAGGACCTTACCCAGTAGTCATTTAATGGTCATCACAAGACAATCAATTAACAGTTGGATATAGTAAGCGGCAAAATAACTCAGGAGTATGACAGCCAAACAAAATCCCTCATCCATTCACTTAGAATTTACCGATCAGGCAATGTTAAGGCTCAGAATAGGGATATTTTGGTCTTTTGGAGCTCAAAACTCCAAAATATTCATAACAGCACACAAGTTCATAGTGAGACAAAACTGCCATTTGCAGCTTGAACACAAGATGGGGCTTACACCAGCATTTTGTTCCCTGTTTTACAATTATACCCATGTTCCCTTTAGCATGCAATTCTTAAACTGAATTTATTTTTGTGCTCTGCACAGGTACAGTGAGCAAAAGGCTTTGAATTGAAATTTGCAGCAATAAAATGCTTTGGAGGCAGTATAGCTGCAATCATGTTGCTCAACACCTTTAAGCATTTGAAATATGCTATATGTTACCTACAGCACAAAGGTCAATAAAACCTAAATTTCAGTAATAGTGCCTCACCACATATCAGAGTCATTTGCATGCATGTGAATGAGAATGCACAGTCATGTGTCTTAGAAATAAGAGTAACTATTTGCTGTTTATTTTCTAAATTCAGGTATTTTTCTCCACAACACTATAAACACTAATCCTATGAAAACCAGCGTGTATATTACACTATTCTGTATACAAATTACAAGGAAGCCTACCTAAACGCAGATTCCCAAAAGCAGTTCACTGCACAAACACCAGTGGGCAGCATCCAATATGGATTCCAGAAAGAAACAGACACATCCTTACACCTGATTGAATAAAAAGAAAGCAGGCCATGTGTGAAAACAGCTTCTCTTTTTATACAGTAACGTGCAAAAAATAAAATTTCCAAGCATAAAGGAAAAATTAAAAGCCTGACCAAATTCAATGTATGCATGCTAAGAAAAATGATCTAAAATAATTCTGTACAAAACCAAATTTTAAAGCCGATAATTTTTGATGATGAAATAAATGGCTTGAAATGTTGGAGAATTTCAAACAAAGTTAAAAAGGGTCTCTTATTTTTACTGATTTCTTTGCTGAATATCTGGAATTTATGCCTTTTGTAAAGCATTTGAAATGTTTACAATTCTTATTTTACTTCTAAAAAGGTATTTAGTTACAAGCTTACCAGGTTCTTTGAACCATCTCCTGAGAAGAGCATATATATTTTTAAAAAATGCATTTCCAAGATACGTAACAAATTCAAATCACAAAAGATGCTGTGACTGAAAATATAGCATGCTGGAGCTATGGGATATTGGGTTACGAGCAGCTTTTATGCATCATGACCTACCAAAGGGCACTTAATAGGAATTTGTTTAAAAATAGATATACTAAAAGGGATTGGGATAACTGACCACACAGGCACACCATTTTATTGGGTGTAGGCCAGAATTTGGACACGTAGAAGAATGAAAAGGTGGAAATTAAAAGCCTCAGATCTTCTGACTTGAATGGGCAAAATCTGACTTGCTGTTAATGGAGGGTAGATCAAAAATTAAAGAGGATAGGATTGTGCTTGGCTCTAAAACTTTTAGATCTAGCAGTGTAAAGTCTAGCCTCATTCATGCAATCCCTGTAACTATAATGGGGGCAAGAAAACTGAAATAACTAATGCCAAAAAATAATCTGGCTGCCAAATAGATTTTCATACACAGATGTTGCAGTTGCAATTCCTTAGTCTAACAATTATTTTTAAAGAACCACAAAGATTTAAAAGTTCCATGTTTTTACAAATATATCCCCAAAACCTAAAGCCAATCTTAATAGGAAAAGACAGCTCAGCAACAGGAAATACTCCAGGATACAATTTCCAAATGCTGAAAAGGAAGAACAGGAAAACTGGTTGGAACCATAACTTATAAACCAGTTCTTACTCCTTTCTGGTGAAACCACAAAACTATAGACAGGATTTTTTAAATCAACGAAGTAAACCTCCGCAGAAGTCATGTCATTGCATCCCAATGTTTCACAGTTTTCTTTCCATAACTCTGCCTAAGCATAGACGGTTTTATGTTTTAATCACTGCAAACAACACTACTGACAGTTCAGATTTCCTCCCAATAATTGCAACTAGCATTCGCATAAAAAAATTCTGATGAAGAAACATTTTATGACCTGATGTACAATTACAGCATATTATAATTAAGAAAGCATGCTACAGGACCACTTAGGATGTTGACCATATTCTCTTGTCTACTCTGAAATGGTTGTAAGTGGCTATTTTCTGATCAAACTGTTCAGCTATGTTACACACATTTCTTGATTGGGTGAAACTTGAACCCTGGCCTCCTGGTTAAGAGGTGGGGACACCACCTCTGTACCACAAGAGTCCCAAAATGCTGAAAAACTGTTCTTCTAATCTCTCGTCACCTTTAACAACTCATGCACATATACACGCAGATCCCTCAACTCCTGCACCTCTTTAAGTTACGTGACTTTTATACTGTTATTTCTGTCAAATGAAATCACATTGAACTTCATCTATCACCTGTCAACCCATGCCTCTCACTTTTCTATGAAGATACTGGAGAAATTCAGATACTCAAGTTCACAATGCTTCCAAAATTGTGCTATTCACACATTTTGAAACTTTTCCCTGTTGACCAAGGTCTGTGACATTAATATAAAAATCAAGAGGAGAAAGGGCCACATTATCAACTCTACCGGAATTGCAATATAAACCTTTCCACACTCTGTAGAATATCCATTAACAAACACTCCCATCTGCCATTCAAACATGCCTAAATCCATATTGCTAATATTAATAATTAATTATTTAGATGAGGCAACTAAATATAATAGCTCCAGGCTTGCAGATGACACAAAAGTTGGATGAGAGGGTGAGCTGTGAGGAGGATGCAGAAATGTTTCATTGTGCTTTGGACAAGTTGAGAAAGCGGGTGAATGCATAGCAGATGAAGTGTAATGTTGGCAAATGTGAAGTTACCACGTCGGTGCGGTTGTAGACTTCCTCACCAAGCCGGTGTGTGCGTGTGTGTTTGCAGACGTTTTGTGACCCAGCCAGGTAACATTGTCAGCGTGCCTCCAGTGAAGTGTTGATGTTCTGTCCCGCGTGTTATTTATATGCCTTGGTTGGCGGTTGGCATCACTTCCGGTTGTTTTTCAGTGGTTTGGATAACGGGTCGAGTTCAATGTGTTTATTGATGGAATTCCAGTGGAAAATCATGTCTCTGTTTGTCTTGTGCTATTATGGATGTGCTGTCCCAGTTAAATTCATGTTCTTCTTTGTCCGTTTGTATTAAGACCAGTGAGAATTGGCTGTGTCTCTTTGGTAGCTAGTTCATGTTCATGTATCCTTCTTGTCAGTTTTCTTCCAGTTTGGGCTATGCAATGTTTCTCAGTGCTTGCATGGTATTTTGTATATTATATTAGTTGTATTGATTGTGGGTATGGGATCCTTTATGATTGTCAGTAGCTGTCGCAGGGTGGCTGTTGGTTTGTGGGCTATCCTGATACCTAGGGGTCTGAGTAGTCTTGTGGTCATCACGGATATGTCTCTGATGTACGGTAGGGTGACTAGTGTGTCTGGCTGTGTTGTGTTTTCTTGTTGTGGTCTATCGTGGAGGTAACAGCAGATTGTGCTTTTTGGGTATCCATTCCTTTTAATAACTGTATAAGGTGCTTCTGTTCTGCTTTGTGCAATTTTGGGTTGCTGCAGTGTTTTGTGGCTCGTTTAAATGATGTCCTGATGCAGCTCTGTTTATGGGTGTTGGGGTGGTTGCTCGTGCAATTAAGTATCTGGTCTGTATGTGTGGTCTTTCTGTATACGCTAATCTGGAGTTCTCCGTTGTTCTTATGTTCCACCATTATGTCTAGGAAGGGTAGTCACTTATTGTTCTCGTCTTTTTTTGTGAATTTTATTTCAGTGAGGATGTTGCTTATGGGTTGGTGAATTTCTTCTAGCCTTGTGCATTTGATAATAATGAAGGTGTCATCTACATAGCAGACCCAGAGTTTGGGTCGTATTGTGAGGAGCGCTGTCCATTCTAACCTTTGCATTACCACTTCTGGGATCAGTCCTGATATTGGGGGTCCCATTAATATTCCGTGGATTTGTTTGAATATACAGTCGTTGAAGGTGAAATGGGTTGCGAGGCATAGATCCAGCAATTTCAGGGTGCTGTCCTTGTTGATGCTGTTGGTGTCGTGGGGTGTCTGCCTTCCTGATTCGTCCAGCAGTGTGGCAGTTGTCTCTTTGGCTAGGTAGACGTTTATGGATGTAAGTAAAAAGTGCTGTTATGTCAAAGGATATCATTATCTGGTCCTCCTCTATTCTGGTGCCCTTGATGATGTTGAGGAATTCTTGGGAAGAATGGATGGAGTGGGCAGTGTTGTCTACTAAATATTTCAGTTTCCATTGTAATGCTTCGGCTAATCTATATGTTGGCATGCCTGGTAGCAAGTACGGGGACTGAATTATAACTACAGAGATGCCAAAAAACACTGACTTCCTGGCTGCACTGGAATCGACACTAATGTGCACGGAAGAAATACAACAGACCATCAGACAGACAACAGTCCCACACTTAGCAGATAAGTGGAACACATTTTACACAGAAGAGAAGAAAGCCCTGGAAAGACTCAAGAAAGACAGAAACATTGTAATCTTAGCAGTAGACAAAAACGCATGACAGTAATCCTTAATGGAGCCGAATACATAGAGAAAGCTAACGCACTACTAGCGGATACCGACACCTACCAACATATGACGATAGACCCAACATCACAGTTAGAAAATCGGAATACAACAAACCTGAAGAAATTACACAACTCAGGAAATATTAGCAAGACAGACTACCAAAAAAATGAAGCCAGAGGGATCTAACATATCTCGCTTCTATGGACTCTCTAAGGTACACAAGCCAGAGGGCTCCCTCAGACCCATTGTCTCACTATCAGGCACGCCAACATATAGACTAGCCAAAGAGCTACAACGAAAACCGAAATACTTAGTAGACAACACTACCCACTCCATTCATTCCTCCCCATCAAGGACACCAGAATAGAAGAGGACGAGATAATGATACCCTTAACAGCACTATTTACATCCATAAACATCGACCTGGCCAAAGAGACAATTGCCACACTGCTGGATGAATCAGGAAGGCAGACACCCCACGACACCAAAAGCATCAACAAGGACAGCACCCTGAAACTGCTGGATCTGTGCCTCACAACCCATTTCACTTTCAATGACTGTATATTCAAACAAATCAACGTAAAAGCGGTAATGCAAAGGTTAGAACGGACAGTGCTCCTCACTATACAAACCAAACTCTGGGTCTGCTATATAGATGACACCTTCGTGATCATCAAACGCACAAGACGAGAAGAAACCCACCGACACAGAAGCAACTTCCTCACAAAAAGCAGGAGAATAATAACCAACTACCCTTCCTAGACATAATGGTAGAACTCAAGAACAACGGGAAACTCCAGACTAGTGTATACAGAAAGACCACACATACAGACCAGACACTTAATTGCACCAGCAACCACCCAAACACCCACAAACAGAGCTGCATCAGGACATTATTTAAACGAGCCACAACACACTGCAGCAACCCAGAAATGCGCAAAGCAGAACAGAAGCACTTTTATACAAAAGAATGGATACCCAAAAAGCACAATCTGCCGTTACCTCCGTGACAGCCCACAAGAAAACACAACACAGCCAGACACACTAGTCACCCTACTGTACAACAGAGACATATCAGAGATGACCACAAGACTACTCAGACCCCTAGGTATCAGGGTTGCCCACAAACCTACAACCACCCTGCAACAGCTACTGACGAACATAAAGGATCCCACACCCACAACCAATAAAATTAAATGTAATATACAAAATACCATGCAAGCACTGTGAGAAACATTGCATAGCCCAAACTGGAAGAAAACTGACAATAAGGATACACGAACACCAACTAGCCACTAAGAGACACAACCAATTCTCACTAGTCTCAATATATAACGGACAAAGGAGGACACAAATTTGACTGGGACAACACACCCATAATAGCACAAGCCAGAGACATGCTAGGGAATTCCTGGAGGCCTGACATTCCAACTGGAACTCCACCAACAAACACACTGACTGGACCTGATATACAAACCACTGAAAAAGAGAAATGGAAGTAATGCCAACCTCCCCAGCAAACTGATGCATATAAATGACAAGTGGGACAGAACACCAATGCTTCACCAGCGGCGCACTGATGATGTTACCTAGCTGGATGACGAAACATCTGCAAATACACACACACACCGGCTCAGCAAGCAAGTCTACAACCTCACCCACAACCTGAGTTACAAATCTTCTCAAAAACTTTAGAAATCAGGTGTCTTGATATACCAGTTGCTGATATGAAGTATGCAGTTCAGCAATTGGTGCAGAAGGCAAATGGTATGTTGGTCTTCATAGCAAGAGGATTCAAGTACAGCAGCAGGGATATCTTACTGAAATTGTACAGGGCCCTGGTAAGGCCACAGCTGGAACACTGTGCGCAGTTTTGGTCTCCTTATCAGAGGAAGGATGTCCTTGTTTCAGAGGAAGTGCAGCAAAACGTTTACCAGATTGATTCCTGGGTTGGCAGGACTGACATGAGGATAGATTTAGTTGGTTAGGATTGTGTTCCGTGGAGTTCAGAAGACCGAGAGGAGATCTCATAAAAATGTATAAAATTCGAACAGGTCTAGATGGAATAAATGCAGGAAGGATGGTCCCGATGACTGGGGCATCAAAAACCATGGGTCACTAGTGAAGGATACAGGCTAGGCCATTTAATACTGAGATGAGGAGAAATTTCTTCACCCAAAAAGAATGGTGAGCCTGTGAAATTCTGTGCCACAGAGACAGGTTGAGATCAAAACATTAAATGTTTTCAAGGAGTTAAATGTAATTCTTAGGGATATAGGGATCAAATGTATGGGAGAAAGCGGAAAGAGGGTACTGAGCCGGATGATCAGCCGTGATCATATTGAACTGCAGAGCAGGTTTGAAGGGTCAAATAGCCTACTTCTCCTATTTGAGGTTTTCACATTCCTCTTAATCCACAAGCTCTACTTTTGTTAAGAAGGCTGTTGAGCAGCACTGTATCAAATGCCTCTTAGAACTCCATGTACATCATACCAACAGCATTATTTTCAACCCGTCTGTTATCTCAAAAAACTCAAGCAAGCAAGTTAAACATGATTCTCCCCTAACAAATCCATGATGGCTTTCTTCAGTTAACCTGCATTTCTCCATGTGGCTTCCAATTTTGTCCCAATTATTCTTTCTAAAAGTTTCCCAAAGTTTAAATGATTATAGTTGCTGAACTTCACCTGTCAAGTGCATGCCAATTCAATATGCCTACGAGCTTTTAAATTTCTACACTATCCTCCCTATATTTTATAATACTTATAGTTTTCACATTGTCTGCAATCCTTGAAATGATGCCCTGTACATCAAGATCTAGATCATTCATTATACAATGAAGAAAAGCAGGGGTCCCAATACTGACTTCAAGGAAACTGTAATACAGACCTCCCTGCATACCCTCACCCCATCTGAGAAGCACCCATAAATAGCAACATTTTGTTTCCCATCACCCAGCCAATTTCGCACCAATGTAGTGAATGTTTATTTTATTACATAATCTATAACGAATCAATCATTTGAATCAATCAAATGAACTTTCGAATTCCACATACACTACATCAACCACATTACCTTCATCAACCCTTGGTTATCAATTCAAAAAACTGCAGCACGTTAGTTAAACATGATTTTTCTTCAATAAATTCATGCTGGTTAACTAACATGCACTTGTATACGTCTATTAAAATTTGTCCCAAGTTATCGTTTCTAGCAGTTTCCCCAAAGTTAAAGCGACCAACCTTACATCCATTTAGCTTCAAGGTGCAATGTTTGTAGTTCTGCAGTCCCCTGGCACCACCACCATCCCAAGTCTAAGCAAGACTGAAAAATTGTAGCCAGTTATTTAAAATTTTCACTTTCGGCTCCCTCAATATCTTTGGATGCATCATAGAACCTAAAACATAGAACAGTACAGCACAGTACAGGCCCTTCGGCCCACGATGTTGTGACGAACTTTTACCCTAATCCTAAGGTCTATCTAACCTCCAACCCTACATCATCCATATGCCTATCTAATAGCCGGTTAAATGCCCCTAATGAGGCCGACTCCAATACCCTCTCTGCATTCCACTCCCCGACTACTCTGAGTAAAGAACCTACCTCTGCCATGTCTCCCCTATACCCACCTCCATTCACTCGGTGACAGGACACTGGCCTGTGGCGGTTATAACATCTAGCTTGAACCTCACTGAAGTGGCACTGAAAAATAACCACCAGTTCTGCAAAGTCAGGCTAACTGGTCAGAATTCCCTGTTTTTTTTCCCTCCTTACCTTCTTTTACAAATAGTGGCATTACAGGATTTTCAGGCCTTGGAAATTTCTCCGTCTTAATTTCTCCAACACCATTTCCCTACTAATTCTGATTTCATTCAGTTCCTCCCCTTCACTAGGCCATCTAACCCAAGATATTTGGGATGTTATCTGTGTCCTCTTTTGGAGGCAGAACCAGTAATATGCACTTAATTGGTCCATCATCTCTGATTCCCCCATTATAACTTCTCTTGTTTCTGACTGTAAGGGGCCTCCATTTGTCTTCACTAATCTCACGCTTTGCCAACTTTAACTGTAGATAGCCCATCCAGTACCTTCTTACCATCAACCTTTCTAGGATCTGAATTACATCCTCTTTCACCATGGCCTGGTAGCATCTCCTTCCTTGGGAAAGGCAAATGCAAAAAAAAAGTTTAGTACCTTAGCTTTGAGTCTGTGTGGAAATCCTTTTCTTGGTCCCTACTCAGCCTCCTTTGACCACTTCTATTTACTATTTATACAATTCTCCAAAGCTTCAGATGTTGGCTGCCAGCCTCTTTTCATATTCACTCATTATCATAAATTGCCCTTCATACTACAACTCCAGTCTATAATTGGGTAACTATGTTCCTCCATTACAACTCCCGTATTTTTGTGCCTCCAATTTGTTTCCCTACATCAATTCCACCAATTATTGTCCAAAGATATTGCATGTATTTTATTCCTTAGCTCAAGTCAAATAGATTATATCCTGGAGTGTACTGGGGCATCAGCTTTTCCTTTTTGTTTAGATGTTAACATAGACACATTTGATGATCAAAAATATTTGTCTCAACATTCAATTTGGATGTTATTCTATTCTAAAATCTAGCTGAGATGTTAAGAGTGGTTTACAATCCATCTAATGCTTTGATTGCTTTTGAAATTTGACTTCAAAACACTGCTTTCTTATATTGCAACTTAAAACCGTGGATGTAACATCTGCCAGCAATATTAATGCTTTTCCTATCTGAGAATTACTGGAAGTCAAATTCAGAATACCATTCATGAAACAACTCTCATTTTCCACTTAAAACCAATCATCTGCTTAAATCACCAGACACATTAGAGAGTGTGAATTTAACTTATTCAAAAGCAACCCTAAAGGAAAAATAATGGATATGTCAGATTTTGTGTTCTGCCCACTCCCCCATCACCCTGCCCTGCACAAAGACGATACCTTAAAATATAGAAGTTTCTAACTCATGGTATGCATCTACTTCCAAAAGGACAAGTACAACAGTAATGAAATTTATGAAGTTAATTAAACAGATCATTTTATGTTGTTAACTGTGGAAGCACTGTGCATGTATTGGATATTGCTAATTTATCACATATACAGAACTCATAGTACTATAGGTGGCTCAACAAAGAGCATTTTTTCTTTAACTTTTTTTCCAGTACAGATCTATCATAAGTAAAAATGTCACGCTATTTCATTTTACTGGCATCTTGTAGCATAAATTCCAGTAACCACATTTCAGATATCACACAGAACAATAAAGTTCCACGGTATATTATAACAACCTTACTCATAACCCATGTCATGTATCTTCCTGGATGACACATGCTGAGTTAAACATTTAGTAACTGAGGGGCTGGGTTGAAAGAAATTATAGATCATAGATCACAGAATCCCTAGAGTGTGGAAACAGGCCCTCTGGCCCAACAAGTCCACACCAACCTTCAGAGCATCCCACCCAGACCCATCCCCCTATAACCCACCTAATCTACACATCCCAAAACATTACAAGCAATTTAGCATGACCAATCCATCTAGCCTGCACATCTGTGGACTGTGGGAGGAAACCCACGTAGACAAGGGGAGAACATGCAAACTCCACACAGTCGCCCGAGGGTGGAATTGAATCCGGGTCCCTGGCACCGTGAGGCAGAAGTGCTAACCACTGAGCCACTGTGCCACCTCCTTTCAAATTTCTCCATCTACCATGGAGAGATTTGAACCCATGATCCCAGAACACTAGACTGGGGTTCCAAATTACTAATCCAATGTCACTATGCCATTATATCCCCCCCATAGAATCACAGAATCCCCAGTGTGGAGACAGGCCAATCAGCCCAACAAGTCCACACTTACCCACTGACCCTCTGAAGAGCATCCCACCCAGACCCATCCCCATGTATTCTTTTGTCTTGTTTGTCCTGCCTAAGTGCATCACCCTACATTTATCCGGATTGAATTCTGTTTGCCACTGATCAGTCCATCTGACCAGTCATCTATATTCTCCTCACTATTTACCACCCATTAATTTTTGTATCACCTGTGAACTTACCAATTAACCCTCCCACATTCAGGTCTAAATTATTCATATATTCACTACAAACAGCAAGGGCCCAACACTGACCCCTGTGGAACAACATTGGACACAGACTTCTCGTTAGGAAAACACCCCTCACCCATCACCCTCCGCCTCCTGCCACTTACCTTTGCTATCAGTCTACCTTGGGGAAGTTCAGGAATCCCTCAACAATCCTCATCTTTTCCCATCTAAGTCTACAATCAAAAATACAGGGGAAAAAAAAATCATATAGCTCCATATTGTGTACAGTTTTGGTCCATGTATTAGAAATGGGTATATTGGTAAGTGGAAGGGGTCAGGGGGGTGCAGTTCAAAAGAGATTCACAAGGCTGGCTCCTGGGATGAAGTGGTTGACATCAAGGACACCTGAACACGTTAGATCTTTGTCAGCAGAGTTTAGAAGAATGAGTTTGACAGGGTAGATGTTGAGAATATGTTTTCGCTCACGTGGGAATCTCTAACTCAGGGTCATCATTACAAAATAAGGGGGCACTCATTAAAAACTGAAATGCAAGTGAATTTCTAGAATTGTCTACTTCAGAGAGTTGCTGAGGCGAGATCACAAAAAGAACTTCAAGAGGAGGTAGATAGATTTTTCAAATATGAAGGAGTTGAGGACGATGAGCATGTGGCATTAAACAGAAGTGGAAACCTGGGACAGATAGGCCATGATGTTGCTGAATGGTGGGGCAGGTTTAAAGGGTTGAATGGCTGATCCCAGCCCCTATTTCTTTTGTTCTTACATTTTGGAGCACAGAGTAAGTGAAAGAGCTGCGTCACTAGAGGGAGCCAGAAACTGGAATAAAAATATTCAAACCCGAGAAGCAGCAAAGTGATTGACTTGAAATAACTCCCAGATACACCGCAACCGGAAAAACAGCCAGATACACCACAACCGGAAAAGCACATAGATACAACACACACGGAAAAATAACCAGATACACGCATCCGAAAAAACACTCAGATACGCTGCACCCAGAAGAACATGCGGATACACGACACCCAGAAAACACCTGATAATATCTAGATACACACATCTGGAAAAACATCCAGATACATGGCACCCAGATACACCACAACTGGATGTACATCCGGATACATTCCACCTTGAAAAACACTGAAATGTTGTGATCTGGAATGCAAAGTGGATTCAACAGTAACTTGCAAAAGGGTAGATTGGTTAAGTTATTTTATTCTTTCATGGGATTGAGTATTGCTTCATTTGTTCCTGTTCCTTTGAAATGAGTTTGCTCGGGTCATTTTGGATGGCAATTAAGTGTTAAGTACATCCCTATGGGTCTGAAGCCACATGTAGGCCAGACCATGCAAGTATCATAGAAACATAGAATCCCTACAGTGTGGCAACAGGCCCTTCGGCCCAACAAATCCACACCGAACCTCACAGCATCCCACCCAGACCCATCCCCCTATAACCCACCTAATCTACACCTCCCTGAACACCACAGGCAATTTAGCATGGCCAATCCAGCTAACCTGCACATCTTTGGACTGTGGGAGGAAACCGGAGCACCCGGAGGAAACCCACGCAGACACGGGGATAATGTGCAAACTCCACACAGACAGTCGCCCAAGGCTGGAATCGAACCCGGGCCCATGGCGCTGTGAGGCAGCAGTGCTAACCACTGTGCCATGAAATTTCCTTCCCTGAAGATCATGAGCAAATAAGATGGGTTTCCATCACGATCAGCAATTGTTTCATTGTCACCACATCTGAATTACCTTTCAATTCCAGACTTAGAACATAATAGCTAGGAGCAGGAATAGGCCATTCAGCCCCTCAAGCCTGCTCCAACATTCAGTAGAGTCATGGCTGATCTCACCTCAGCTTCAACATCACTTTCCTGTCTGCTCTCCATAACCTTTTACTCTTTGAATAAATTTGAGGAGATAGACAGATTTTTAATGTCCCATTGTCCTCCTCACTCTGCAGTAGTGAATTCCATAGACTCACGACCGTTTGAAAGGAGTAATTTCTTATCAAATCTGCTATCCCTTATCCCAAAACAATGACCTTTCACTGTAGATTGCCCCACATGAAGAAACATTCTTTATACATCTACTTTGTCAATCTTCTTATCATCTTATACACCACCATTCAAGCTCCTCTCAGTTTTCTAAACTCTAGAAAATAAAGCCCTAAACTGCCCAATCTCTCTTCACAAAACAAACCCCTTACCTCTGAAACTAATCTAGTGAACATTCCCAATTTATTGATTAAATTCGAATTACACCAGCTGCCACGGTGGGATTTGAATCCATATACCCAGAGAACTAGCTTAGGCCTCAGATTACCACTTCAATGATATTGTCACAACGTCCCATCTCGTCCTGGAAGGGAAACATTTGATGGGCTATGATGAAGAGCAGGTTGTGTGAAACTAACTGTTGGTTACTGCCTACAAAAGTACCACATTAATGGATATTCTGTTCATCAAAATATTGGCCTAGTGGCAAATGCTTTAAACACTGGGCATAATTATCATACTATCATAAGTAACAGTCTACCCAAACATGATTGAGGAACCTGCCTTAGGTAGGCAGCTTTCTTTTAACTCATTCTAGTCTCGACAATCTGTACATTTAGACACTCAATATAAAACCCCACCTGAGCCATTGAGAATATGTAGAAACCCCAGCGTGGTACAAAATTGTGACACACAGAACAGTCACAGCACATGCTTTACAGCAGCGACGAGACTCTCAGCAATCACCTTTAGCCTCACCAACAATTGTTAGACCTTTTGCCTTCCATACCTTAACTGTCACTTAAAAAGGTAGTCATTTATTTTGCTGTCTCCAAATCACCCACTGACAAGAATTTTCAGCAAGGCATTCACACTGGAGGCAACTTTTACTGTTTCTTTTTGTTAAGACGTGATTCCACAATTCTATTCTGTTTTGCAGAATACGGATTTAATGATCTTGTTACTATTAAGCAATCGGAGAGGACTACTTTGGGAAGGACATTTAAAACAATGACTCAAAGGATGCGTTTTAATTTTTCTTAATTTTCAACAGACAATTGCCTGCATGAGAAGCATTTAATTACCATGTACAAGAGTCTGGGTGAAAGTCCCTTTGAATTTCATTAGGATCAAGTGATTGGTCTTTCTCAACATTGGTGCATCTTAAATTTTTGGATCGAATTGCCTGCAAGTCACACACTTGCATGGACAAGGCGCTCACATAAAATGAGTCAGTGGTTTAACTATTTTTGCAATCATTACAGTGAAATCTCAGAGGGCAATAGCCTGTGATAGAGACTGGTTTAAAAGCAGCACTCTGTATTAGAGTCAAGTAGCATAATCACAAGCCTTCAAAATTTATGTTATTATTTGGGAACTTGTATTCTAAAGTACAGGTAAAGGAATTCTTTGGATTTTGTTTGGTGAAGGTGGTTTTTTTTTTAAGAACGAAATATTAGTGATAGAAATCACTAATTTAGCCTGTGTCGGTCTGTCTCTAGGAGAGATGTGGTGAATGTATGGAAAGAATATGCTTAAAACCTTGCCAGTTGAGTCAGTGTTTTAGTGAAGATGGGGATGATACTTCACTTGAGTATCTGTAAAGGATATTGCTGGGAAAGGGGTCTAACTTTACTTTGTGCAAAAATAGCTCACATGATTTATCAAGCTCGGTTTCACTGAGGTCTGATTTGTTTAGTATTGCCATCAGGTTATGTTAATAAATCATGTTAATTTTTAAAAAAAGTTAGAAACATATTACGCTGACTATAACCAATTGACTGGTATAGTAAAACACATAGGGACAACTAACCTGTTCAAGTCAACACCAGAGGGAACAGAAATAACTTGAGCCTCAGATCATGGGTAGTCCAGATCTGTTTAAGATCACCACTCAACGGTCAACCCCACCCCAAACCATGGTGTCACATCAACAGGTAGCCATTAGAAGCAACTGGTGTCAGGGATTAGGGGAAAAAAACCATATATGGTGATCTGCGAGGATGCACAAAAATAAGTTGCATACCTCAGATGGAAATGTGGCGAAGAGCAGCAAAGACTTCAGGGATAAATAAGATTTCTGAACCAGGTAAAGGTCAAAGGAAAGAGAAAGATCTTTGGAAGCAGAACAACATAGCATGTACAAGGTGTCCATGTTTGTGCAGCAACCATCACCACAACCCTAGTAACTCACAAACAGGGGGTCCGTAGCAAAGTTCCAAAGTCTTAGGATTAGCAGGCAAATGCACCGGTTAGTGTAATTTATTTAATGCAATAGGACTAATGGTTGACAATACTAGCATGGCAAACAGTTGATGAATCAGCAGAAACTTTTGTGGTGGTGTTAAAAGCATTTGACATATACCTTATTCCAAAGAAAAATGTCCTAATATAAAGGGCAACGTTTAACTAGAGAAGTCAAACTACATAATCTGCCAGCACTTCTATAAATGATGAAAGCAAAATACTGCAATGCTGGGAGCTCCAAAATGAAAGCAAATTGCTGGAGAAATTAGCAAGTCTGGCAGTGTCTGTGAGAGAGAAATAGAGTTAGTGTGTTAAGTCTGAATACTCCTCTTTGGAAGATTTATCAATGAGTTTTACAGATTAGCTAATAATTCTAAGTACATCATAAGGAAGAATGCCCATCTGAGAAAGCAACATATTGTTCTGGGAAAAAATAAAACAGGTCATTGTAAGAAATATTACAAGACTGGAAATGCTTTAAAACAAGATGACAAATAATCTGATAATGCAAGAATTTATAAGATTGGAGATTTTTTTTTTAAAAAGCCAATCAAACAGACTTCCTGGGAAAAATTAAGGATTCCGACAAGAGGTTCTTGTCAGTGACGTTTGAGGTAAAAGGTTTCATAACAACATTTGAGTGCGATACTACAGCAACAGTTTGTTCTAGTGGATCATTTGAAATGGGACAAGAATTCAAATTCAGCAAACTAATCTCAGAATCATAGAATCCTTACAATGCAAAAAGAGCCATTTGGCCCATTGAGTCCGCACAGACCCTCCAACAGCATTCCACTCACACCCAACTCCACCCCACCCTATCCCCATAACCCTGCCTTTAACATGGCTAATCCACCTAACCTGCACATCTTTGGATTGTGGGATGAAACCAGAACACCTGGCAGAAACTGGATCCCTGGCGCTGAGAGGCAACAGTGCTATCCACTGTGCCACCATGCTACACAATATTAAATTACAAGAACAAGAGGGGTAACATCTGGAAGGGCAAATGCATTGCCACACATTTTGGTCGTGAGCATATCTTTAAGGGGAGATGAGAGAGGTTTAACAAGACAAGACATGAGGGGCAACTCTTGTTTTACACAGAGGGCGAAATTAACTTCCTGAGGAAGTGGTGGATGTAGAGAACTATTAAAACTCCATGCGTTACACAACGAGCAAACATCTTTCTTCAGCAGAACAAGGTGTGATTAGTTGGCTCTTCTGTCCGAAGATGAAGCCACACTGCAAAGCATCACACTTGGTTTAGAGATGGATGCTTATTCGTCAAGATTGATTAATATTTTACCAGCCTCACAGAAGATGTTAGTTAGATATCTGAGTGGAACAATTGAATTATGGTGACTGTTAGCAAGTCAAAACATACTGTCAAGGTGGCTAACCTGACCATCTTCCAGGCAATAGAATATTAAGGAAATACTACAAGCAGTAGAAACACTTAACAAAAGTGGTTGACTTTTAAGTTTAATAAGAAATTGGTGATTCTGAGATCGAGGAAAGACAAGGTTCTCCAAGAATCCACAAAGGTCACCTAGGCACCAAAAATGCTGAGCAAGAACGCAGCAAATAGTATGCTGACATATGATCTCATCAGCCAATATTTTATTGCAAAATTCCACACTTGTGCTGTGCACAATCAAGCTTTCACTGGAGTGAAGAAGGTTGATCGGTGACCTTAAAGAAGTTCACAAAATAATGAGGGCTATAAATAGAGTTAATGATTGTTGTCTTTTCCCTAGAATGAGGGCTTTCAAGATGAAGGGGCATATTTTTAAGGTGAGATAAGACAGGTTTAATAAGACATGAGGGGCAATTTTTGTTTTACACAGAGGGTGGAATTAACTTCCTGAGGAAGTGGTGGATGTGGGTACAATTACAACGTTTAAAAGACATTTGGATAAATATATGAACAGGAAAGGTCTGGAGGGATATGGGCCAGGATCAGGCAGGTGGGACTAGTTTAGTTTGGAATTATGTTCAGCATGGACCAAGTAGACCAAAGGGTCTGGTTCCATGCTGTATGACTCCGTGAATCCAAATATCAATAAGACTTCTGATAACATCAACCTTTCTGGCTTGACCTGGACTTGTTCAACCTCAAAGGAAAATTTACCTCACTATCAGTGGTTATTATTCTTGTCAATTCATGATTAGTAGAGCATTTTACACAGATGATGTTGAAATAAAAGCATTATATGTATTCAACACAATCAAGTAATATCAGAAAATAGTCCACAACCTGCTCATGAAAGCTTAAATTATTTTCAGAAGAATACACCATTTAAACCAAGCAACTAGCTCACCACACCACTACCAAGCTAATAGTGATCAAGGTTTTTGAGAAGATTTGTAGCTCAGACTGTTGACTTGCTCCCAGAGCTGGTAAGTTTGTTCGCAAACATTTCGTTACCATGCTAGGTAACATCATCAGTGCGCCTCCAGTGAAGCGTTGGTGTTCTGTCCCGCTTCTAATTTGTGTGTCTGGGTTTGTTGGGGTGGGTAGTATCACTTCCGGATTTGTTTCTTAGTAGTTGGTATATAGAGTCCAGTTCTACATGTTCGCTAATGGATTTCCGGTTTGAGTGCCAGGCCTCCAGGAATTTTCATGCGTGTGTCTTTGTTTGGCTTGTATTCCTATTGAAATACACATGGACCAAGAGTGACACCAATTTGACTGGGACAACATGGGAAGAATTAATTCATAAGCTAAGGAAGGAAGGAAGGTTGGGGGTGCGCTACATAATAATCAATTACAAGCTTCCTTTTCAGTGTTCCACCTCATTACCTTGAGATTTCATTTGTCATGATTCATACTTGAAGATTCCCAGGTGGCTCAGTGGTTAGCACTGTTGACTCAGCGCCAGGGACCCAGATTCAATTCCTTGGCTGGAATCCTCCATCTGGGAATCCTCAAATATGACTCATGACAAATGAAATTTCAAGGTAATGAGGTGAAACATGGACAAGGAAGCTTGTAATTAATTATTATGTAGCACACCCCCAACCTTCCTTCTCAGCTTATGAATCAATTCTTCCCATGTTGAACACCACTTGGAAGAGGGCGGCAAGGGCACAGAATGTATGTTTAGTGGTGATTGCATAATCTATCAATATCTATCATCAAGAGTAGCTTCATAACATCATTACAAACAGAAATAGAGAAGTTGAAAACAACATAGCTGTTATATTGGATCCATGGCAAGTGGTGACGGAACCAAAAAGAGGGAAAGTCTACTTGACCTTGTCCTCACTAATCCATGCCATATAGATATATCTATCCATGACAATCTCAATTTGACAGCTTTTTGGGATGACGAAATCCTGTCTTCATATTGCAATACTCTCCATTATGTTATTTGGCACTACTACAAATGTTAAGTGGGACAAAACTAAGACACATTTAACTACTCAAAACTGGGCATCCATGACACACCATGGGCCATCAGCAGCAGCATAATTATATTCAGCCACAATCTGTAAGTCCACAGCCCAACAGAGTAACATAAGACACTGGTAGCAGGTACATGAAAACATCTCCACCTCTACATTTTCCTGTAGAACTCACCATCCTGATATGAAACTATATCGCTGTTCCTTCAGTGTCATTGGGTCAAAATCCTGGAATTCATTCCCTTACAAGATTGTGGGTCTATATACAACATGTACACTGTAGTGCATCAAGGAGGCAGCCCACCTTTTCAAGGGCAACTAGGAATGGACAATCAGCTGGCATAGCCAGCAACTCCCACATTCTGTGAATGAAAATTTTTTAAAAATCCCTTACTCTTCCATTACAATCAAGCCTGGACAGCATGGGTGGAACGTCACCAGGTATACCTAAAAATTGTGTCAACCTGGTCAAACTACAATTTAGGACTATTTACATTACAAAGAACACAAGCAGCATGCAATAGACAGGACTAAGCGACCCCACAGCCAATAGATCAAATCCAGGCTCTGCAGGCCTACCACTTCCAGTTGTAAATGGTGCGGGCAATCAAACAACTAACATGAGGTAGAGGCTGCACAAATATCCCCATCCTCAACAATGCAGGAGCACGGCACATCAGAGCAAAAGGCAAGGCTAAAGTACTTGCCTCCATCTTCAGCCACAAGTGCAGAATGGATAATCTATTTCCTCCTTAGTCCTCCCAACATCAGAGATGGTCAATTCAGTCTATGTGATATCAAGAAATGACTGAAGGGCCTGGATGTTGCAAAAGTCGTGGGTCCCAATAGTCCAGCAGTTGTACTCAGGACTTGTTCTCCAGAACTAACCGCACATCCCTAACCTAGCTATTCTCTATAACACTAGTATCCTCTCAGCAATGTGGAAATCTGTCCAGGTGTACCTTGCTCATAGAAAGCAGAACAAATCTAACTAGGCCAATTACTGTCCCATCAGTCTACTCTCCACAGTGATTGAAGAGCTTGGCAACTGAGCTACCAAGCAGCACTTGCAAAGGAATAAGTCGCTCACTGATACTCAGTTTGGGTTCCATCAGGGATACACAGTTTCTGACCTCATTACAGCCTTGTCAAAACACAGGACAAAAGAGCTGAACTCCAGAAGTGAGGAAAGTGACAGTTCATGAAATCAAGATAGCACTTGACAGAATATGGTGTCAAGGAAACCTGGAGTCAATGGGAATCAGGGCTAAGTCTCTGCTGGTTGGAGTCTCACCTAGCACAAAAGAAGGCGGTTGTGGCTGTTGAAGTTCAATCATCTCAGCTCCAGGATATCATTGCAAGAGTTGCTCATGGTAGTGTCCTGCTTCTGCTGCTTTATCAATGGTTTTCATAAAGTCAGAAATAAGGATGTTTGCTGGTGACTGCACAACTTTCAGCATGACTTCTAGCATTTCAAGTACTGAAGCAGACCACGTCCATTTGCAGCAAGACCTGGACAGCATCTAGATTTGGGCTAACAAGTTGCATGTAACATTTGTACTAGATAAGTGCCGAGCAATGACAATCTCCAACAAAAGATAAGCTATCCGTAGCCCTTTGACATTAAATGGCATTACCATCACCAAATTCCCATGATCAACATTCTGGACAGGCACAATGGATCAAACAGCCGTCAGTGTTGCATAGTCTATTAACGTTGGACAAAATACTGCAACAAAAACTTCAATTTTAAGAGCTGATGTCATCCAATTTGGGTAACAAGAATCAATGATTATCAAGTCCACAAAAGTAAGTACCAAAAATATTTCCTAGTCATAGACCCGAGACACGAACTCTACATCTTCAGATGCTGCCAAGCCTGTGCATTGCTTGCATTTTCTGTTTATATTACAAAGTAACTGTGCTTTATTTCCTCCACTTAATGATTGTGTCCCACAGTGAGTGACAAACTGATCACTTTGCAAGGATTAACTTTAGAATAGCATGGAGAAGTTATCTGTGTTTGCCACAATATACTTCCATAGGCCTCAAACACTTCAACACTGCTGCAAATAATTATTGAAATATGAATCTCTAGAGTTAGTATTAGGAAGTGGTATAAGAAGTAATCTAGATTGGGAACACTAACTTGTTTCACTACATTTTGGAGTCACTGATGCCATCATCTCTTTTATCTGTCATAAAATGCAAGCCAACCAAGAAGTGAATTTTATCTACCTCTGGGAAAATCTAGCATTCCTCATTTCAAACCTCAAGTTTCAATCTTTGCTACTATGGCCAATGGATCAATGACTATTGTATTTTATTCCTCCCAAGCTCAAAATAATCAGCCATCACTTGGCGCTTCTGTACAATAAACTAGGATGCTTTATATTAATTAAAATATGCCACATAAATACTAGTGATTTTGCTTTGTTGAAATCATGATTCAGCATTGCAAACTTCAGATTCTATATTTCCACAGGACTTCAAATTGATAAACACCATATCTATTAAATTGTTCTTTTCTCCTGTGATCTTACTAACTTCTATGCTACCTTGAATCAGTGGCCTCTCTCGATGTCTCCGATGGGAGGAAAAATAACAACTGCATTTCTATACATTCCACCAAAATGGGTGCAAAGGGAGATGGGAAAAGAAATTAAAGAAAGGTGACAGCTCGGAATCAGGGCAGGGGAAAAAGTTAGCCAGCCTATCTCAATCAGAGTCACAAAGCAATCCATATGTTCCTCTCACATTGTTGGGAAGAAGGGTGAAAGAGTGAGAAAGAAGAGTTTAGTAAGAAAGTTTAGGAAGAAAAGCAACAGGGGTTATTTTTGCATTCTGGGGTGATCTTAATGTTATAAATATCTGTTTTCTAGTAATTTTTCCATGGCAATGAATAAGGCATTAGATGACACAGCTTTTCCTGTACAAAACAAATGGTACATCACCATATGCACAATATTAAACATAGAACATAGAACAGTACAGCACAGTACAGGGCCTTCGGCCCAAGATGTTGTGCCAAACTTTTACCCGAAACCTAAGGTGTATCTAACCTCCACCGCTACCTTATACTATCATCCATATGCCTATCTAATAGCCGCTTAAATGCCCCTAATGAGGCCAACTCCACTACTCTCTCCGGCAATGCATTCCACGTCCCTATCACCCTCTGAGTAAAGAGCCTACCTCTGACGTCTCCCCGATATCTACCTCCTTTCACTTTAAAACTATGTCCCCTCGTAAAAGCTACCTCCACCCTAGGAAAAAGTCTCTGGCTGTCTACTCTATCTATACCTCTGATCATTTTGTACACCTCTATCAAGTCACCTCCCATCCTTCGTCGTTCTAAAGAGAAAAGCCCTAGCTCTCTCAACCTTTCCTTGTAAGACCTTCCCTCCATTCCAGGCAACATCCTGGTAAATCTCCTCTGCACCTTTTCTAACACTTCCACATCTTTTCTGTAATGAGGTGACCAGAACTGGACACAATACTCCAGATGTGGCCGAACCAGGCTTTTGTATAGCTGGTGCATAACTTCACGGCTCTTGAACTCAATCCCTCTCTTAAATGAAAGCTAACACACCATACGCCTTCTTAACAACTCTATCCACCTGGGTGGCAGCTTTCAGAGAACTGTGAACATGAATCCCAAGATCCCTCTGCTGCTCCACACTGCCAAGAATCTTTCCGTTAACCTTGTATTCTGCTTTCAAGTTTGCCCTTCCAAAATGAATCACCTCACATTTTTCAGGGTTAAACTCCATCTGCCACTTCTCAGCCCAACTCTGCATTCTATCAATATCACCTAGAACAGCCCTCCGCACTGTCCACAACGTGACCCACCTTTGTATCGCCTGTGAACTTGCTAATCCACCCTTCCACTCCTTCATCCAAATCATTTACAAAAATCACAGAGGACCCAGAACAGATCCTTGTGGTGCACCACTTGTAACTGAGCACGATGTTGAATATTTTCCGTCCACTACCAACCTTTGTCTTCTAAGGGTCAGCCAATTCTGAATCCAATCTGCCACATTTCCCCCTATCCCATGCCTCTTTACCTTTTGCATGAGCCTACCATGGGGAACCTTATCAAACGCCTTACTTAAATCCATGTATACCACATCCACTGCTCCACCTTCATCCACGTGTTTGGTCACCTCTTCAAAGAATTCAACAAGGTTTGTGAGGCAAGATCTACCCCTCACAAATCCATGCTGACTATCACGAATCAAACTGCCTTTCCAAGTGATCATAAATCCTGTCTCTCAGAGCCCTTTCCAATAATTGGCCCACCACTGATGTAAGACTATCTGGCCTGTAATTTCCGGGGATATCCCTGTTCCCTTTTTTGAACAAGGGAATGACGTTTGCCTCTTTCCAATCTTTCGGCACTGTACCCGTGGACAGTGAGGACGAAAAGATCATTGCCAAAGGCCCTGCGATCTCGTCCCTCGCTTCCCATAGAATTCTTGGATAAATCCCATC
>NC_063349.1:9396991-9401775 GCF_021869965.1 Rhincodon typus
TGCGATCTCGTCCCTCGCTTCCCATAGAATTCTTGGATAAATCCATCAGGCCCGGGGACTTATCTATCTTCAACTTCCTCAGAATTCCTAGCACACCTTCTTTACTAACATCAACCTCCTCTAACCTACCTGCCTGTTTCACAACACCCTCCTCTACAACTAGGTCCCTCTCAGTTGTGAATACTGAAGAAAAATATTCATTAAGGACCTCTCCTATCTCTTTAGGCTCTGTGCACAAATTCCCTTTACAATCCTTGATCGGCCCTACCCTTTCTCTGGTCATTCTCTTGTTCTGCACATATGTGTAAAAAGCCTTGGAGTTTTCCTTGATCCTATCCACCAAGGTTTTCTCAAGCCCCCTTATAGCTCTCCTAAGCCCTTTCTTCAGCTCCTTCCTGGCTAACTTGTATCCCTCTAGAGCCTTTTCCGTTCCTCTTTTCCTAAACCTTACATATGCTTCCTTCTTCCTCTTAACCAGTCGTTCGACCTCTGTCGAGAACCATGGCTCCCTCACTCGACCGCATCTTCTCTGCCTGCTAGGGACAAACATATTGAGCATATGCAGTATGCATTCCTTAAACAATCTCCACATTTCTGTGGTGCTATTCCCTGACAGCACCTGTTCCCAATTTGTTACCCAGTTCTTGCCTCACTGAATTGTAATTACCCTTCTCGCAATTATAAAATTTACCCTGCCGTATGTACCTATCCTTATCCATGACTATCGTGAAAGAAACAGAGTTATGATTGCTACTGCCAAAATGCTCTCCTACCAACAGGTCTAATACTTGGCCCGGCTCATTGCCAAGCACCAAATCCAAAGTGGCCTCTCCTCGTGTTGGTCTATCTACATACTGTGTCAGGAATCCTTCCTGAACGCACTGGACAAAATCTGCTCCATCTAAACTATTACAACTAAAATGTTTCCAATCAATATTTGGAAAGTTGAAGTCACCCATGACTATAACCCTGTGACTTCTGCACCTTTCCAGTATCTGCCTCCCAATCCGCTCCTCTACTTCTCTGCAACTATTAGGGGGGTCTGTAAAAAAAACCCCAACAAAGTGACTGCTCCTTTCTTATTCCTGACCTCAACCCAAACTGACTCTGTAGACATATCATTCTCGAACTGCCTTTCAGTAGCTGCTATACTCACCCTGACTAGCAATGCCACTCCCCCACCTCTTTTTCCACCCTCCCTATTTCTTTTAAAGCATCCAAATCCCGGAACTTCCAACAACCATTCCTCTCCCCGAGTTACCCAAGTTTCTGTAATGGCCACAACATCGTAGACCATGGGTCGGTACTTGGAACTAAGTTCATCCGCTTTATTTCTGATACTTCTAGCATTGAAGTATACACACCTGAAACCATCTCGGTGTCTGCAATTACGCTCCATCGACCGCATTTCTTTATAAACCACCTCACTCCCTGTTGTGTCTGTTGGAAGGCCGAATACCTCATCCTCTGAATTATAAATCCGGTTCCCCACCCCCTGCCAAACTAGTTTAAACCATCCCGTACAGCTCTAGCAAACCTCCCTCCCAGGATATTTGTGCCCTTCCGGTTCAGGTGCAACCCATCCTTACTGTACAGGTCCCACCTTCCCCAGAATGTGCTCCAATTATCCACATAGTGGAAGCCCTCCCTCCTAGACCAGCCCTGTAGCCTCGTGTTTAGCTACACTCTCTCCCTATTTCTTACCTCGTTATCACGTGGCACTGGTAGTAATCCAGAGATAACTACCCTGTTTGTCCTGGACTTCAGCTTCCAACCTCACTATCGGAAGGATGTGATAGCACTAGACGGGGTACAGAGGAGGTTTGCCAGATGTTGCCTGGGATGGAGAAACTGAGCCATAAGGAGAGTCTGGGTAGGCTTGGATTGTTTTCTTCAGAGCAGAGAAGACTGAGGGGGGCATGATTGAGGTGTATAAGGTTATGAAGAGTATGGACAGGGTGAACAGACAGCAGCTGTTCACCATGGTCGAAGGGTCAATCACGAGAGGGCACAGTTGTAGGGTAAGGGGCAGGAGATTCAGAGGGGATTTGGGAAAAGACTTTTTCACTCAGTGGATGATGGGAATCTGAAAGGCACTGCCTGGGAAGGTAGTGGAAGCTGAAAACCTTACAACCTTTAAAAACATATTTGGAATAGCACTTTAAATATCACTGAAGGATATGGGACAAGTGTAGGAAATTGGGATTAGCATGCCTTTAGTGATAATTATGATGGTACAGACTCAATGGGCTAAAGGGCCTTTTCTGTGCTGTATGAATCTATGATTGACTGTGCTTGTACAGGGGTTATGTAAATGCAAGTTCGTTCTCCTTTCCTGCTGTATATATCTTGATGCTGCACTATAAGACGTGTACGTAATGTGAAAATATTTAACATATGACCTGGAGCTTCCTGAGAAACTACGTAAGGAGGATGTGAATTTCTCTGCCTGAGTTGCCTCAATCTTTTAGGCCAATTCTGCAGAACCTCTGCTCATATCCTCTACTCCTTATTGACATAACCTTCACCCCTTTGCTCTCGACTGTGTCCAAAGTGTACATTCCATGCAACTTCCCTGAACTCACGGCTATTGAGGGTAGCTTGAAACGTCATGCTCCAAACGTTGGGTGCAAGAGCATTCAATGTTTTTGATGCCCTTTTATTGCCTGTTTGCAGCAATATTTTCTTGAATTTTACTTCAACGATCTAAAGTGTATTTTCTGCAACGTTGAATGAATGTTTACAGGATGGCTTGCACTAAAATGTGAAATGCTTCCACAATTGTATTTTCTTAATTATGTTGCATTTAATGTGTCAAGCAGTAGCTGGCCTTAATTACTTAATTTGCATCCATAATTGGAGAAGTAGTAGTAAGCTTGGAACATCGAGGCTAGATGGTTCAAACACCGTGTCTTATGCAAGTTAAGATTTGCAGTGAATTTTGGTGCTATGCCCAGTTATATTGTTTGGAAAGTTCCAGGTCACTGTTTGTACATATGTCTTTGATTTTGTAAAGAATTATATACGCACTTGTAGAACGGTTATGCTTTACTGTTTTATCCTTTCTACATATATTGTAAAATTATGAATAACCTTATTTTGGATAAACTAAACAAAGGCAAAGAAACCAGAAGCAAAAACAGAAGTTGCTGGAAAAGCTTATCTGGTCTGGCAGCATCTGTGAAGAGTAATCAGAGTTAATGTTTTGGGTCAACTGGCCCTTCCTCAGAACAGATGGTGGCTATGGAATTGTCGGTTTATATGCAGAAGATAGGGTGATTGAGGGGGTAAGGAGTAAATGATAAGTGGGGATAGAGCTCAAAGAGACAGACGAACAGTTGGATAGACAAAGAAGTGGATAATGATCTGTCTAAGAGGTTGAATAGCTATTAATGGGGACTGTTAATGGCTAACAATGGATTGCGTCTAATAGTAGACTACGTGATCGCAAGGACTGGTGTGTGGGGTTGGGGTAAGGACATGGGGGGGCTCAAGCCATAAAGCTGCTGAACTCGGTACCGAGTCAAGAAGGCTGCAGGGTCCCCAAGTGGAAAATGAAAAGTGACCCTTACTATGCCTGTAATTGTACACACTGTATCCCTTACACTCTTATTCTATGTTCCATAATAATGCTAGGGATGGGCGATAAATGGTAGCCCAGCAAGTAGCACGTGCGTCCCTAGGACAAATTTAAGAAAAGCGCCATGTGCCTCTCAAAATGAAACTAAACTCTACTATTATGCACTGTCAAAACACTCTACTAAGTGTTTTGATACTGAATTCAATAATTCTGTTTTTTTACTGACAATCGAATTAATTAATTGCATTTCTATAACATCTTTCACAACCTCAAAAGCAATGAATGATTTTGAAGTATAGACATTGCTGCAATGAGGCAAATGTGATGGCCAACTTTCCCCACCGGAAGGTTCTAGCAATGCGCTTAATGACCAGATAATCAGTTTTAGAAAGATCGTTATTGGCCAGAACATCAGGAAAACACCCTTCCTTCTTGTACACAATATGGTATGTGACCTTTGACTCTCAGGAATAACAGCACTCAAAGCTTAAATTTACATCTCGTCCAAAAGTTGGCATCCGAGAGTACAGCACTCCAGGTATAGTCAAAATTGCATATTCAAATCTCACATAAGTTCAGCCACATTACTCAAACCTATGCTATGCTATTTCAAAAGCTGGTTGGGGTGGGGTGGTTCAAATTTACTCCCTGCACCCTTGGGGGAGTGTAAAGTGCATATATATCCATTGCACCATTGGGCGGGGTGGGGGAAGAAGGGAATATGCACTTATATCCCCTACACCATGGGTTGGGGCAGGGAGGTGAACATGCACGTACATCCACTGCACACTCTGGGGTATTGCATGTTTACCCCCTGTGCACTCATGGGGAAGGAGGGAGAGCTTGCAAATTTACACCCTGTGCACCTGGCAGGGGGTAACGTGCACGTCTACGTCTACTCCCTGCCCACTCCAGGGTGGGGAACCTTGTATGTTTATCACCTGCGCACTACAGTGGCAGGTGAACATGCATGTTTACCCTCCCTGCACACTCGGTTGGGGGGGGGGCAGAAGAACTAGCACGTCTACCTCCCTGCACACTGCGGGGTGGTGGGTGGGGACTTGCACATTAACCCCCCCCTGGTGGGAGGGAATGGAAATGTTTACCCCAATGCACACTCCTCAGGGGCAGGGGGGGAACTTGCACCTTTAGCCCCCTGCACACTCTGGCAGGAGAGAACTTGCACATTTAATCCCTGCACACT
>NC_063349.1:9402175-9405280 GCF_021869965.1 Rhincodon typus
CGGCGACCGGGGGGGGGCATCTTGCAGGTTTACCCCCTGCACGCTCCGGGGGGGGGGGGCATCTTGCAGGTTTACCCCCTGCACGCTCCGGGGTGGAGGTTTGTTGGTTTACCCCCGCACCCTCGGGGGGAATTGCACATGTACTCCCTGCAAGTTCGGGCTGGACTGCAAATTTAATTCTTTTTCAAAAACTCTCGGGAGTAAAGCACGTTGACCTCTGCACCCCACAAGTGCCTTTACCCGCCGGGCCTGCAGGAGACGCTCCTACCGCGGGCGCTCTATCTCACTGATGCTGCCATCCCAGCGGTGCCAGGGCTCCCGCTGACTAGCGAGGCCTCCGTTCCTTTTACCTGTTGGGCGTCAGGCCCCCGGCCCGTGCCCGCCCTCGAGCTGGGCCTCTGCCATCCGCAGCGGCCGCGTCTCGAACTCCGTCCTCGGCCCTGGCAATCTCGTTGAAGACATAGAAGATGATGAAGGCCAGAGCCGAACACAGCAGCGCCGCCCTCCAATAGCGCCGCATCGCCGCCCTCAGGCCTCGGCTGCGGGAGGGCGCGCGGGCGAACGTGACAGAGCGCGCGCTGCCGCTGGCGGTTATTTAAATTTCATGCCCCCGCCCCTTTCGAAAGTCTCGTGTCTTTACGATTTTACAAAACTTATGAATGGGTTAAGCGGAGGTTCCGCCCTACCTATTGCCCATTGGGGTACTCGCGGCCCGTCAATCATACAACGCAACCGGAACATCCAATAGCAGCGCGGGCCGTTTCACCCCCGAGGAAAGCCCAAGGCAAGTGTGGTTAATATTGGACAAAAACTGAAAAGAACTGCGGATGGTGTAAATCAGAAGCAAAAACAGAAGTTGCTGGAAAAGCTCAGCAGGTCTGGAAGCATCTGTGAGGAAAAAAAAGTCAGAGTTGACGTTTCGGATCTGGTGACCCTTGTTCTTGTTATAGTTAATATTGGGGTTGTCCCATTATGGTATGGTTTCTTTTTGCTGGATAAATCGAAGAAAAATGTCCAGCCACACCAGGAATTCTGGATTTATTGACTGATCGAAGTGTGTGATTCAGAAGGAGACCATTTAAGCCCAGTGAATCAAAATTAGAAATTGCTGGAAAAGGTCAGTAGGTCTGGCAGTATCTGTGCAGAAAAATCAGAGTTAACGTTTTGGGGCGAGTGACCCTTCCCCAGAACTGCCCACTGAATCCTTGCAAAGTGATCCACTCAGTCCTGTTTCTCCAACTGACCCCCTTTAGCTCTGTATGTTTGTTTGTTTCCATCCAATTCCCTTCTCAAATTATTGGTTTCAATCTCACAGTCATTGTGGACGTCCAGTTCCAGGTCATGAAGATTTGCTACATCAAAAGGTTCTTCCTCACATTCCTCATAAGTTTCTAGCTCAGAATCTTAAATTTATATGCCCTACATGTAATACCATCAAATAATGGAAGGGTTGTTCTTTACCTATCTCATCTGAGCCTGACATAATCTTTTCAAACTTCTAACATATCTATGCTCTAAGGAGAACAACCTCAGCATTTGCATCCTAACCTTTTAACTAAAACAACCCTGTCCACATCTCCCCTGCCCTCTTTCAAGGACCTTCACCCATTTATTTTTTCAACGATGTCCAAGAAATTTCATTACAATCCCGCATTACTTGTAAATTATATGAATGCAGCTGTCTTGAATGGGTGATCTGAAACAGTCGTTTTCAACATCCAGACTGGTGTCAAGCAAGGCTGTGATACCTCCACAGTTTTCATAATCTATCTGATGGTAGCCATTTATCTTGCCAAAGTTCAACTGCTGCCAAGTATCAGTATTAGATACTATCTAGATGAAAACACTTTCTTGGTTGCCCCCAAAACTGAACATCATTGATACACGTGATACAGTTCGCAGATGACTGCTGTAGACAATCATACAGTTTGAGGTATTGGCTGTAATGACAATCTTAATTAGACGCAGGTGCTTACTGACCAACATGGGATAGATACGTTCCATTAATTCAGAAATCAGTTGCACATTTCCAAATCTGTTGAACAGCCCAAGTAAGAGCAAGTGTTACAATTTCCTCTTTGTCACATTCATTTTTAATGAAAGGCTAAATTAGAACTTTTACGTTGACAAGAAAGAAATTCACATAATTCTTTGAGCAGGGCAGGCAATGGCCTCGTGGTATTATTGCTAGAATATTAATCCAGAAACTCAACTAATGTCCAAGGTCCTGGGTTCAAATTCTGCCATGGCAGGTGGTGGAATTTGAATTTCAATATTAAAAAAAAATAATCTGGAATTAAGAATCTGCTGAAACCATGGTCACTTTTTGGAAAAATCCATCTGGCTCACTAATGCCTTTCAGGGAAGAAAATCTGATATCCTTACTGGGTCTGATCTATATGTGACTCTAGAACTACAGCAATGTGGTTGACTCTCAGCTGCCCTCTGAAATGGCCTATCAGCCACCAATTTGTATCAATCACTCGGAAGTCTCAACAAAGAAATGAAACTGGACGGTCCACCTGGCATTGACCTATGCACCAGAAAAGACAATGGCAGAAACAGCCCTGTTGACCCCGCAAAGACCTCCTTACTAACATCTGAGGGCTAGTACCAAAATTCTGAGACCTGTCTTGCAAACTGGTCAAGCAACAGCTAACTCATGGAATCATACCTGACAGACAATGAATGAGACACCATCATCAGCATTCCTAGATATGTCCTGTCTCACCAGCAGGACAGACCTAGTAGAGGTGGAGGCACAGTCGTATACAGTCAGGAGCGAGTTCCCTGGGAGTCCTCAACACTGACTGTGGACCCCACAAAATCTCATGGTTTCAGGTTAAACATGGACAAGGAAAGCTTCTGCTGATAACTACATACCATTCTTGCTCCACTGATGAATCAGGACTCCAACATGTTGAACAACATTTGGAGGAAGCACTAAAGGTGGCAAGGGCACAAAAGGTGCTCTGGGTGGGTGTAGGAACGTTTTTCCTGACGAGGGAGAAAGAATCAGGAGGCAGGCAGGGTTAAGGCAAGTGGAAGATGTTTATTCAAGCAGAAACTGGGTTAAGCAGAAACTGGGTTAAGCAGAAACTGGGT
>NC_063349.1:9405290-9477244 GCF_021869965.1 Rhincodon typus
AACTGGGTTAAGCAGAAACTGGGTTAAGCAGAAACTGGGTTAAGCAGGGAAGGGGCCAAAGGATCTTCTCTGAATCGGGCTTCGGAAGATAGATCAATGACACATCTTATGCTTTTAAAATCTCCCACCCCCAGCCTCATCCCATGTCCAACCCCTCCTCTCATCGTCACCTCCTTGACCTGACACCACCTGTCCACCTTCTCTCCCACCTACCCGCCCCACCCATCCCACTGACCAATCCCCACCACCCCCTACCTTCATTCACCTATTACTGTACCACCTACCTTCCCCAGCCCACCAGTCCTCTCTCTATTTATTTCCCAGCTCCCTTCCCCCTCCCCATTTCTCAAGAAATACAGCATTTTTATACATTTTGTGTTACAATAATTAAACACAACGTATTCACTGTCCTTCTCCTTAATCCAAACACCCAATCCCGTGGGATACCTAATCAATGTTGGGCACTTCTGTGGACAACTTTTAATGCTTCAGAATTAGTCGAATGGGTATCAAAATAGAACAGCTCAAAACAGGGAGGTAGAGGTGGGCATCCTACCAATAGTGGGAAGTAGTTGGTAAATACTGACAGAGATAGGGCACAATGGAAATCAGCAGGGTATCACCTGAGCACCTTTACAGGATGGTACCAACCCAACTACACGACCTCACGACCACCCCCCTTCATCACTTTGACTAACACATCAGAGATAGGGAGACCTGATGGCTTGATCTGCCTAATGAGTTGAAAACCAAGGAAAAGGAACATCCATGGGATTTAGTAACTGCACCCAGAGTTATAACATCTCCACATACCCTCTCCTAGGACCCATCAGTGCACTCTTCCTGAGCATGGGATCCCTAAACATGTCTTTCCTCATGCAGGGCGGCCCTAGCCTCCTGATCTTCAGGAACCTCATGAGTAACGAAAGTTCCAACAATGCTGGTACCCCGAGATTACTACTCAATTCATCCTGTACAATGGCACCTACTTTGTGTGTGGACACACAGCCTATGCCTGGCTCCCCCCAACCTGGACAGGATCATGCTACTTCAGCTATGTGGTACCATTCATGCATCACACACGTCCCTCCTGAAGGATGTAGTCCAGACTAGGTAAGACTGACAGTTTCCTTCCCTAAAGGGCAATAGTGAATCACCTGGGTTTTTCTGACAACCTGCAATGGATTCACGGTCATCATTACATTCTTAATTCCAGATATTTATTGAATTCAAATAATAGGATTTGAACCGGGGTCCCCAGAATGTTATCCGGCGATCTGGATTAACAGTCCAGTGATAATACTATCAGGCCATCACCTCCCCAGGCAGGGGAGGCTCCCTTGTAGGCTTAGTGTGCTCAGGTAGAAGTCACCTTACATAGAAACAGCAAGAACTGCAGATGAATCACATTGGTATGCCTCCTTAGTGTGTATGGGGACATGGGTGCAGACCATGCAATTGGAAACATTATCCTCTCTAGCATACACATTATAAGTATAAAAACGTATTAACATTCAAATTCCTCTTCTCCACTTGCCTATCAGCCTTTGATGGGGTCAAAAGTAAGAGGAGCCCACAGAGGATTAACATTTTCATACTCACGTTAGTTTCAGCAATATTCTTAATTACAGTTTTCACTGTGCAACCATGTCACATATATTTACGTGACCTTAATCAGTTCCGGTTTCTGTCCTAGGGTTGAGGATCCTTTTCCTACTCTTTGTTGGTGCACACAGATGAGGGTTCTCCAAAACCTGCAAGTGGGGGCGGGGGGAGGGGGTTTGCAGGAGAGAGAGAATACCAGACTAGCAGGCTAGACAGTCACCGCATCAACCATTATACTCTTAGCTGTGTAGGATGTCTCCATTTAACAATTCCATTTTCATTAATAAGTGCACTTCTGTTACCTGTTAGTATTACCTCATGAGGTCTATCCTACCGAGGGGGAAAGGCTCCCTTGTTGAGATTATTTTTACCAGGACCCTTGATCCTGGGGCTGGCATTTCTATTTGTCCTGGGCGTCCTTCAGATTCCCAGTCCTTGACAAGCTGCTGGTCTCGTGCCTGTCTATAATGTATGTGCAGATGCTTACAGAGGGATTTCATGTAATCCCAGACTTGTCCCTTGCCATTAGTCAGTTCTGCTCCTCCTGTGATTAGGTTCTGAAGGAGTGTCGTTGCTCGTCCTGTCATGAGTTCAAAGGGTGTTAAGTCCAGTGGCCTGAGAGGGCATTGCCCTCTGGGCCATCAGAATGGCTAGTAAGGAAATAGTCCATCCATTTCTCCTATCATTGCCTTGGTCAGAGCATTTTTCAGTGTTCTATTCATCCTCTCTACCATCCCCGAGCTCTGTGGATGGTAAGGGATATGAGACCTTTGTGTTATTCCCAGTAGTTTACATGCATCCTTCAGGCACTTGCCGGTAAAGTGAGTCCCTTGGTCTGAATCTATTTGTAGGGGACCCCCTGCACCCACACACACACCCTCACCTAGGTATTGTCTCAGTTGCCAGTATTTTGGCCACTGAGGTTGCAGTACAGTCTTTTGTGGTGAAAGCTTCTACCCATCTGGTAAACTGGTCGATCACGACTAGACAGAATCTCTTATTCTGAATTTGTGGGCATGGGCCTACAAAGTCTATTTGAATGTGTTCCCATGGCCGCCTTCGACGGGGCTGATGGCTCATTTTAATTTTTATTCTAATTCCCTGTCATGGTTCTGTCTGTGCACAATAAGTGCATCTCTGACAAAATTTAGCTACATCTCTTCCCATTCCTTTCCAGCACCAACAACTAGATATCAGCTTTATCATTCTATTTCTCCCTATGTGTGCTAATCCATGGTAAACATCGCATAACATCTGCTGGCAGAATGTGGGGGCTACCACTTTGTCTTCTTTTCTCCAAGTATCGTCTGCTCCTAATGCTGTCCCATCTTCAATCTATTCCACATTTTCTTCTGAACCAGCTGCTGCTTGTAAACTTAAAATGTTCCGTTCATCATCTTCGGCTTCTCACTGTCTCTCAGCTATCATTATCACTTCCTGTTCTAACATTGCTTTTGCTGCGCTATCTGCGTAACTATTCTCTCTCTGCTCCGGTGTTCAAATTTTTCTGTGTGCTTTTATTTTAATTACTGCTGCTTCTTTTGGTTCAGTAGCTGTGGCCACTAGGTCCTTGACAAGATTCTCGACTAGTTTCTCATGCCGGATTACACGACCATTCAAAGTAACATAACCTCGCCTTCCCCATGCCATCATGTAGTCATGGACTACACCAAAGGCATACCTACTGTCTGTGTAGATGTGAACCTTTTGTCCTCTTCCTAACTTACAGGGCTGCAGCAAGTGATTTTAGTTCAGCTACTTGGGCAGAGTGACATCCTGCTATTTTCTCTCCTGCTAAAAGCTCCACTTTCAAATTAACCATGGTCCATCCTGTATGGGCCTCACTATCATAATACTTCCACACCCCATCTACAAACATGCATTTCACAGCTGGCCTCTCTAATGGCTCTTCCTTAACTGGACCCTGTCTTTCCTCTCCCTGCTCCATGAAGGGGATACAATCATGTCTCTCTCCTGGTTTCTCCAAATCTTTCACAATTTCTTTAACTCTCTCAACATCTTCAGGTCTGATTGGGGTCCTGCCTTTTAGGTGGGTGTACATTTCCAGGTATTTCTATCGGTTTTATATCCAATCTCCTAAACTTGGTTTTGGTGGTTACCAAAATTTGGGTCACATCATTGCTAATTTATGGTAGGGATTCTCAGGGTCCAATCCTACTCAATTGTGGCGGCACAGATACTCTTAAGGAATCTTGCAATCCTTGACCTTCTAAATTTAAACTGACAATCCCAATCAATCTTTGCTTCTCGCATGTTAATCACAGCTCCAAATTATTTCAACAAGTCCATTCCTAATATACTACCTTCAATATTTTTACACACATATTTACAAGTATTGATCACACAATCTGCAATTTTTATATCAATCCATTGGCTGAGGGTGGCTGGTTGAGTCCCGCTACCCACACCCTGTAACAACTGCTGCTAGTCTCTTATTATTCCCTTGGTTATTTTCTGCTTTCATAGCCCAATTAAGTATTATATTAAAGTGTGTTTTTTTTTTAACCTTCCAGTTCTCTATCCACAGATTACTTTACCCAGTAGCAGTAAAGTATCATCGTACATGGACTTAAAATTTCTAAGAAAACATGTATCTATCCCATGTCAAGCAGAATGTGTTGTTAGTTTTGAACCACCTCCTCTGTTAAGGTTGCCTTTTCTAATTCATCTATCAGCTTTCTCAGATTTTAGAACATATCAGAATTTTGTTCAAAGAGTATTGCATTCCCAAGATTCCAAATTTCCTATCATTTCCATACTTTCACATCACAGTACCTTTACAATGAGCAAATCTTATCATCCGAAGTTAAAAGATTCACTCGTATTAAAACAGTGTTTGGAAGTTCATTTCTGGCCAGTAAATGAAATTCCAAACATGGTAACTTCTGAAATTAAAATTTACCCAAAGTCCAAACACAATACAGAGCCAATTATAACAGGTAAATTTTTACCAAGCATTTCCAAACTAACTTTTTAAATCAACATTTCGTTATAGACTTCTGCTTTGCACAACCACAGTTTTTTAAACGGCCATCACATTAACCATACATATTCCATACTTACACAGGCACACCACACATTTAAATCACCACACACTACCAAAATGCAAACTAACTTCAAAGCATCCCCAGATCTCAAGCTCTAGGGAACAAAAACATACAAATTGCACAAGACAACATTTAGCAATCAACAAACAAAGGTGCATTCAAACCAGATCACAAAGAGTTAACACCTCTAAAGATTCAGTGAACTAGCACAGAAAGCCATCTTGCTCTCTCTTTCTTACTCATGAACACTGTAGCTATTTTGGCATATTTCTGTGCTCTTTTTTAAACACAGTCTGCAGAATGGACCGGTCTGGATCCCAGCCCACTTTTCCACAGTCTTTCCCTGCCATTTCCAAACTATGTCTGGTTCTATTTTACTGTTTTATTATTTCCCAGACGTTTGTTCTTTTCCTACCTTGCACTTCTCTTTTGCCAGAGATTTCAGGGTTTTTTCACCTTTTCTCCCCCCTCTTACTTTGCTTCTTTTTCCTTATTTTGTTTTTTTCCTCTTATTTTGCTTCATTTTTCTCTCATATTTTATGTGTTATAGCAATGGGACTTACAACCGCCCTCCCCCTTTTCTTATTTTATGTGTGACAGCACTAGGACTCGCAATCCCCCCTCTTCCTTAATTCACATTCTCACGTTATTTCACGTGCTCTCGCACCAGGATCCTCTTCCACTAATTTGTGCATTCTCATGTCGGGCACTCACCTTCACTCTGCCTGATCCTGATGTCTCATATTTGCTCCAATCTAAAAGTTTGTTTTATGCCCTGGCTTACAGAAGCCCCTCACCAAGTGCCACGCTAGCTAGAAAGGATGGTAAATAAACACACTCACCAGATTGTGGTCCAAGATGTGCCGACTTCAGGCAGGGCAGCCTGCTCGCAGCGCCAATCTATAGGAGCGTTTTTCCCGACCAGGGACAAAGACTCAGGAGGCAGGCAGGATTAAGGCAAGTGGAAGATGTTTATTCAAGCAGAAACCGGCTTATGCAGGGAGACAGCCAAAGGATCTTCCCTGAATCTGGCTTTGGAAGATAGATCAATGACACACTCTCTGCTTTTACAAAGAAATACAGCATTTTTATACATTTTGTGTTACACTAATCAAACACAACATATTCGCTGTCCTGCTCCTTAATCCAAACCCAATCCCGTGGGACACCTAATCAATGCTGTGCACTTCTATGGACAGCCGTAGGTTCCCATTGCTCTTATGGTGTTGGCTCGACATTGTAATTTCTAGGCCTTGGGATCTTTCTATGCATCCTATTCGTTCGTATTCCAAAAGTTTAATGGCTATATTCCTTTGGGTCTTTCTCAGGCTGGTTTACCTGTAAGTACGGCTTTAATTCTACTACCCGTTGTATTTTGGTGCTGTCTTTTATCAAATTCAATTGCTCCTTTTATTTTCCCACTGACCCAATTACACATATAAAAATAAAAAGTCAGTTAGCTTAACTAATTGCTATAAAGTTAACTTCTTTTATAAAGTTAATATTAAGTGTAACATTATACAACTACTTCTACTGTTAGCATTTTGTGATTTATGGGTTGTGTGCAATCTATCTTGTTCAGAGCGTAAGAGAAGGCTAAGGCTAGTTAACCTTCACATCTAAGCTTAAATGTTTAAAGTTTGTATTATGTCCTGGCTATGTATCGAAACAAACTTTTATGTTTAAGAGTATTTTTAGCTAGAAACTATTTAATATTACAGGTAGCTTCAAACAGGCAACGATTTATTACAAAATAACTTTAGCAGTTATCCTTGAAGCTGCTTAAGGACCTAATCTAGCATCTGATATTATTCATTTACTGGGACAATAATCCTTTCATTAATAAAACTGGATTTGGTCATTTATCTGTCCTAAGGCATCCTGTTATCAGAACTGTCTCAGAGGGGAATATACAGCCTTCTCTTACTGACCTTCTCGCAGTTCTGTTCTGTATTTCATTGTGTGAGCAGGCTGCTTAGCTTTGCTTAACTTCTGTCTGCCATCTTGTGAGCAGGCATGGGCTGCTTAGCGTGGTCAGGTACAAGTCACCCCTACAGTGGGGATTTCAAAGTCTACCCCGAAGAGTGGCTGGGCAGCAGCCCTATTGATTGAGCTGGTTAGGTCCTAATGGATATAGCTGCTAGACTGGGGCTATGGCAGGTGCTAAAGGAACCAACAAGAGGGAAAAACATACTTGACCTCATCCTCATCAACCTGCCAGCTGCAGATGCATTTGTCATTGACAGTATCAGTAAGAGTGATGACAGCACAGTCCTCATGGAGAGAAAGTCCCACCTTCACATTGAGAATACCCTCCATTGTGTTGGTGGCAGTATCACTGTGCTAAATGGGACAGGCTTCAAACAGATCTAGCAACTCAAGACTATGCATCCATGAGGCAACGTGGACAATCAACAGCAGCAGAATTGTACTCCAGCACAATTTGTAACCTCATGCCCTGGCATATCCCCCGATCAACCATTACCATCAAGCCAGGGGATCAACCGTAGTTCATTGGAGTGTGCAGGAGAGCATGCCAGGAGCTGCACCAGGCATACCTGAAGATGAGGTGCCAGCCTGTGAAGTGACCATATTGGATTTCTTGCATGCCAAACTACATAAGCAGAAAGTGATAAACAGAACTAAGCATCTTCAGGTATGCATGGTGCAGCTCCTGGCATGTTCTCCTGCACACTCCAATGAACTACGGTTGATCCCCTGGCTTGATGGTAATGGTTGATCGGGGGATATGCCAGGGCATGAGGTTACAAATTGTGCTGGAGTACAATTCTGCTGCTGTTGATTGTCCACGTTGCCTCATGGATGCATAGTCTTGAGTTGCTAGATCTGTTTGAAGCCTGTCCCATTTAGCACAGTGATACTGCCACCAACACAATGGAGGGTATTCTCAATGTGAAGGTGGGACTTTCTCTCCATGAGGACTGTGCTGTCATCACTCTTACTGATGCTGTCAATCCAACAACCAATGGATCACATCTAAGATCTGCATTCCTGCCACCTCCATTTGTAAATTATGGTGGACAATTAAATAACTTACTGGAGGAGGAGGAGGAGGAGGCTGCACAAATATTCCCATGCTTAATGATGGAACAGCTTGGTACATCAGTACAAAAGATAAGGCTGAAGCATTTGCAACAATCTTCAGCCATAAGTGCCAAACAGATGATCCATCTCGGCCTCCTCTCCTCCAGTGGTGTCCAGCATCATAGATACTAGTCTTCAGCCAATGCAATTCAATATAAAGAAACAATTAGATACTATGAAGGCTATGTGCCCGGACAACATTTCAGTAATAGTACTAAAGACTTGTGGTCCAAAACCTGCCACTCTTCTGGCATCTACATGACTTGGAAAATTGCCCAGGATTATCCTGGATGTAAAAAGCAGGACAAATCCAACCCGGCCAATTACTGCTCCATCAGTCCATTCTTGATCATCGTTAACATGATAGGAGGTGTCATCAATAGTGCTATCAAGCAGCATCTGCTCAGTGATGCCCAGTTTAGGTTCTGACAGGGCCACTCAGCTCCTGACCTCATTACAGCCTGGATTCAAACATGGACAAAAGAGCTGAATTCCAGAGGTGAGGTGAGATTGACAGCCCTTGACATCAGGGCCGCATTTGACTGAATTTGGCATCAAGGAGATCCTGCAAAATTGGAATCAGTGGGTATCAGGGGGCAAACTTTCCGCTGATTAGAGTCATACCTGACACATAGGAAGATGGTTGTGGTTGTTCTCTGAACTCTAGGTCATCTG
This sequence comes from Rhincodon typus, assembly GCF_021869965.1. Classification (NCBI taxonomy): domain Eukaryota; kingdom Metazoa; phylum Chordata; class Chondrichthyes; order Orectolobiformes; family Rhincodontidae; genus Rhincodon; species Rhincodon typus. The sequence continues at coordinate 9,413,744 of NC_063349.1, forward strand.
CAGGAATTCCTTAGGGTAATGTCCTAGGCCCAACCACCTTCAGTTGCTTCATCAATGACCTTCCTTCCACCATAAGGTTAGAAGTGGAGATGTTCACTGATGATTGCGCAATGTTCAACACCATTCACAACTCCACAGATTCTGAAGCAGTCCATGTTCAAAAGCAACAAGATATGGACAATATCCAGGCTTGGGCTGACAAGTGGCAAGTAACATTCACACCACCCAAATGCCAGGCTATGACCATCTCCAATAAGAGACCATCTAACCACCACTGCTTGACAGTTAATGGTGTTACCATCACTGAATCCCTCACTATCAATATTCTGGCGGTTACCATTGACAAGAAACTCAACTGGACTCATCACATAAACATGGTGGCTACAAGAGCAGGTCAGAGGCTAGGAATATAATGACTATTAACTCACCTCTTGACTCCCCAAAGCTTGTCCACCATCTACAAGACATAAGTCAGGAGTGTGATGGAATATTCCCCACATGCCTGGATGGGTGAAGCTCCCTTAACACTCATTTTATACAGAAATTTCAGAAAATATTGCAAATAGAGCACCTCAAAAAATGGAAAAATACTTCTCAAAAGTTACTGGTGAAATAATTTCAGTGATATATGAGAAAACTGAACTCAGTAATCGTTTACCAGTTGAGTTACTGTCCATTTTCTTTCATTTTTCTGTCCCTTGGAGCCTTTTGCAGTGGGTTAGTCAGCGAAATCGGTGTGGCAGCTAGAGCAGGCCATACATGGAATGACGGCTTGACACCATCCAAGACAAAGCAGCCCGCTTGATTGGCACCACATCCACTCTCTCCACCACTGATGCTCAGTAGCAGAAGTGTGTACTATCTATAAGATGCACTGCAGAAATTTGCCAAGGATCCTTAGACAGCATCTTCCAAACCCAAGACCACTTCCATCTAGAAGGCCAAGAGCAACAGACATACGGGAACACCACCATCTGCAAGTTCCCCTCCAAGCCACTCACCTTACTGTCGCTTGGTCAAAATCCTGAAATTGCCTCCGTAAGAGCATTGGGAGTCAATCTGTAGCACATGGAATGCAGCAGTTCGAGAAGGTAGCTCACCACCACCTTCTCAAGGGTGACCAGGGACAGGCAATAAATGCTGGCCCAGCCAGTGATGCTCAAGTCCCACAAATGAATGTGAAAAAATTAATCTAAGTAATTGAATGATTTATTTATTGTCACTTGCATTTTACAGTGAATAATACAGTAAAATTCAGTGAAAAGCTTCAACAGTCACCACAATCCGGCACCATTTTGAATAGCTTTCAATAAAACAGATATAACTAAAAGAGAATCTTTAGCTGGCTCACCAATGACACCTGTGCCGCCACCCTCCCTCCACTGTCTTGCTACTGTCTGTGCTGGACCCACAAATATAGGATTCACAACTCTTTAGGTGCCATCTCTTCACTGCTGGGCCCACTTTGCCACTGCCCATGCCAGGTCCTGTGCTGAAGTCACACTCGCCCCATAACCAGTGTCCCCAACTCCACTGTCACCTTGATGATGCCAGGAGTCCCGGCTCTGGACATACCACACTGCCTCCACTGCAGTCGCTGTATTGCCAATGCTGCTGTGGGCATACTGCAATTCAGGAGCCTGTGGCTCTGCTGCCAGAACAGGCCACCATCTCGCCACGAGTCCAACTCCAGCCCCCCCGAATATGTCGCATTGCTGTCACTACCATTTTGAAAAAGCCGAATTTTTCCGCTGCTGCCAGCCCTGAACTCCAGGAAGACATCCCCGCTGCCACCACTGCCTCCAGTCACTGTGAGGAGCCCTCATTCCATGTATGGCCTGCTCTAGCTGCCACACCGATTTTGCTGACTAACCCACTGCAAAAGGCTCCAAGGAACAGAAAAATGAAAGAAAATGGACAGTAACTCAACTGGTAACAGATTACTGAGTTCAGTTTTCTCATATATCACTGAAATTATTTCACCAGTAACTTTTGAGAAGTATTTTTCCGTTTTTTGAGGTGCTCTATTTGCAATATTTTCTGAAATTTCTGTATAAAATGAATACAATTGATCTACCATTGATGCAAGATTCTCACTAGACTATCTGTGAATACCAATTTGGACACTAATGTATGATTTAAAAGCCCTTAACTACCCAATATTTCAAAAATCTATCTACTTTCTCTTTACACAAAGTTCTGCTAAAGCATGTGTTTCGTTAATGCAAATTGGCTGTAACGCGATTGATGAATAATGGACGCTGTTTGGATAATGCAAACTTTCTGCAGTACAGGTATAGTGATTTTCCATAGCAATTTCCCAAAAACATGATTTTCTATGGCGATTTTCAATAGCACGAGGTCACACAAGAATACAACTACCACTTTAGGAGAACTACCTGTACATGCTTTCAGTTGTCACGACTCACTGGGGTAAAGCATTAAAACTCAAGCCCCAGTATTTCCAGAGTCATCATAAAATTAAAGATTTTTTTCTAAAGTAAGCAAAAATTCCCCAATTTAGCTGATTTTTAGGCCAGGGTTGATGGAGAACACAAAACAGCTTTCTGTACTTGACAATGATCACTAATTAATTGTAATAAATAGCTCCATTTAAACAGTTACTAACCATCAGCATATAACACTCCCAATGAAAATGCTAATCCCCTTGTAAACTCACCGTTATACGCACACAAAAAGGGAAAAACATGGAGAGAGCGAAAAACTGGCAAGACTGTTCATTAATCTTTGTCCACAAGATCTGTTGAGTTGCTTTTTGTTGACCAGAAGGATTCTTGTCTGCTTTCGTTTTATGAATGCTTCCACTGGTTTTCAAGAGACACAGGGTTCATTTTGTAAGGATTTCAATTTTTAATTAAAAAATAGGACTGAAATTAGAAAGAGTTTTTTTTTTAAAATCAGTATTTGAAAGAGTGGTTGCAGTTTTGAAAAGTAACTAATCTGACACCAAAGCCAGGCATTGTTTGAACAAGCAATAATTGCACGACCAATACTCACTCATCTCGATCCACATGGACAAGGAGAACCATGGCTTTGACTGGGACAACACCAAGATCCTGGGACAACACCAAGATCCTGGGACAGGGCAGAGACAAGCATGAGAATTCCTGGAAGCATGGCACTCCACGAAGCAGGCTATTAATAAACACATTGAACTCCACCCCATATACGTTCCACTATGGAGGAAACCCGGAAGTGAGGCAATCCATCGCAATGGACCCCAGAGTTTAAAAGCCAGGTGGGAAAACACACCGACGCTTCATCAGAGGCTGCACTGAGGATGTTACCAAGCACGGTAACGAAACGTCTGGGGAACAACAAACCAGCTCGGCGAGCCAACCAACCTCAATAATTGCATTTTGAGTTGCAGGTGATTTGGAGCTGAGGTGGTGTTCAGATGCAGCTTTTGAAGAATTTGATTGGTCTAGGATGAGTGACCAGTTATCCATGACAGAGGCCTCTATTCCTGCCAACAACTGAGAGATTGATTCTCAGGTAACTAAACAATTTGAAACTGGGAACAAGTTAGAGAGAGAGAGAAAGAGAAAGTTCTTCTCCGATCAGGAGCAGTCTCCCTGTTCTCTGCAGTCAAAACTCACTGTAATCCTGAATAAAACCAGTTTATCTTTCCTGGAACAGTTCCTGCATGTTGCAACCTCTAATTGATAAGTCAGAAGCTTTTTATAAGGACACTAGCCACCTTGTGTCTCTAACCAACCAGCGAAAGTAACTGGTAAACACCTTGCTGGCCAGCAGAAGAATGATAAAGATCATTTCAACAGTAGTACCTGGGAATGAAGGCTTGTAAGCTGTCTTTTCAGTTCCCCCGCTCTGTTCATAGCCCATTTAACCGTGTGTGTGTGTGTGTGTGTGTGTGTGTGTGTGTGTGTGTGTATGTATGTATGTATGGGGGGGGAGGGTTTGTAAGGGGATTAGAATTGTAATTGGAATTATAATTACGTACCAACAGTTTATAACTGTTTACCTGTAGTTAGAGTCTATTTACTAATTATTACCCCACGAGTTATATCTTTCCTACCTGAAAAAGACCCATTAATCCGGACTGTTCTTTGTGTGTTAAGCAGTCCTCAATCCATGCTAATCTATTATCTCAACACCATGATTTCCTACTTTTTTATGTGGCACCTTATGGAATGCCTTCTAGAAAGCCAAATACACTACATCTACCAGTTCCCCTTTATCAACTCTGCTTATATATTCTCGGAAAGCTTCAGCAAATTTGTCAAACATGATTTCACTTTCAAAAAACCATGTTGACTCTTTTTTTTCCTAAATGTCTTATTTAATAATATACTCTAGCATTTTCCCAATGACTGACGTTAGGCTGTATTCTGAATCCCTCACTTCTTGAACAGAAGTGTCACACTAGTGGTTTTACAATCTGCTGGAATACTTCCAGAATCCAGAGAGTTTTGGAATATTTTGACTAATACCTCTATTATCTCTGCAGCTACTTTCTTTCAAACTGTTAGATGCAGCCATAAGGTGACTTACTTGTCTTTAGTCCTGTTAGTTTGTCAAATACTTTGTCTATTTCAATAGAGATTGTTACAAGATATTTCCTCCCATTAATAATTGGTTTATTTGATATCTTTGGGATGCTTATAGTGCCCTCCACCTTGAAGATGGATACAAAATGTTGATTTAAAAAAATCTGCTGTTTTGTTGTTCCCTTTTATTAATTCTCCAGTTGCACCTTCAAAAGCTCATTCACTTACTTTAACTATTCTTTTTCTTTTCATAAACTATTTTGCCTCACAGGGATGGAAATACACAAACTCAAATCCCACCATTCCTGGAGTCATCATGAAAGTTAAAGGTTTCAAAAAGAATTCCCCAATTTACCTGTCATTGAGACCCAAGTTGACAGCATGGATAACGTTTCTGTACTCAACAAGAATAAATATTTATTACTGTCAACATACAATTCATTAAAACTCTAATTGATTTACGAAACTCTCCCTTGACACACACATGTACAGACAGACACAAAACATGTGTATTGTGGGTAGGTGGAAGAGACTGGGCAGGCACTTCAGTGGTTCCTGTCCACAGGGTTTGCTGAGACAATCCAGTTGCTGATTAGAACACTGCTTCTTAATCTCCCTTCTCCAGTCCTTTACTTGTTTGCAAGAAGCACAGAGAGACTGGTTCACATTTATAAAGATGTATTAATTAAAAGTTATAGCTTACAGCAACTGATGAGGAGAAATAAACTGGTTATCTTTAGGCTTGAGATGCTTTTTACTGCAGAACAAAAATAGCTTCTTCACTTCAGAGGTCTAATGGCTTCTGATGTGAACATTCAAAAGGCGGCATGGTCGCTCAGTGGTTAGCACTACTGCCTCACAGCGCCAGGGACCCGGGTTCAATTCCACCCTCGGGCAACTGTCTGTATGGAGTTTGCACATTCTCCCCGTGTTTGCGTGGGTTTCCTCTGGGTGCTCTGGTTTCCTTCCACAATCCAAAAATGTGCAGGCTAGGTGGACTGGCCATGCTAAATTGCCCACAGTGTTCAGGGATGTGTAGATTAGGGGGATGGGTCTGGGTGGGATGCTCCGAATGTCGGTGTGGACATGTTGGGCCGAAGGGCCTGTTTCCACACTGTAGGGATTCTGTGAAAAAGCTGTTCAACTACCTGGGAGCTAATCATATTTTTGTTGGCAGGCAAGAGGCCTTTGTTGTCAATAACTGATCACAATTTCACAGACAAATCAGCTACCCTTTGACCTTACTGATCTGTAACTAGGCTTTCCCCACTGCTTGAATCAAAGAGTGTCACTTGGTTTTAAAATGCGCAGTAATCTTTTTCCCATTTCATTCTACAATCAAAACACAGAAAAATCAAAAAGATACATTCTTTACAAAATCTGTAGAAACTGTTACTATTTCTGTATTTCTTGCCAATTTACATTTATAAGCTATTTTCTCCCTCTTTATTAGTTTTTTTAATTCATCTGTTGCTGGTTCCTAAAATACTTCCCAACCTTCTGGCCTAAGACTAGTTTTCATCACTTTGTCCACCATTTTTTAATTGAATATATTCCGCCTTTTTGTTAATCGCAAGTTGATCATCATTCTCATCGAGTTCTTATTTTTGACTGAAATAAATTTTTGCTGAGTATTATTTATTCCAATCAGAAAGAAGGACTTGATGAGAATGATTAAACAAGGTGTTTTGCTATATCCTGAGGACATGGATAGCATTACAGAAATGTATTTTCTTCTTTACCTAATCTCTTTTCCGGTTTTCAAAATTAAGTCTGTCCTAGATAGACAATAGGTATTTTCCATTGAACTTGTTTCTCAGAGTTATACTTCTAATCTTGCATAAATTCAGAAGGGATTGCAATTTTTTAAAATGATTTTCTAGAGAGCATTCCCATTCCCATCAGGAAGACATCTCCAACTTGTGATAACCATTACTGTTAAAACATCAGAAAACCTGAAGCAGTACCATGTAGTTGACAGAATGTTAAATACAGAACTTGCTAATTATAAGAGCACAACTAAATAACCAAGCAGATCAGTTAGAAACAAATTGTTAAGAAGGAAAACCGCAATGATGTAAAAGAAAAACAATTATCCCATTACCGAAAAATGATTAAAGATGTTATGAACCCAGACCAGATCACCAAATTTGTGTTAATGATTTGGCTAGGAACCAAGAACTTTTTTTAAAACAGTAGACAAAATTGTGAGATCTACTAAGGTACCTACTAAGAGAATAAAGCCACAAGGTTGTAGGGTTTTGAACAAACACAATAAACTTTACTGTATAAAGTTAGAACAGTAATACAATCTACAATATGTATACATACATATACAACATATATATTCTAACATCCAATTAGAATCAACCTGAGGCAAATATGGGTAACAGACACACTGTGTCAAACACCCTACAGAGCACATCGAGTAGCAAATGCAATCAAGACTGAACCACAGATTTCTCAGAAACCATCCCCTCCTCCTGAAGACCTTAGTGACACTGCTGGTCTCCAAATCTCATTGAAGTGAACATGGAGTTGAGGATTATCAGAACAGCTATGATCTAATTAAATGGCTGAGCAGACTTGATGGACAAATACCTGCTTCTACTCTTATATCTTATTGTCTGCAACTTGACACGGGATTATTATTCTTCACCTGGTTCCAGGGTTTCCTTAAAAGCCACTTTGTTGTGGACTGGCTGATTAACCACTTACATTCTGGAGTTCACTCTCCAAATCCAGACTATGCTCCCCTGGATTCCAGCACCTACTCACAGGCACACATTTAGCTTTCACAGACAGCTATCTTCACAGCACTGGAACTGCCTGTGTTTTCTCTGAATTCTAATCTTGTTCAGCTGCACAAAGGAGACACAGCTTGTGGGCCTCCCACACCTTTAATCTTAACTGGACTGAATTATAAATGGTACATGGCTTCTTCTGAGCCCATACAATTGCTAGCGCTTTTCCTGATCCCTAAACCCAATATGGAGTGGCACTTCCTGGCTCCCCAGACATCTCCTGAGTCTTGATGGCTCAAAGCCTCTTCTCTTTGCTCTTGAATACCTGACTGCCTAGGAGCCCAAATGCAGCAAGCTTTTCCTCTGACTGTTTCCATCCAACTGACTACACTAACTTTTCATAACTCTTGAACTTTTCTGAGTAACCTATTAAAAACTTTGCAACTGACCACCTTTATTCCTGAATAGTATTGAATGTAAGCAATATTTTGGAACAGTCAAATGTAGGAAATTAAAACTACCTGTTCCCTGAATGTTACAATATTCACAGATTGCTGGCTTGCACAGTACAAAATGGATTACAAATATAGGATTTCATCACGCCTTCTTCATGGAAGAAAGAAACCTTCACAATAGTGAAGATTTCTTTTACAATGGTTTTGAAAATATTGAAAATACCAAGTTCTTATCATAAATATCTAACAAATAGCTTAATACAGACTGTACAAATGACTTATTCACTTGGACTTCATTGTAACATAGCTGTAAAAGCTTAAACAAAAAAAAAGCAAGAACATGTAACAAGCAGGATTAATAACAGTTGAATCATTGCATGATTATAACTCAGCATCAATGTTTTGCTTGTATCTTCAGATTTTGGGCAGAATGTTAACAATTACATTTTTTTAAATAATATTTTTATGGTCAACCAAATGCAGTGAAGATAAATCAAAATTTTCTTTCAAAACAGCTTGGACCAGCTTATACTTCTATTTTATACAATGGGTTTCCAATCTTTCTGGGGTAATAAAAAACCAATAAATAGTGATCTCTTCCACTTTGCATACAGATGCATATTAATCATAATATATGATGTAAATGAATTTTGCATCGCTTTCTCAACGTAAATGCAGAAGAACTTGGGATTCTTATTTTTCTCCTCTGTTGGTAGAAATGCACTTTCACTGGTTCTTTTCAATTTGGCATGGAAAGCATGTATTTCTAATTCACAACTAACTTCAAAATCACCTTTCTCAATTACATTCTGTACAATTTTTTTTGTTGTTTAAGGAAAATAAACCTACACCTAGGGAGATTTACTGTCGTTACCCATGCCTTTTTCTTGTTTGACAGTGATGTGCCACAGCATACATTCATTTTCTTCCAACTGATTCTTCAAAACTGACTTTATATAAACATCTTTCACCATTACCTGCAAACATTTTGTTATTCCATTATTTTACAATTAATTGATATTTTCATTCTGCTTAGCAACTGCTCCAGTCTTTTCAGTTGTTTTTGGTTCAGGGTCTATATAGATCCCTTACAGAGGTTTGGCTACTTCACACGGGCATTCTGTTCACTTTGGATTTTTTCCTCCATAGTTACTAACTCCTTCTTAAACTTTCAATTTACACATCAGCTCCTCATCCTGTTCCTTAAAATTTTCTGCAGCTGCTTTTAGAATCTGGATCTGCTGTTCTTTTCTGCACATCTCATCTTTCTTGTTCTCCAGATTGTGTCAGAATACAAAATTTTCTTGCATGTTTCAAGATGAAGTTCCAACAGTTAGAGTATTTGGTTCAATTCTGCATCCAACTCACTGTTGTGATTCATCAGCAATTGCTTCTCCTGTTCAAAGTGTTTTTCACGATACTTCACAGAGACTGTTAGTTGAAGGCCATCAAGTTTTACTTGAAGATCTATGTTGGTTGAATTTACTCTGGAAATAATGCTGAAATGGCATCATTACTTTGCATTTTTTAAACCAATCTTTTAGTGTGAAAATTGAATCTCTACACTGATCAGTTTTTCTTTAGTAGAGGATAATTCTAGATGCTGCCCTTGATATTCTTGCATTCCTGACACGAACTTGTTGGGGTTCTGGACTAGTTGTTTGTTTGCTTTATCGTATCTTAGAAGCTTAGGTTCCACCTATTGCACAAGCAGGGAACAGTCTAAGATATTCCTCCTGCAAAATCTCAATTTCTGTCATCTCAATGGCTCACTTGTAACTGTCAGAGATGCTAAGAATTTTATACCTACCAAATCATTACCTAGTATGAAATTCACCCCTTCCATAAGTGAACAAGGAACAATTTCCACATCAACAATTTGATCTACTAAGTCATTTGGTAAACTTTGTACCAATTAGCAGGTTTATAAATCCCATAAAAATACCTTATTAATACATACTGTCTTTCATCAAAATCTGTAACACAAATCACATCAGCCACCATCAATGACTGATCTGTCCCATTAACTCTCAAAACATTAAATTCTTTTCTTGTGTTGTTGAGCAATTAAGGGAACACTTCTTTAGAGACATAAGCTCTATAAACTCCCGTAACCAAACTCAATATAGCAGTATTCAAGGAAGCATTCTGTTGACCATCCTGAGCTATATCCCCCATTTTTGTTGATTTTGAAGGAATACGTTTCATGTACATAGTGTCACTGTTTAAAAACTACTTCCTTTCCTGGTTCTGTCTTTTCTGAAGACTCCTGAAGTGTTCCTATTACTCCTACTGATTAACCATTTCACTTCTAAGAATTTGTTTTACCTGATTTGTCTTATGGTGATGAACACAAAACTGGTTTTCTGACACCATGTTTATTCTCTATACTATTGACTGGGCCAATTTCCCCTTACGCATATAACCTAAGTTTACTTTAGCCAGTTCATGCATCCTCGTATCTTCCTCTTGCCAAAGTTTATTTTGCTGATTTCTTTCCTCCCTTGCCAACCAGTGTCTTTGGCATTCAAGTTCAAACATTTGACTTTGACTTTCAAGTTTAAGTTTCTCATTAATTTTTTTCCCTTTTCTATTTCAGCCTGCTTCATCTGCAACCAAATACTAGCCAGCTCAAATTGTACTGATTAGACTGTTCTTCATATTCAAGATGTTCTATTAACTACATTTTCATCGCCTCTGCTTTTTATTCAGACTCCAACATTCCCACTAATGCTGTTGACCTAGTCTTGGTCAATGTTTTCAAATCATTTTGGGATAGATCTCACCTCTCCAGAAAAGTCTTAGGAACTGACAAAGCCAAGTTGGTTTTCAAAATATATAGTAGAATTCACTGTGAAAATTTTAACAAACTTCAATCTATGCTACACTTGCATTTGTCAGTGGATTTCAAATCCCACAGATCTTTCACCGGACTGCTGGAATCTGGCTTGGAAGCAGTCAGTTTTTTTTTTGGAAAAAGTAGAGAAAGTGAGCAATCCCATGTACTTGTAAGAATAAAACCACAAATTTCCATGGCTTTGAACAGACAATAAACTTTACTATATAAAGTTAGAACCGAAAGACACAATCTACAACATATTCCAATGGCCAATTAGATTTAACCTGAGGTTAATACGGGTTACAGCCACCTGGTCAAACACCCTAGAGCACTTCAAGTCGCAAATGCAGTTACAATATATCCCATGGATTTCTCAGAACCTAACCCCTCCCCTCAAGAGATCAGTGCCAGTATGTCATCAAATTTCTTGAAACTTAAGGGACTCCAATTCTTCATTTGAAGACCTAGCTGCAGAAACTCATCAAACACCACTCTGTCACAGAATGTCTGAATGATTGTTCACATACTGGTAGCTCACTCCCTCAATCAGGACTGCACTCACCTGGATCCTGGAAACTATGCTGTAGCACCAACTCTCAGGCATAATTTTGGCTTTTCACAGATAGCTAGTTTCACTAGGCCGGTACATCTGTGTGTTACTCTGAGCTTGAATCTTGCCCAGCAGCACAACTAATTCTGCTTGTGGGATTGCTAATTCCTTGCCTTCAGCTGCACTGAATATCAATGGCATATGCCTTCCTCAGAGTGCCAACAACTGCCAAAATCTCAAATTCCTGGCCTAAAGCCCAATACATACGTGCACCTCCTTACACCCCAGACTTTGCTGAATCCCAGAGACTCTCAGCCTGCTACAGCAGCACCTTTTCTATATTCCTAATTAGCTATTTGATTAGGAACACAAAGGTAGCAAACATTTTCTCTTACTACTTCTGTCCAATGACTAAATTGGCTGTTCTATAGTCCTTGAATTGCTCCAAGAGAAAACTCTGCAACAAGTCCTGTCCTTGTTCCTACGCAATATTAAATGTAACCAATATTTTGGAACAGACAAATGTCTCTGGGAATTGTATGTTCATGAATGTGTGCATGTTGCAGTATTCACAGACTGCTTGCTTGAATGAAACATGTACAAAAGGATGATTAACATAAAGATCACTTACAACCTCCTTAAACTTTTGCATAGTCGCCCTTCAGTGCAGCACAGTTTATCATTTTTGGCCTTCCCATAGGAACAGGAGGAGACATTTTAAGAGCAGAATTGCAAACTTCTGTTACCTTTTGGATGCTGAAGTGCCTCCTAATTTCCCTCTTGAAAAACCTGACTCCAACATTAGATAATTCCACTTAGTCCTGAACATTCAACTTGCATAGGTTGAATCTGTATGTCATCTATCCTGCTTCTTATTAATCTACATTTTGGGAGATAATATTCAAAAGCACCAAGGCAGCTTCCATAGTTGAGTTAGTTTCTCCTTGCTGGCACCTCCATTGGCCCAAAGGTTGTTGCCACAATTTAAAATTGACAACATGATATCAATACTTGGAGGAACCAGGGCAGCATGGTGGCTCAGTGGTTAGCACTGCTGCCTCACAGTGCCAGGGGCTCGATTCCAGCCTTGGATTACTGTGTGTAGAATTTGCACATTCTCCCCATGTCTATGTGGGTGTGCTCCGGTTTCCTCCCACAATCCAAAGATGTGCAGGTTAGGTATATTGGCCATGCTAAATTACCCCACAGTGTCCAGGAAAGTGTAGGGAAATGCAGGGATACAGGGATAGGATAGAGGGGTGTCTGGTGTGATGCTCAGTGGAGGGTCGGTGTGGACTCGATGAGCCAAATGGACTGTTTCTGCACTGTAGGGATTCTATGGACCAAAACTGTTGGCAAAGTGGAGGCTGGCCTCCTTGGTTTGCATTAGCATCTCTGAATGTCAGGCCTGACACCTGTTTGGTAGGATTAGGGTTTTCTATCTTTTGATTGTGTCTCAACTCTCTCAATCTCTTCCCATCTTACTTTCCAACCTTCTCATATCAGATTACTTATTGCACCTCTTCATCGACAGGCAGTTGTATCATCTACAGCCAGTTAGAACATGCCACATGGATCTGTCACATTTCTATCTCCCCCTCTACTGTGAAAAATATGAAAATCTTCCCATTTGATATGATCAACCATATCTTTTCCAAGTTTCACTCCATGATATTGCTTTCACATGATTCTGTGCATCCTTGCTTGAACACAACTGAAGCATTTCTGGTAAGAGCTTGCTATTTTCCCTCCTAATTGTAGCTATCTCTAGAGTTGTCAAGAGCCTATCCACAACTTCTTTCTCAAAACATTCACCCCAGTCACATTACCTAAGGCACAGAGTGTCCACCAAACTCTACCTCAAACCATTTTTCTTATCTGTCGCATTGACCACATTTCTTAAATTGCTGTGACTCAGTCAATATTTTCTCAAATTTAAGACCAGACAAAAAAAAAATTGCCTTCAGTTCTGAGTGTAAAATCTACTCCCTTGTCATCAATTCCAATTTACTTCATGGCCATTTATTTAGTGTTTCATGTGGCATGGTAAATCCTAAATTTAGTTCTGCCCACAACTAGGTATCTGATACCAGATCCTATCCATTGTTATAATACACCTCCATAAAATTGTCTGCTCCAGTTATACCTTATCTCCACTGTCACTGAATACCTAATTCAAGCTTTTGTTATTAGTAAACTATTTCTTCCAAGCCTGCCTCCAATCCTCCACTGTCAATAAACTCCAAATTGTCCACAAACTGTCTTGCATCATTCCTCATCCTCAATGATGCTCTTGAAGTCCCCAACACCTGACACTTGAAATCCTCATTATCTCCAATTTAGCCTATGCCCTTCCTGTACCCATTTTGTAGCTTTCTATTCCCTCCCATTTATGACTGGCATTTTCTGCAACCTGTTGATTATTCTCAGCTGGATTTTGAAAATATTTTCACTTCAGGATTGCTATCCCCATCTTCTCAAAATTCATCTCTTTTCAGGCATCTCTCACATCAAATTTAAATAGCAATTCTTCCTTGAAAATAGAGAGCAAACAGTACAGGGCAAGCAAATTTGGAGAGCATCACAGCAAAGTTCAATCACCTTGCTAATCAAAGACCACAAAGATCATTAAGACCACACCCCAATTTAGTAAACAAAGATCAGTCTATAAACATATGGTAAATGCAAAAAATTTCGGGTGGATATTTCATACTTTCAGTTAGATTACCTCTTGTGTGCTTTGACAAAGCCCAAGGGAATTTTGTTTATTCACACCAACCACACACATGGACAAACTCAATATATGAGCATCTAAATGGAGGCATTCAAATGCAGAATCGCAAGACAGATGGGTATGGACATACTCAACCCTATGCTTTTGATCAATATGAATGCTCAAATCCGATGAGCTAATTAACTTCTTGTATCTATAAATTTGTCGTAATGAAGCTTAATTGGATGAAGATTCTTGATCAAATAAACCACCATTTTCATGGTTGCAGATTGTGCTTTCCTCAAAAGACTCATGGAATTCCAGAATTTGGTTCCCACATTGGAAAAAATATCAGAGTCTCCCTGAAAAACAAACGGATGTGATTTATTGATGGCCCTGACTAGTTTATAAATGTAATCCACAGAAGCACTATCAATTTCTTCAATAAACTGATGGTCCTGCAACGTGGAGAAATAGGTACAGCAGCAAGTCAATCATCCAGCATGACATCAGATGGGAAAATTACTTTACAAGACTCATAGTTTATAATAAATAAAAAGCATCATTATGTTTCCTTGTTATGAGAATATAAACCTAAACCAAAACAAAGTGATGCAATCAGCTGATTTCCTTCTTCCAGTAGAAACCTGAAAGGCAATGGCTGCCAGCTCCCAGAGAAAGAAACAGTGATTCCCTTAATGGCAACTTTAAGCAATAAGAAATATTCAATATTTTAAAACAAATGAAGTAACACATTTCCTGTGTCCTTAAAACACCAGTAATGGACGAGGAATGGACAGTTAGCTGCGGTGCCTTTTACAATCAAATAGTTCACTATTGAGTGTGATTGGCTGCCTAGAGTCCTATTGGTTAATCCCTATTAAGAAACTCACACCTTCAGATGGAGCAGCAGCGAGAGAACTGGGCTAGAGAGTTGGTTGAAGAATAAAAGCAAGAAAATGCACAATTATTGTGACTTACTTGTGTCAGTCTTCTCCCTGGAGTAATGTGATTAACCATCTGACGTGATCCTACTTACTGTCGTACAGCAAGTGCTTTTTATTTGAAAAATTCAATTCAATTATTGCAATTATGCCCGATCAACCCCGCAGCCTCCCCTTTTAAAAATGGATACTGGCCTTTATAATTCAAATATCTTTTAATTGTGAGTTGTTTTTTTTTCTGATAGAAATCAAATATATACCAAACACTACACAAATCAGCATGAACACCAAGAGTTTTCTTTAAAGGATATAAAAATCTCATGTAAAACAATCTATAATCACTGAATACAGGTATTAGTATCAAATACCTACATCTGAAAATACAGTCTATGCCACTTATTGCATGTTACATTGGAACATTATCTGACACCACACACAGTTGCTAGGCCCTCCCCATATCACCCACTAGTTTTGTTACCATTTAGTTTTTATTTTTCTACGGAAAAAAAGGTGTTTTGCCTGCTGGTAATAAATATAACTTCCAATCTGTTTGAGTTTCTATTTTTTTTTAGTTGTAATATCTTTTCTTTAAAAATTGGTTTCATTCCCGTGAGGTATTTTTCTTGTATTGCTTGGAAAATATGAGATGTAGAAAAAAAAGGGACAGAAACATATCTAGTACCAATTCAATGTCAGACCATACATTTCCACAAATCCTTTTGTTCACCTGCCAACCGCCTTTGAAGCAGTTCAGCACAAAAAAAATTTTTGCCAGTGACAACACAAACAGAAGGCTATTTAAAAACCAGGGTAGAGAAGTAAGAGAACTTCAAAGATAGAATGTGTTCTTGCATAACTTATTTATTACAACAATACGTATAAATACTGTCGCAAATTCAAAACATCAGCAAAACACCTTAATTGAAGTTTCCAGAACTGGCAACATCATCATAAACTATTCCCACACATACCATTAAAACTACTTTTAGACAATACTAAGCATCTAATTATTAGCGTTTCCTCCTTTCTTGCAGGGAGTGCTCAGCTGAGAGGACATGCATGAACTACAAAGTCACGCAAGCAACTCTTCTGCGTTCCCTCCCCATTTAGACAAGGGTGCAAAAAGACCCTCCTTTTTATATATATTACAGCAACTCAATTCCTTTACCCGAGTGGCTGCAGTTAAGTAGCATGGACTGTATCCTCAGTCAAATCTGGTCAATTAGCCCAAAACTACATATTAAAACTGTAACTTACTGAAATGAATGACAGTGGACATTGGTAATGCCACAATTTTAATGGCTAAGTGTTTTCTTCCCATCCAAATAACAAGTGTTGAAAAAACGTTGGCAAGAATTTATACAAATGCTTGAGAATGCTTTTCCTATTTAACCACACCAAGTACCAGCAGGTGCACTTAACTAGGCAAACAATTTTCAGAGATTGTTTTGTTACTGCAGCAGTCGATTGAAAATTGACCGAAGATAGCACTGAATACTTAAAGCCAGCTGCTTCACAATTCAGTTCTCGAACACATTACTTAGGCAGTCCAATCTAAGTTATAGAAAATTACACTCAAAAACATGCCGCAGTGCAGGAGTTCCAGGTTGGTATGCAAGTATTAGAAAGCATCGAAACCAAGACTGAAGAACGCAGCCCAATTTGCCAGTGATAACACCGAACGCCAAGGACTGAAGTTGTTGAGATGTTGTCCATTGAATCGTTGAGCAAGGAGCGAGTAAAGGAAGTAGGGGTCAGCTGGTACTTTAGTGGGATTCACCATTTACTGATCCTTCCCCTCTGGGCGATGATGATTGAGACAAGCCTTTTTCTGTGTTGTCAGAGCTGGAGCTGCTCAGACTGTGCTGGTCAGCAGTGGTACTCGAGGTAGCAGTGGCTGCTGGGGCTGACCTTGCCTTCTCCTTAAAGTCTGTAATAATGACTGTCAGGTCACCCACAGTCACTTCCAAATGCTGTGCACTGCTTCGATCCACATTTTTTAACCTCGGCCTAGGAAAATGGGGCAAAGGTAAAAACAACACATGAATAAAAGTAAACTTCAAAGACCTGCTTTTATTTAAGAATGTACAAAAAGATGGTCTGAAAATGTGTATGGAGCTGCAGGAACGCAGCAGGCCAAGCAGCATCAGAGGAGCAGGAAAGTTGACATTTCGGGTTGGGACACTTCTTTAAAAATGGGGAGGGGGTAGGGAGCTGGGAAATAAATAGAGGAGGGGTGGTGCTGGGGAAGATAAGTGGATGGTGATAGGTGAGTGCAGGTAGAGAGTGGTGGGGATTGCTTAGTGGGATTAGCAGGGTGGATAGATGGGAGAAAAGATGGACAGGTTGTTTCAGGTCAAGGAGTCAGGAATGAGAGGGAAGTTTGGATATGGGATGAGGCTGGGGGTGGGGAGATTTTGAAACTGGTGGATTCCATGTTCAGGCCATCGGGCTGTAGGCTCCCGAGGCAGAATGACGTGTTGCTCCTCCAGTTTGCATGTGGCGTCATTGTGACACTGGAGGAGGCCCAGGATGGACATGTCACTCAGGGAGTGGGAGGGGGAGTTGAAATGGTTGGCAACCAGAAAGTATCGTCGTTTGTCATGTACAGAGCACGGATACTCTACGAACGGTCTCAGAGTCTACGCTTGGACCATTGTCACAATGACATCGCAATGAAAATGGAGGAGCAACACCTCATATTCCGCTGCGGGAGCCTACAGCCCGATGGCCTAAACATGGAATCTACCAGTTTCAAAATCTCCCCACCCCCGGCCTCATTCCATGTCCAAACTTCCCTCTCATCCCCTCCTCCTTGACCTGACACAACCTGTCCATCTTCTCTCCCACCTATCTGCTCCACCCATCCACTGACCAATCCCCACCACTCCCTGTCTGCATTCACCTATCACCATCCCACCTACCTTCCCCAGTCCCACCCTTCCGCTCTCTATTTATTTCCCAGCTCCCTTGCCCGTCCCCATTTCTGAAGAAGGGTCCCGACCCAAAATGTCAACTTTCCTGTTCCTCTGATGCTACCTGGCCTGCTGTGTTCCTTCAGCTCCACACTGTCGTCTGTGACTCCAGCATCTGTAGTTCTTGCTATCTCTGAAAATGTGAATATTTGATTTGGCTTCCAATTCATGTCCTTACAAGCAATGAACACAAAGTACGTCAGGAAACTTCAACTTGTTGGAATATCTGACTGAAGAGACTAGCACATCATAATAAACTCCAATCTTAATCCATGACATCCATTCAAAACTATACTGAAATGAAAAACCAAGTTAACCACCACTAAATTTATTTATTTAACATCATTACTATAGGAAAAAAAATTAAGAGTAAGAAAATTAGCTCATCACAAGATATATGCTGCAATATGTCTCACATACTGCTCCCTCTTGGCCACTCCAACATCTACAAGGTATGTCCAAATTTTGATGAAATAGTGTCCACTTGCTACAATTGAAGAAGCTCAGCGCCATTCAGGACAAAACAATCTGCTTGATCAGCACTCAAACAACTCCCTGAAATATTCATTCCCTCCATTATTTGTACACAGTGGCAGCAGTGTATACCAATTACAAGATGCATTACAGCAACTAGCCGTAGCAGCAACTCCTTTGACAATGTCTCCAAAACCTGCAAACTCTGCCATCTAGAAGGACAGCACCAGACACACAGGAAGGCCAGCATGTCTAGGTTACATATTATCTGGATTCACAAATATATCCTCTGTAACTCTTTGCCACATAGATAGCAGAGATGGCTTACCACTACCTTCTGAAGAATAATTAGAGAAGGACAATAAAATACCCCCATCCGATGAATGAGTACATAAAATATTTCCCTGACACAAAATATTTCAGATGAGTGACAATTTTGTTTTCACTCTGCTAGTCATGGTATATAAGCAATCAGTTCTTAAACAGCCTTGATAACGAAGCAGAGGCTTTGGCACACAACTTATTTTAATTAACATGAGGAGTGAGTGACAGACAAACTGTTTTGTGCACTGCAAAAGCTAACCTTTGATCATTACAAAGCACAAGCATGAGCCTGTGATCAACATATTTGAAACATACTCCACAAGAATGTCCAAATACAGATCACTTAGTTTACAAACCAATGAAGGACACCATACACCTGAACTTTAAGGTGAAACATCTTGTTTGGT
Organism: Rhincodon typus; assembly: GCF_021869965.1. Lineage (NCBI taxonomy): Eukaryota > Metazoa > Chordata > Chondrichthyes > Orectolobiformes > Rhincodontidae > Rhincodon > Rhincodon typus. The sequence continues at coordinate 9,432,701 of NC_063349.1, forward strand.
TTTGAAGTAACATCTTTGTCAAAGTGTTACCTTGTTTTCTTGTGACTGTTCTTTTTACTGACAGTTTCTTTCTCATTTTTTTCCTTCTCTCCCTTGTCTTTTTTCTCCTTCTTTGGTTGCGTGGGTGATGCAAATTGTTGGGTTACTTGCTGGGCCACCAACTGAGATACTGGGCGTGGCTTCCTAAAGTCAACACAAAACAATATTGCAGTGTTACATTTTGGTCTGCATCTTCAGGTGTGCAAATTAGAAGGAAAATTTAACGTAACAATCTCTCACCATTTCAGGGTTATGTACTTGAATTATTCCCTGTCTCACTTCAACATCATACACTATGACATGAAAGAGGAATTCAAAACAAGGCCCCAAAGATTCATACAAAGAAACCCATGATTCTTGTATCAGATTACTTCTATCCACCAAGATTTGCACCATGATGTCAGCATGTTATACATTAAATATTAAATGAACGATTTTGCTACTTCTTTCTTATTTCAAGCAGAACATTTCTATCCACTCTTACTGCTTCTCCCTGGTGAGGTGATTTATTTTTAATTTTAAAAATAAATTCATAAACAATACCTTTATATATACACATACACACACACACACACACAAACACAATTCAGTTCTGTACAGTAGCATATCAAGAAAAACAAACAAACATTGGAGTTTGAATCAATGCAAACAAACCAAAGGCATCTCTTACTTGAACAAGAAATATATTTACATGCATTTGAGGTACCAGGAGGGTCCGATAACTGAACAGGCGACATTAATTGGTGGGGACTGTATAAAAAGCATTGCCAATTCTTCTTTCAGAATGCCATCCCATCCTGGAGCACAGTTTGACAATATTTTAACATTGCAGCTTATAGAAGATTACTTGATTCCATGTCTTCTATTTGCAATCTTCTCACACCAATGTATAAATTTCCAAATACAAAAACAGTATCTGGCTCAGTGTTTTACCTATATATCAGGCTCCATATTGAGGAGCGCATCATAACCAAAGCATTTCAGCATAGTTGTGATAACATATCTCTGTCAGGACTGAAATTTATACTTTGACATAGAACTTAACAGGCTGAATTTACCACATGGTTGTCACATTCTCTCTCCTTTATCTAAAAATTGAACTGCATTGAAGAATTTATATGAAACCTTAGTAACCGCACCATGTTGGGACTCATGGCATGGACCTAATTGTGTTAAACTTGGTTAGAACAGTGCAGATTGGAGGATGATTTGATAGACGTGCTTAAATTTATGAAAGGAAGGGTCACAGCAAAAAGACTGTTTTCTGTGACTGAAGATCTAAACAGGAAATCAAAATGAAAGACAAATTCAGGGCATAGAATATTTTCTTTTCCACGAAGAGGATTACAAGGCTGTTGAATGTATTACTAGAGTTAATAATTGGTATAACTGAAATAAAGGACTGGAGTTGGATAAAAGTCCCTTTGCATTTTTTCAATTAGTTATTTTTAAAACTGTTGATGCTTTTGCCAAATTCTCACCTACGATAATTCTCAAAAACACTCCATGGAAAGCTAGGCAAGTGGTAAGATTCACATGTTGCTCAGCAACAGTCAATCCAGATGAGTGCAAGCTTTGCAAGCAATGAGCAAGAATTAAACCTCAACAGGAAAGGAATCTGCTGTAACAGTTGGGCACCAGCAGATGGAAGCATTGAAAGGCTGATTTATTTTCAGGATTGCATCCCTGCTAGATTTTCACATTGTCACAGACCTGCAACCTCTACTATTTAAAAGTCTAAAAATACACTTGAATTTATTTTTTGCTTTCTATAATTTAAACAGCACTTTCAGATATCTGTAAACAAAAAACAGAAACAACAACGCTATCGATTAGGACACACCACTGTCTTAATATTTGGCTCCAAGAGAAACTATGTACACTGGTGCAGAGAAAATACATTCATGCATTATTGTTCATATCATAAGATCATAAAAGAGAAATAGGCCATCAGCTCATTACGCCTGCTTTGCAATTCAATAAAATCATGTTAAATCTGATTGTGGCCTTAACTCCATTTGCCTGTTTGCCACCCATAACCTTCCATTTCCCTGTAGACTAAAACTATGTTTACCTCAGCCTTGAATATACTTAATGATCCAACCTCCACTGCTTTCTGTGGAGGAGAATTCCAAAGACTAAAGAACCCCCGAGAGAAGAAATTTAGCTTTTCCTCATCTGAGATGGATTAATCTTTATTTGTCAACTGTGTCCTCCTAGTTCTAGATTCATACGAGGAAAAGATCTCAGCACTGAGTGTGGATTGATGACTAGTGTTCCAAATTTACATGAAGGCAAGATGGGGCGTGAAGACAGAGCTGACTAAAGCAAATTGGGAAATTAAGGAAAGATCAGTGAAGGTGCAGTGACAGATATTAATGAAAATATTTCAGAACACTCAAAAATGATAAATTTCATAAAGTTAAAAAGTTTCTAAGGTAAAGACACATTCATGGCTAACTAAGGATATTAAACATGGTATTAAGTTGGAAGAAAAAGCAAATAATTCTGCAAGAATAAGCGGCAGGTCAGAAGACTGGACCAACTATAGAGAAACAGAAAACGTTGTCTAAAAGATTAATATGGAGGGAGAAAGTGTAAAAGTAAGATAATAAGAGTCTCTACAGGTGTTTAAAAAGGAATAAAAGAAAGAGACATTAGTTCACTAAAGAGTGTGTCCAGGAATAAAAGTGGAAAATGAAGAAATGGTAAATGAACTGAACGGATATATTGCATCTGTCTTCACCATACAGCATACAAATAACATGCCAGAAATAACTGTGAACCAGTGAATGCGAGAGAGGAAGGAACTTAAAACCATAACAATCACTATGGAGAGGGACCAAGAAAACTATTAGAACTGAAAACTAGCATGTCCCTACATCATGACTGTTTTCACTGTAGAAACTTTCAAAAAAAAGTGTGCTATATTAAACAATGTGTCAGTTTTAATTTTCCAAATATTAATAGGTGCTGGAAAGGTTGTATCAGACTAATGAATGTGATACCTCTTCAAGAAAGGAGAGAGAAAGCAAGAATGTATATGTCAGTTAGCTTAATATGTCATGGAGAAGATACTGGAATCTATTATTAATGAAGTTAAAGCAGAATATTTAGAAAATCAATTGTGATCAGGCAGAACCAAAATGGTTCTGGGAAAGGGAAATCATTTTCGACTAATTGACTTCAAGGAAGTAGCTAACAATGGGGATAAGAGGGAACCTATGCATGTGCTGTTCTTAGATTTCCAGAAAACATTTAAGCAATGTACCACATGAAAGGTTACTGCACAAAAGTAGAGCTCATGGTGTAGGTATTAACATACAAGTGTGAGCATGACATTGATTAGCTAACAGGAAATGGAAAGTAAGCAAAAACACGTGATTTTCAGGCTGGCAAGGTGCGATGTCAGTGTTGGGCCTCAACTATTTACAGTTTAGTTCAATGACTTGTATGAAGGTACAAAATGTATGGTAGCTAAAGTTGCTAATGACATAGTAGGAAAGTAAGGCATGAAGAGAATCTGAGGAATCTGAATAGGGATATCATAGATCATAGAATCCCTACAGTGTGGAAACAGGCCCTTTGGCCCAACAAGTCCACAGAACGACTCTCAGAACATCCCACCCAGACCCATCCCTCTAATCAACACCTCCCTGAACACTATGGGCAATTTAGCATGGCCAATCCACTTAGCCTGCACATCTTTGGACTGTGGGAGGAAACCGGAGCACCCAGAGGAAACCCACGCAGACACGGGGAGAATGTGCAAATTCCACACAGACAGTCGCCCGAGGGTGGGATTGAACCTGGGTTCATGGTGTTGTGAGGCAGCAGTGCTAACCACTGAGCCACCGTGCCACCCTAAATAGATATAGATAGCTTAAGAGTTGGCAGATGGAGTAGAATGTGGGTGAATATGAACTTGTTAATTTTAGTAGGAAGAGCATATTGACCTGAGAAATAAACCTGAATACACTTCATAAACTATTACCCAGGCTACTTTGGTCAACTGATCCGTCCAGTTCACATGTATATTAAAAAATGCCCATAATTATTGCAGTAAGTTTGTTTTTAGAACTTCCATTAGTTCTTGACTTATGCCTTGTCCTACAGTGTAGATACTGTCAGGATGTCATAAACTGCTCCAAAAAATTACCTTTTTCTTTTATTTATCATCTCCACCAAAACTGATTCCACATCTTGATCCTTCAAATCAAGATCATTTCTTACTATATTGATCTCGTGTTTCCCATGCCCTTTTCCTTTCTTCTTGTCATAAACATGTACTTTATGCAAAGCAGTGATTTTTACTCCATTGGCTGGAAACATGAAGTTGAGTTTGCACATATGATAATCACATCGGTATTCTGGATATCCACTGCTGGAAATGTACCATTAAATGTAGCTAACCGTGTATAAGCTAATCAAGTTTCAATTGGAAAATATAATTGTGCTTGAATTACCGGCATTTAGAGACAGGTCACATGATCAGCCAACACTTTTACATTTCTTAGGCACATACTTCCTGCACAGAACTGGACAAGAGACAAGAAGCGAAGTGGGGTTACTTTAATGCTATTTCTCAACTTGAGCCCTACCTGCTATGGTTGACTCAGTAGAGTCCTTTTTCTTTAAGCTTTCCAGTCCCTCCTTCTGACTGTTTAGTTTGAAACTCTTCCTTCAGTCCTAGTTAAATGATCTGCCAGATCATTAGACCCAGCGGGTTCAGGTGAAGGCTGCCCCAAGAGGATAGCTCTCTCTTTCCCCTTGAATTGAAGCCCAATTCTCCTGCAGCAATCTTTGAGCCTCACTTTCAATTCCCTGATCTTATTTAACCTATCCCAATTTGGTTATATTTCAAGCAGTATTTCAGAGATCATTACATTTGTGGTCCTGTTTTGTATTTTCTTCTGCCTCAGCAGAACCTCCTTCTTAGTCCTAGCTATGTCACATGAACAACTGACTCCATTCTCTCCCATTCCAAGCTCTTTTCCAGTCCTGAAGAGATGTCCTTAATCCTGCAACACAGCCTTTGGGATTTACACCATCAGAGAATGGTATCCATTCCTTTAACTATAACATCCTTTACTACAACTGCATTCCTTTTGATCCACTCACTTGAATGGCCTATTATACCATAGAATTGTGGTCAATTCTCTTCATCTTCCTACAGTTCATGTTCTCATCTGCATAAGCTGCAAGAACATCAACTGTGCAATTGCAAGGGCTGAGACTCCTCTATAGTTGGTACCTAACCTGAAGGGGTGTGAATGGCTCCTGAAACAGTGTCCAGGTAACTTTCCCACTTCTTGATGCAATACAATGTCCAAAGCTCAGACTCCAGCTCATTAATTCTGAGCTGGAGTTTCTTGGATGGATCACATAGGAGTCTAATAGTCCCACATGTGATGGCTGCAATGCATCACTAGCCCTGGCATCTTTACTGACTTTTATTTTACTCACGAGAACTAGCATTGTGATCACCTATTTGATATTTTTAACTTTACAGTACAAATTTATTACCATACTTGTATGTTCTCTGTACCAGTTTAAATGATTGACCCAGATTATAGTGAGAGAATTTTAAAAAAAAAATCTCACTAGCCAATCACCTACATGTGATCTTTATTAATGGCTCCAGGGTTCAGCTCTCACGTCTTGTTGTTTCTCGATCTCGATCTCTCTCTCCCAGAAGACAGACCAGAACTCCATCTCCTCCTCCAATGTACAAGATTCTCTCACTTACCAAATTCCCAGAGTTAAGCACACACTCTTACTGCATTCAGTCAAAGAATCATCTTTGTGCAACTTCCTGTGTGTGGGTCTTAAAAGCTACCTATATATATACCACGCGAAATTCCACTGACCTGAGATAGGCGCTGCTGGTTAGGAACTGATACCAAATTAACCAACTGCAACTGGAGCTGTTTCTCAGCAGTAATCTTGTTTATCACTGACTAAATCTAAAATAAACAACAATTTATGGTTAAGTTAAATCCTAAATACAAACCTGACTAGATTTTAGAAAGAAATGATCTGTTAAAATTTCACCACTGACCAAGTTTCTAGAGATAAACTTTCAGTGTCATTGCGGTCAGTCAAAGTTACATCTGTAGGCTACATCCTATATCTGCATGAAGCACAACGTTGCTGCAATACTATATTAATAATCCATTGGTTCTATATTAATCTCAAAACCGCTGCATTGCAGTTTAATGAAATTGTGCTAATGCATCATGAAAGCTACATAATACATTGTTAATGTTAATGTTGTATAATTGAGAGGAAGAAAGAGAAAGATTCCATGACAAGGTTTCAAAGAAAGCCAGTGTTGTATAAGGTAATGGTTCTGAAAGAGTTAATGTTGAAGTCGCAATTGCTCCAGCCAGTCCGACAATTTCTCTCTGAGTCTGTGTGTGGGGAAGTTCAATAGTAGTCTATGTAGGGAGCAGACATATTCTGGAGAACCCCGGGTAATTATGCCTGACCAGGAAAGTAAATTGTACCTGTTGTTATCATCTTAGTTAAAAAAATGGTTCTCTCTTCTTTTAGACTTACCAGTGCATCTACACTCCACCTATTCTATTCATTTGTGGCATATCAAGGTATCTTGATATGCATTACCGCTGATTAGACAGATCCTGGACATAGTACAGACAAAGGAGGATCTGTGGCAGTAAACTACTTCAAATCAGCCTTACCCTAGCTACATACTGGCAGAGGTGGCAGATACCACAAGGTGCCAGCAGTGGCAATCAGGGTGAATACTGCAGCCGATGGCTTCCCCCTTGAAGCCTTGGCCAATATCAATGGTAAAATATTGAAGATGCTGGAAATACTCAGCAGGTCAGGCAGTGGCTGTGGAGAGAGAAACAGAGTTAACGTTTCAGATGTTCTGTGCTGTTTCAGTCTTTCATCAGAATATGTAAAATATCAACTGATTCTCTCCCCACGGACATTGCTGAGTATTTTCAGCATTTCCTGATTTTTAAATCAGGAAACATGATGTGGTCATGACCTTCGTTGTTAGGGAGACTGTAGTGCCTGTAAATTGTCTGTTTAGTAAGTACGCCAAATGTATTTTACTCAATGTAAACTGCTTTGGGACATCCTGGGTTGTTAAAGGTACTATACAAATGCAAGTTTTCCTTCTTAAATTTGCTGAGCTGTGAATAACAAGGCACTGGTGGCCAACAATACTGTTTGGAGATCTCAGGAAGATCGGAATCAAAATGGCCAAACATCTGGAAAAAGTTTCCAACTATTGGTTTAAGTGCCCTTGCTGGCTCCTAGGCCAGCCAACTCCAAAGTAAATTTGTCTAATTTATTAACAGCAACATCTAAGCAAATCTGGTTTGATTTTCTCAACTGGGTCTTCTTGGAGGCTACCATTTGCAAATCTGGCCAGATTTCTTTTGGGGTTGCTACTGTTGGCAGTGAACCTGTATGTTCAGAGCCAATGGCATAAGCAGAATTAATTTTCAAAATGTTTATTCATAGGATGTGCATATGACTGGCTAGGCCAAGATTTATTGCCCAGACTGCAGCTAAGAGTCAGCCACATCGTTGTAGATCTGGAGTCACATGTAGGATGGGTCAGACCAGTTAAGGACAGATTTGCTTCTCTGAATGACATTAGTGAACTAGATTTATTTTTAGAAACAACCAACAGTAGTTTCATGAACAAAAACAAAATTGCTGGAAAAGCTCAGCAGGTCTGGCAGCATCTGTGAAGGAAAAAACAGTTAACGTTTTGGGTCCGGTGACCCTTCCTCAGAACTAGTTTCATGGTTGCTTTTTTTATTGAATTGAAATTTCATCATTCACCAAGGTGGGATTTGAATCGATGTCCCAAAAATGATAGCCTCGTGGTGTGACCATTATGCTATCCCATCACCACAAGTAAATGTGAAAGCAGGTTGACAGCTAGAAGCTATGAAAACAGCTAGCTCTCATTTTCATGAGCAGTGCAGTGAAAAACTTGACAAGAAAAAGACAGGCTGTAACAAAATAAGGAGTTGTAGCAAAATGGATGACCCTTGTTTACTGTCCTCAGGTAATATATTGAACTAGGGGCGAATAAAAGTTTTAAGTCACCTTTTCTAGACAAGGGTGACAAACTGTATAAAAATAAGTGGAGCATGAATAAAAGATCTGAAAATAAATGACAAACTCTTTACCAGACATATGGCAATTCTGTGGCTTAGCTACCACAAGTCTCAACACAGAAAATATTCATGGAATAATTGTTAAATTATACAGGTCAATACGACATTGCAAAATATCAATCACATTTTTTTTCTAGATTTCTTTTGTTGAATAGAAAAAACAGGGGAAGTGAGATCAAACATATTGAGGAAAACAGACCACAATAAGCACACGGAAATGCAAGTGGCTCCTGGAATTGTTTCTACTCTAGGCTGTACGCATACTAGGTCTTGGGAATTAGACATTGATATTTTCATCATTGTCATTTAATAAATGCTTCTTCCCTTGGCTGATTCCCAGAGTGTCAATGAGTATAGAACAGATCCACAAGAACGCATCAGTATTTGCAGGGAGTCCCTGAAATGGGTGTCGATATTTGCAGTAATGTCAGTATTTAGATAGGGTCACTGGGAATGTTAGTTTTTGAAGAGGGTCTTGAGTTCATTAACATTGACAGAGGAATGTGAAAATTGAGACAAGATATAGGCAAGACTTCCACCTCAATACATTGCTTTTTTCTACTTAAAGCAAACCTAACAAATTGCACACCAGATGGCTCCAAAACATTTTATCCCAGTTTGAGAATTTTCTTCTCTCCAAACTGTAAATAGTGACTCTGAAAAGCTCAATGTCAAGGTGATTGAAACAGATGAATTTAAGCTTAATATACACATAACATATTTCAAGACAATGAAAACCAGTAAAAACAAAGATTTCATTAGATGGTTACAGGGTTCCTCAAGTATTCCTAAATCACTAAAAAGATTTCAGCTTACAGAGAAAATAAGACTTAAGTGTAAAATATAATCATATCGTAAAACTGGAACAAAATGCATCATCAGACAGATAACACCAAGATTGTTGAGAATGAGATCTCAGAGTTTTCGACTTGAAACATTTGAAGGCAAATCATTTTCAAAGTTACTTCCAAAAGTAAGTAATCAATTTGTTTCATAGGTGTCAGCTGTCACTCAGTGGCTGCAAACCTGCCTCTGAGTCAGAAGGTTGTGATTTCAAGACCCTGTGTAAGCTGGCACTCCTCTGCAGTACTGCAATGTCAGAGGTACAGTCTTTTTCATGGAATGTTTAACTGAGACATGGATGTAAAAGATACTAAGGCACTATTGGAAGAAAATGGGGGGTCAGAATTTACTCCCAGTTGTACAAGGATATGAATGTCTAAAAAGGTTTATGATAAGTAGCCCTATATGATATTGTCACATGGACATGGTGGGGAATCCATTAATTAAAGCACATTACAGGTAGGGAACATTTATTAAAATCACATACAGAGGGACGCATCCAGGAAAAAAAGACTAAAGTAATGGGGATTATTAGTAGTTGTGCAGATAGCAAGAATCATCCAGGAAAATCATTAAAGGAACAAGATTCATCTATTAATTTTTAATATTAACCTATTTTTCAAATCAACCTGTTCACAGATGTTATTACATACCTGTTATGAGGGTGGGACTTGAATCTGGGCCTCCTGGTCCAGGGATAGGGACACTATCACTACACCACAAGAGAGCCCCTAACAAGGTTAATTTTTTTTCTTCCTTTTAAATTTAACCTATTTTTGTAATCAACCCATTCAGTGATGTTATTGCACACCTATGGGGGGAGGCGATGGCCTAGTGGTATTATCACTGAGACCCAGATAATGTTCTGGGGACCCAGGTTCGAATCCCACTACGGCTGAGGTTGGAATTTGATTTCAATAAATATCTGGAATTAAGGATCTATTGATGACCGTGAATCCATTGTCGAGTGTTGGGAAAAACCCATCTGGATCACTAATGTCCTTTACGGAAGAAAACTGCCACCCTTATCTGGTCTGGCCTACATGTGACTCCAGACGCATAGCAATGTGGTTGACTCTTAACTGTCCTCTGGGCAATTAGGGATGGGCAATAAATGCTGCCTAGCCAGTGATGCCCTCATCCCGTGAATGAATAAAGAAAAAAAAACTGAGCAGGTAGGACTTGAACCTGGGCTTCCTGGTCCAGGACAGGGACACTACCACTGTGCCACAAGAGGACCCCCCCCGCCCCAGAGTGCTGAAACACATCTCTGGAGCAGGTGGGACTTGAACCCGACCTCTTAGTCCAGGGTAGGGGTATTATAACTACGCCATAAGAGGTTTCCTGAAAAGATTCATCTTAAACAGCATGAAGAGTCAGCTTCAGTGGTAAAGCCATTAAGAAAATGGGATTAATTTGGTAAAACAGTAAAGGATATGACAATCATTTATTAAGGCTGCGATTAGTTAGATTGATTGACAGAAACAGTGAAAATGGCCGGAAGCATTCATTTTACTCAAAATCAACATTCCCCCAAATTTTCCCGCTGCTGGGGATAACTCGTAGGATTGCCTCCAAACTAGACACTAAGTAACAAGTTGAAATAAATAATCAACAAACTTCAACACAGCTGGGGTGTGTACAACTCAACAGAAGCAAACATTGAGATGGGCTGGCCACTGTCCATGGATTCAGGATATGGTCAGGAAATAAACACCTGACTCAGCGATTTAGGATACTGTCAAGAAGAAACTGCCTGGCCTGGAGTTTCAGTATACTGCCAAAAAGAAGAAAAAAAAAGCCTGGTCCTGAAATCCAGCATTTTCCAAAAGAGTGTAGGTATTTCAATGAACAGTTATCCACTGCATAGGAAATCCATGAGATTAAGGATCCTCCAAATATTGCAATGGAGCAATTGCGCCTTTCAGAAGGGAAGACCCCTCAGCAAAGGAAGCCCATAAAGATAATAAATCTTCCATTTTAAAGGAACTCACAGATGTCACACTGTCAAGAACAGAATCAAAGTCAACAGTTTTCAACCTTGGAAATTACTAACCTTCCAAGTCCACAGAAAATGCATTCTGGGTGAATGGTGAAACCCCCAGATCACGGGAATTCAGAGACTTGGTGTCTTGCATTAGTGCTTAATGTAATTATAGACACAAATGGATAACATTAATAATGGGAACAAAATATACTTGGGGTGAGATGTTATGTAGAAGTGTGAAAGAGTTAATGCTGAGGATAGCATTAAACACCATCCAATATGATCACATCATATGGATCTCAAAGTAGTAGGACCTAATATTGAGGTCTCCCTGATGGCCTCAGTAATAATGCCTACCTACAAACATAACTTGTTGCTGCTATCATGCAATAAAGTGTATCTTGTTTAGGACAAGATCCTCTCTTTGGTAGACTAGGTTTTCCTCTCTCAAACTAGCAGAACCTTTACGTCCTTACCAGCAAACAGCAGCAAATCTACTAGATGGATCTTATACTACAATGAGCTGTGGTAAAGCTTTATCTTACAACATTCAGATCAACAGTTATTGCCCAACTTGCATTCAAACAGAACTGTTGATTCATTACATCAGCAATCTCACTTCAAAAAGTATTTCAGAAAATGCTTAAGTTAGTCAAGTGGTTATGAAAGTTGCCAAATAAGTTATAAAATCATAGAATCCCTACAGTGTGGAAGCAGACCATTCAGACCAATGCATCCACACACCCCCTCTGAAGAGTATCTCACCCACCTTACCCCATCCCTGTAAACCTGCATTTCCCATGGCTAATCCACTAGCCTGCACACCCCTGGACACTACGAGCAATTTAGCATTACCAATCTACCTAACCTGCACATCTTTAGGTTGTGGGAGGAAGCCGGAACACCCGATGGAAACCTATGCAGACACGGGGAGAACGTGCAAACTCCACACAGACAGTCGCCAGAGGCTGTATTTGAACCTGGGTCCCTGGAGCTGTGAGGTAGCCGTGCTAAGCACTGAACAATTGTGCTGCCCCAAGTCCTTTAAAAAAAATCTTCAATTGATAGTGCAATCTACCAGTGCATACGTATGATTAAAGGTGCAGCAGCATAAAGTGTCCTTTGTCACCCTTCCCAATGTTACCTTCACACCAAACCCGCAGGTGAGTCACACAGGATAAGCCAATACTTGACTGGTTTCCACAAAAGATTAGGATGCACTGGCAAGAATGAGAATAAATGTCCTAATTTCATTATCTGAAGATTAAATCACTATATAAAGGTGACCAGTATCACTGTTGCAGAACGATGCAAACCAGTGACAGTTGCAGCCACATATATTTAGCTGAAGACTTTCAAATGCACACAGAATATAACTTGTTTCAAAACAGCCCCTGGGCAGCTGTATTCAACATATCTGACGAGTGCCTTTTGTGCGGTATCATTTTATACAGCACTATATGATGACGTATAATGGCATACTGTTTCATAATTGGTAACAAAAAAAAATTTGTATCACCCTGCAACTTCTAAGGGATTATTTCATCGCTCAACAGAAAAAGCACCATTTGTAAAAACAGTTGACCGAAAAATAAGCTTGTGAACTCTACATCTATAACAATACTGATCATAGGTGGGGCAGCAAGAAACCCAAATGGGTTAAGAGAGAACAAACAGGTTCTTGTCATATTATTACGATACTTACACATCTTTGATTTCTTTCTATTGATCTTTCTTCTGTTAATTTCACTTCCTCAGGTCAATTTCTATTAGTGTGTATTAACTGCCTGGATGTTAATATGGGTGTCAGGCCTGGATCAGTGGCAACAGGATCACCTTTTCAGACAGTAGGTTGTGGGTCCAAACAGAGAGAGACTTTTTTTTTTATTATAGCACTTTTCATGGCCACTGGATGTCTCAAGCACTTCTCAGCCAATTAAGTACTTTTTTGAAGTGTAGCCATTCCATAATGTGGACCAAACAGAGGCATTATGAGCACTGCAAGCTCTCACAATCAGAAATGTGATCCAAACCAGATGATATGTGTTGGTAGTATTGATTGAGAGAGAAATGTTGGCCAGGACACCAGAGTTAACTCCCTTACTCTTCTTCAAACCTCATCCCAAAGGCAGCACTCCTTCAGTACTGCACTAGAGTATCAGTCTTGAATTTTATGCTCCAGGCCTGGACTTGGTCCTGACTTGAAACTTTGTGATTCAGAAGTTATAGGTACTCTAGCTAAGCCATGCTCAACCCACATGGAAGGAGATTTGAGAGCAGATAGTGACACCTCAGTATAATATTGGAGAAGTGCTGTCTGCCCAGAGATGTCGTCTTTCAGATGGTGGTAAGATTTGTTTGAGAGTTTTTGTTAGTGCAACATTTATTGCCAGATTCCCTACATTGCAATAGTGACTACACATCAAAAATAGCTTGCGATTGCTTAGAATTTCAGGACACCAGGAGGTTGGAAAGTACACTAAAAATAAATGTTTATTTCTCCCTCTTAAAGAAATCCAAAGGAGAGGAAGATTGGTCTTCTTTGTGACACTCCCACTGATTGCAAAAGATGAGCTGCCTCAAGGCAGGAGCCAGCTCTAAGTAATACCAGTTCTTCATGTTCTGGACTGTCAATCTACAGAACATTTTCAAAGTCTTTTTTTCAAAAGGAGCTTCGTGTTCATAATGACAGGTCTGCACTTTATTCAGTCAGGTAATTGTTTTGTGTGTTGTCATGGATTAGTTTCAACACCAGAGTGCCAAAAAACAACAATAATAATAGAGTGGTTAGTGAACCACAAAAATAAAGCAGAAGAGTGAGCAATATGCTTGAACAAAATAAAATACTGTAATAAAGGAGAGGCAATGTTGAAATTATTTAAACGTCCTTTCAAGTCTGCTGAAGGAAGTTGGTTGGCAAGATTATGTGAAGTAGTCATACCCTACAAATCTAATTTTGCGGTTTGGTTAGCTTTTATTGCAGGTTATTTTCTGTAGCTGAGGTTGCCCTGTACTTAAGCAAGAGCAGCATGGGGACACTCAGCTTATTTCCCCCACAGTCCAACCTGATTGTTATCTTATTTCCTGACTGAACAGCTAGGCTAAGACTGGGAACTCATCAAATGTGCCAACATCCTGGAGGGCATTTCAAACTTTATGTTTCTGCAATTTATATTTATCATCTTCCCAGATGCACTTTTGACCCTGAGAATTTCCAAGGAATTCCAACAACTTCCCCTCAACACATTCCTGCAATTTTTAATGCATGAATTGGGAAACGATGAGGAAGGGTGGGTGAGCTGGTGTCATTTTGAAGTTATTTTATAATAATTGGACTGACTTGCATTTAAGCCTTGATCCTTGCAAAACTCAATTCTGCTTCACACCTAGAAGGTGCATCTTTATGTTTCCTGTGTGGTGCAAGATAGTTCCATTATACAGACAAATAAAGGCATGAACCTCAGTGTTAAATGCTTCAGCACTGGAGAGACCTAATACATTAGACTGCAAGACTTGGCCTGCAAGAAGAAATTAACACAAAATGATATTTTCAAGTCAAGAGAAAAGTGTTGCAAGAAGTAAAACTAAAGACAAACTACACTCAGTCCATCATCCACTACTAGCTCTTTAACAGAGTTATTCAGTTAACCCAATATTTATTGATTTTCCATGTGAAAGTTACTGCTGAATCTGCTTCCATTTCCCTAAGAGACAAGGCATTCTGGAGCACAACACTTCATTGTGTAAAAATCTCTCACCGATGCGGTTTCTAGGTGACTCTTCTGGAAACAGTTACACCTTATTTGGTCCATCAAAACTATTAATTTCTATCCTGGCTTCTTTTTACCTTTTCTCCTATAAGGAGAACAAGCGCAAACTTTTCCAGTCTCTCCACATATCTGAAATCCTTTATCATCAGTACAATTTTAACAAATCTCTCTTGCTTTTAAGGCATAAACATTCTTCTTAAAGCTGGATCTCCAAAAGTGAACAATTCCACTTGAGGCTATGCTTGCATGAATAAAGCCAAAAATCATGTGCTTTTCTAGCAGCTTCCAAGGATTTATGTACATACACCTGCAAATATCTGATTTTGCATCTACTTAAACATTGCACACTTTATCTCCCATTTCCTCCCCTCATTCTTGCCAAAAATGTATAACAACACTTGCACATATAAAAAATCTTTAAAGTAACAAAGTGCTCTAAAGTACTTCAAAGTAGCATTATTTAATAAATTAGGACACTGAGTCACACAAGGAAATAGTAGAACAGGTGGCCAAAAGCTTAGTCGAAGCAGCAGGTTTTAAGCAATGTCTTAGAACAAGAGAACAAGGTAGAGAGGCAGAGGTGAAGGGAGGATATCTTAGAACTTTGGGTGCAGGTAACTGAAGGCATGGCCATCAATGTAGCAACTAAATGGAATTTGCTGCAAGTTTTGACACGGGTAGCAGAGTTTGGGACTACCCAGAGTTTAAGAAGAATGGAATCTGGGCGGCCTGTCAAGAGTGTTGTGAAATAGTTGAATATAGCAATAAAGACAACTTTAATGAGGGTCACACTGAATTTCCAGTCTCTCATCAATCAAAAAATGTTTATCTTAACTATTTTCTTCCAAAGTTTATGACTTCAGACGTCACCACTTTATTCCATCTGCTGTGTTCTTGCCAACTCACTTAATTTTTCTAAATTACTTTGTTCCCTCTTCATGTCCTCCTTACTGTTTAACTTCCCACAAAACTTTGTATTGTTAGTAAACATAGACATATTACATTCGACCCTTCACCTGAGTCATTGATAGATTGTGAATATCTCAGGCCCAATCATTTACCCTTGTTGCACCCTGTTAGCTACAGTCCATTATCCTTATTATTTTGCACTACTGGTAGGTTCACTCCATGGTTGAAAAGTTGCAGGACAAACTATGATGTCTCGAGAAACTCTGACTAGACTTTTTTTTTAAAGAGTTAAAGAGTCATACAGCATGGAAACAGACCCTTTGGTCTAACTAGTCCACACTGATCATGTGTCACTTGCCTGTGTTTGGCCCATATCCCTCCAAAACTTTGGACAGTCATGTACTCATCCAAATGTCTTTTAAATGTTGCAACTGTACCGGTATCTACCAGTTCCTCTGGCAGTTCATTCTACACATGAATCACTGCGTAAAAAAAAGTTGCCCCTCATGTCCTTTTTAAAACTTTCTCCTCTCACCTTAAAAATACCCCCCTAGTTTTGAACTCACCCACCCTAGGGAAAAGACCTTTGCTATTCACCTTCTCAATGCTGCTCATGATGTTATAAAACTCTAGAAGATCATCCCTCAACCAGCTATAATCCAGTGGAATAAGTCCCAGCCTACTTATATGACTCAAACTCTCCATTTGTGGCAACATCCTGGTAAATCTTTTCTGAACCGTCTCCAATTTAATAATATTTTTCCTATGGCAGTGTGACCAGAACTGTACACAGTGCTCCAGAGGAGACCTCACCAATATCCTGTACTACCTCAACATGACATCCCAACTCCTATACTTAATAGTCTGAGCAATGAAGGCAAGCATGCTAAACACCTTCTTAACCACCCTGTCTGTGAAACAAATTTCAAGGAATTATGTACTCGAACCCCTAGGTCTCTCTGTACCCAGGGCCCTACCATTAACTGTTATAAGTCCTGTCCTTGTTTGTTTTTACCAAAATGCAATACCTCGCATTTATCCAAATTAAACTCCATCTGCCACACTTCAGCCCGCTGACTCAATTAATCAAAATCTCTTTGTAATCTTAGATAACCTTCATTGTCCACTATACCACCAAGTGTGTTGTCATCCACAAATTTACTAACCATACCTCTTACATTCTCATCTATATCATTTATATAAATGACAAACAAAAGTGGACCCAGTACCGATCTCTGTAGAACTGATCACAGTTGTTTTTTGGACTGGGGGCCTATCTACCACCACCTTCTGTCACCTATCATAAAGCCAATTTTGTATCCAATTGGCAAGCTCACCCTGAATCCCAAGTGATCTAACTTTACTAATTAGTCTGCCATGTGGAACCTTGTCAAAAGCTCTACTAAAGTCCATGCAAACAACGTCTACCACTCTGTCCTCCTCAATCTTTTTGGTTACTTCCGCAGAAAAAATCAAGTTTGAGAGACACGATTTCCCTCACAAAAAACCACGCTGACTATCCCTAGCCTCTCCAAATGCATGTAAATCCTATCTTTCCGAATCACGTCCAACAACTTACCCACCACCAATGTCAGGCTCACAGATCTATAGTTCTCAGTCTTCTCCTTACAGCCTTTCGTAAATGAAGACACAACATTAGCCATCCTCCTTGTCAAGAATCCATGCGAATGAGATATCCCCAAACTCAGGTGCCCTAACTTTATGCAATAAACTTGAGACATTTTTCAAAAAGCTGTATGAAAATGTTAATTATGTTACATTCAGTGGTTTCTTTACTTGCCATGTTAATTAACAGAGGTCAGGCTGGGTGTTGTCATCCTACATGTGAAAACTAATGCTGTGCCTTCCTATGATGTCCTAGGGGTGGCATGTACCTGAACAATAGGATAGATCTTTATGAGAGGTAGCAATGTGGGATCTGGAAGAGAAACCATTGAAGATGATTCTCTAACAAAAATTTGATAGCTAAGAATGGAAGAAAGTAAGAGCAAGCCCACCAAGCTATGGGTGAAAAGTGCTGAGGCATTAGAGGAAGCAATAGACAAGTCAGGAAGGTTATCTTCATCACAGTTACAGAAGATGTAATTTGTGACTTTGCTAAAAGCTGCCTCAAAAGTATGGCAGGATTGAAAACCTGATCAGAAGGTCAAACATGGGCTGAGATGGGGGTTCCGAGATGGGTTGATAAGTTGGGGAACAAGTCTATGACTTCCTGGGAAGCCACGACTGCAATTTACTATCATCAAGCAGCTCGCTGCCTAAGATCATGGCTTCTGCCCAGACTCCAAGAGTGCTCAACCAGAAGATGCATCACGGGGAACTGCTGGCCTCTGCTTGGACTACCCAATGAGGGGCAATTGAGGAGGCCCATCAATGAGGTTCTGTGGGAGAGGCATCGGCTGGTGTCGATCAGAGGGGTAGTACCACAGGGAATCAGGCTTTGGGAGTGGACCAGTGTCTGGCCATTTTAGCTGGTGGGGGAACCTCCATTTGGCATAGTATGGCCTAAGAGGAGAGAAATCACAGCCAGTTTACCACGGCATAAACCTTAGAGTTCTGGGAAAGATGGGATCAGTTTTGGAAAGTTATGATGCAACTAAGGGTTTTGGAGTGAAAAGGGGATTTTCAGATAGGATGGTAATTCTCAAGTATAGTGGAGGGGGGAGGTGTTGGTGGTGATGAAGGGTTTGTTTCTCAAGAGGCAAACATGACAGGTTTCAAACAGAGAACCTTTTACAATATTAGCTAACATGAAGGTAAGAACAGAAGTTAGATGAACAGTGGTTTAGTGGGAATGGAATTTTGGAAAACAGGACAAAGGATCATTTCATACCATCCCACATTAAACTGCATGTGTTATCTGTCTGCCCATTTCCCCAATTTATGTTCTCCTCGAGTATTCTACTCTATTTTTCAATGTTTACTACATTTCTGAGCTTTGTATCATCCACAAACTATGGAATGATTCCCTATATATACAATCCAGGTCATTAGTATTCATTATAGCAGTGATACTAATGCCAATCCTGGGCAACACCACTATTTTGATCCCTCCAATCTGAAAAAAAAACTCAACACCACTACTATCTGTCTTAGTCATTAATTCTATGGGCTTTAATTTTGCTAACACATTTGTTAAGTTGTGCTCTGTTAAATTACCTTAGAAAGTCCACAAACTCAACTCCATTACTGTCATCAACAGTCTCTGTTGCCATATAGATTTAAAAAGTAACAGGATAGTGAATACACCAAAACAGTGGATACGACAGCCACAATAAGCAATGATACAAGTTGACAAATTTGGCACAGAGGTATTTGTATCTCAGAGGTCTCAGCTCTCCGATTTCTCTCAGTTTCCCCAAGTTTTTGAACCAACTAAGTTTTATACAGCAGTTCTGCAATTACCTTTTTAAAAGGGAAGGAAACACATTCAGCTGTCAGATGAGGTCTGTGCAAGAATGGAAGGCTTGAGGTTTATTTGATGTGGAATGGTTTAAACACACAAAACAATTACTGCAGATGCAGAAACAGATATAAAAATCACCTTACTATTGTTTGTAATGATAAAGGGAGAAGATTTTCAACTCAGACAGCATGGTCCTAGAATTCACAGAAGAATATGGCAGAGTGGAAAGAGAGAGATTTTTCAGACTACATCTCTGACTTACAGCTTCATCCATCTCAAGATCAAGAGCAGCAAGAACATTATTTCAGACCCATGTTAAATCTGGCTCACAAACAGCAGGTCTATTTCCTTCCATGGCCATACTTTCAGGTTGAAGTACATTGAACAAAATCTCGAGCTAAGCTTTCTAAGAAGCTTAAGGAACCGTCAGAATCAAGCTAAGTGAAATTCTTCAGCCATCACCGAAAACATCAATTACATCAAATGAAGATTTTCACAGAGCTCCTTATGTGACCAAGGACATAGCAGAAATGCACTTCTGTGTAAGCACTACTTAGCCTGACAAGAGTTTGGAAAAGTGCTTCATGATTCACACATCCAAACTGTCTAGGAGACGGCAACAAGATGTCCAAACAAGAGACAAGTGAAGCTATGATCATGGGGCTGGAACCTTATTTGGGATAAGTGCACCTTGTGTAGCTCTTCTCTGGTTGTTGGAAAATTGCACCAGATGATAATTCAATTGATGAGAGTTATCAATCACGTCCATAATAAGCTTTATAAGTGCACAGCTCAGAAAGGCACATAGACAGATGGGGAAGAACAGCCTGAATTGGGATTCACGCTAGCTTCAGCTTAAAATCTTGGACAATTCACGTTTGAGGTAGATGCTTTCTTGCTTTGGCTTAATATTTCAACAAGTTTGTAAGATGACAGCAGAGGCAGAGATCATCACCACCGACTGCAAAGATCAAACTGTTTTGGTTTCTCAAGAAGGGACCAGTGAACTTTCTCACCCGTTGTCTTTTGTTGTTGACAACTGGATCAGACTTTGCAAGTAAATCAGCACAACTCAGTGAACTGGTGGGCTAGCAATAGATATAGTTGTCAGGGATTGGACAGATGTATAACCTGGCAAAGAGGCAGGGACAACTGTTGAAGGAAAGTGACAAAGAATTTTGGACAGCATAAGAGAAAAAGGATGAAGAAAGGTAACATCTACAAAGCTACTGAGGATATTCATGATGAACAAGCAAAGGCACTGTTAAGGAAATCAGATCTGAAAGTGGTAGTTTGAACAATAGAGAATATTGAGCCAATGGAATTGTCTGAAAGAAGGATAGGAAACAGTTTGATCAAAAAATAGATATGTGCTGTAAAGGCAATGTTTATGGATTAATGAGTCATTAACTTTGAATTTGAAAAGTGACTTGGAGTTGGGGAGGTGATGGCATAGTGGTGTTATTGATGGACTGTTGACCCAGGTCATGTTCTGGGGTGGTAGGTTCAAAACCAACCATGGTAGATGGTGGAAATTGAATTCAATAAAAATCTGGAATTAAGGATGTAATGATGACCATGAATCCATTGTCAATTGTCAGAAAATCCCAACTGGTTCACTAATGTCCTTTAGGGAAGTAAACTGGTGTCCTTACTTGCTCTGGCCAAATGTGGTTGACTCTTAACAATTAGGGATGGGCAATAAATGCTTGCCCAGCTAGCAACATCTTCACTTCATGAATGAATAAAAGAACATTGAGGAAAGATTGAAAAGATGTCCGAGGGAGAGAAATATCATGCAGAGTCTATATGGAGAAACCATCAGGGCTTTATAAATTATACACATAGTCCAATGACTGCTGAGACTGTTCAAAGATTATGATATGCAATATAATGACCAATGGTATAATTTCAAATGTATGAGATGGGAGAGGGATTTCAAGAAGAAAATAGACAGCAGCCTGAATAAAACCAAAAATAATTACTTGACTTTTAAAAAATACAGGATTATTGTAGATTTGCTTGCTTCTCTTCCCCAACTCCCCTAAAATATTTGCTTCTTTTGCTATCTGCCTCCTAGATATTTTCTAAGCAACCTGTTCAGAGGTGTTGTTACACACCTCTGGAGCAGATAGGAACACTATAACTATCACACGAACCCCAAAGCCTACTACACTTGGTATTTTGACAATACTGTGGCTTTAAAGATGAGTGTTTCATTCTAGTTTCTTTTAAAGAGAGACTGGGGGAGAGGCACCGAGCAGTATAAGAGAAGATAAACAACTTGTGAAGCCTTGGGTGTTTTTGTATAAAGTTGGAACAACAGAAGCAGCCTGAGTGGGTGTGGTCAGGCTCTCTCAGAACCAGGATCTTTAGTTTAGCTTTCAGCAGAAGCTGCTGGGATTGTGAAATGTTGCTACACTCTCACTTTGCTACAGCTGAAAGCTGGTATTTTCTCTCTCAGAATTATCTTTTGATGTTCTTTCCTCCTGGATTGGAGAAGTGCATGTGAGACAATCTGTTTTCTGAATTTGCCTTTTGCCAAGGTGTGTTTATGGGATGTTACCATATTGGACCAGTAACTGTTTACAAGTAAAATAACCTATTATTCTGTTAAGTTTTCCAATAGAGTTAACTTATTCCAAATTTCTCCATCTTTTGTAGTATTTTAACCATAGTGTTTGAATAAATTGTGTTTTGCTTAATATCGAGTAGTTTGACCAATCGAATTGCATCAGGAAAATAGCATGTCACATTTACCTCTAAAATAAGAAAAACCGAGGGTCTAGGCTACTTTCTTAATATATTTTGAGGGGGTCCAGTCTGGTTCATAACAGTATCCCCAGGTAGTCTCTCATCCAAGTATCAACCAGATTAAAGTCTGCTTAGCTTCTAACATCAGATTTTTTCAGATGAGAATGGTTGTAAGTGCTACATGGCTCTTATGTGGCTGTTAGTGATTGGATTCACCTGATGATTATGTAAAACTGCATTCATTCTCATTTGGGGTCTGGATTTTTTAACCTTGCATTTTTCTGAAATTATATGATTGTTTCCAGTTACACCCAAGCCCCTTCCATGTCTCATTGGTTACACTAAAAACAAAATCTCTAAAATGCCAGTCTTTATTATCCTGATGAAGACAGTTGTTCAGAGTGGAGCATCTGGTCAAAGACTGGTCAGGTTTCACATTGACAAGTGATACACTCCACTGGGACAGGACTCAGGTCATAAAGTTGAAAATTACACCCAGGGTGTTTAGAAACAGCTATCTCTATCCTACCACTATTGTTATACCCACAGGCTCAGAGGAAGATCACATTCAAACAAAAAGAATTATACCGTGAGTTGCTCAGCTACATTTACATGATATTTATTGTCTTCAAAGTGCCACCTCAGCCTTCAATCAACTGAGGAAGTGACAGGTAGAAGACCAGGATCTCAAACCCGAACTGAGGTCATGGTTTACCAAGCATAGTGACATCTCCCATTCTTACATGTTTCACAGGCTTGGACAACTTACAGCAATTGCCTCACAGCATTAATAATAACCATCACAACCAGCGCTATTGCCAGATCATTCAAACCTGGTTTCAAGAAAGGTGGTTGAAAGCACCATCTTTCTCCAAGCTAACATATCCAGCACTAAGGCACTGATCACTCAAAACCAGCAGAAATGTGCAGGACATATTGTTTATATACCTGACATCAGACCTTTGAATTAACTTCTGTATTTAAATAGCTGTAAAAGCTCAGCAGGTCTGGCAGCATCTGTGGAGAGAAATCAGAGTTAACATTTTGGGTCGAGTGACCCTTCCTGAGAAATCCTGAGGAGGGGTTACTCGACCCGAAATGTTAACTCTGATTTGTCTCCACAGATGTTGCCAGACCTGCTGAGCTTTTCCAGCAATTTGTTTTTGTTTCCGATTTACAGAATCCGCAGTTCTTTCATTTTTTTTCCCTCTACTTGCAGTCAAGGGAGGAGACACTCAGGTGTCAGTTGAAGCACTTGAGGAATGTCCTCAAAGCATCCCTGAAGAGGTCAAACATCATCATCAATTCATGGAAGTCCCTGGCTTGTGACCAACCAAAATGAAGAAGGCTCTTTCAGGGTGGTACTAAGAACATCAAGAGACTTTGTCAGGCACATGATCAGAGGAGATTGAGGCATTGGTGTGTGCACAATCCTCCAAGCACCTTCTATCCTCCACTGTGGCAGAGTCTGTCGATTGCACAGTGGACACCTCATGTCATCTCAGAACACACTTAACTGGAGTTGAAATAAGACATCGCCTACCCCACTAAACTGCCTAATTAGTATTATACTGGCAATCTTTTCAAAATGGATTCAGCAGTACCTAACACTTTAAGCTTCAGAAACTCTTCCAATGGCTGTAAAATAGAGTAATTTGTTCAACTGTGAACCAGGTCATAACGGTTGGAACCTTCAGAGAGATTGGCATTTAATTTATCTCTTGATGTGGAGGTGGGGGTGTTGGATCGGGGTGGAGGAGGTCAGAAGTCACACAACACCAGATTATAATCTGACAGGTTTATTTGAAAGCACAAGCCTCCAACTGTGATCTTAGAATATAGAACATAACAGCGCAGTACAGGCCCTTTGGCCCTCGATGTCGCGCCGACCTGTGAAACCAATCTGAAGCCCATCTAACTAAACTATTCCATTATCATCCATATGTTTATCCAATGACCATTTAAATGCCCTTAAAGTTGGCGAGTCTACTACTTTTGCAGGCAGGGCATTCCACGCCCTTACTACTCTCCGAGTAAAGAACCTACCTCTGACATCTGTCCTATATCTATCACCCCTCAATTTAAAGCTATGTCCCCTCGTGATAGCCATCACCATCCGAGGAAAAAGGCTCCCACTGTCCACCCTATCTAATCCTCTGATCATCTTGTATGTCTCTATCAAGTCACCTCTTAACCTTCTTCTCTCTAACAAAAACAGTCTCAAGACCCTCAGCCTTTCCTCATAAGATCTTCCCTCCATACCAGGCAACATCCTGGTAAATCTCCTCTGCACCCTTTCCAATGCTTCCACATCCTTCCTATAATGCGGTGACCAGAACTGTACGCAATGATCCAAGTGCGGCCGCACCAGAGTTTTGTACAGCTGCAACATGACCTCATGGCTCCCAAACTCAATCCCTCTACCAATAAAACCTAACATACCGTACGCCTTCTTAACAATGCTATCAACCTGGGTGGCAACTTTCAGTGATCTATGCACATGGACACCGAGATCTCTCTGCTCATCCGCACTACCAAGAATCTTACCATTAGCCCAATACTCTGTATTCCTGTTACTCCTTCCAAAGTGAATCACCTCACACTTTTCCGCATTAAACTCCATTTGCCACCTCTCAGCCCAGCTCTGCAGCTTATCTATGTCCCTCTGTAACCTGCAACATCCTTCCGCACTATCCACAACTCCAACGACTTTGGTGTCATCCGCAAATTTACTAACCCATCCTTCTATGCCCTCATCCAGGTCATTTATAAAAATGACAAACAGCAGTGGCCCCAAAACAGATCCTTGAGGTACACCACTAGTAACTGAACTCCAGGATGAACATTTCCCATCAACCACCACCCTCTGTCTTCTTACAGCTAGTCAATTTCTGATCCAAACCGCTAAATCACCCTCAATCCCATGCCTCTGTAATTTCTGCAATAGCCTACCATGGGGAACCTTATCAAACGCTTTACTGAAATCCATATACACCACATCAACCGCTTTACCCTCATCCACCTGTTTGGTCACCTTCTCAAAGAACTCAATAAGGTTTGTGAGGCACGACCTACCCTTCACAAAACCGTGTTGACTATCCCTAATCAAATTATTCCTTTCTAGATGATTATAAATCCCATCTCTTATAATCCTTTCCGACACTTTACCCACAACCGAAGTAAGGCTCACTGGTCTATAATTACCAGGGTTGTCTCTACTCCCCTTCTTGAACAAGGGGACAACATTTGCTCGTCTCCAGTCTTCTGGCACTATTCCTGAAGACAATGACGACATAAAGATCAAAGCCAAAGGCTCTGCAATCTCCTCTCTAGCTTCCCAGAGAATCCTAGGATAAATCCCATCCGGCCCAGGGGACTTATCTATTTTCACACCTTCCAGAATTGCTAACACCTCCTCCTTATGAACCTCAATCCCGTCTAGTCTAATAGACGGTATCTCAGTATTCTCCTCGACAACATTGTCTTTTTCCTGTGTGAATACTGACGAAAAATATTCATTTAGCACCTCTCCCATCTCTTCGGACTCCACGCACAACTTCCCACTACTGTCCTTGACTGGCCCTAATCTTACTCTAGTCATTCTTTTATTCCTGACATACCTATAGAAAGCTTTAGGGTTTTCCTTGATCCTACCTGCTAAAGACTTCTCATGTCCCCTCCTGGCTCTTCTTAGCTCTCTCTTTAGGTCCTTCCTGGCTAACTTGTAACCCTCAAGCGCCCTAACTGAGCCTTCACGCCTCATCTCTACATAAGCCTCCTTCTTCCTCTTGACAAGAGATTCAACTTCTTTAGTAAACCACGGTTCCCTCGCTCGACCACTTCCTCCCTGCCTGACAGGTACATACTTCTCAAGGACACGCAGTAGCTGTTCCTTGAACAAGCTCCACATTTCAATTGTGCCCAGCCCCTGCAGTTTCCTTCTCCATCCTATGCATCCTAAATCTTGCCTAATCGCCTCATAATTGCCTTTTCCCCAGCTATAACTCTTGCCCTGCGGTATATACCTATCCCTTTCTATCGCTAAAGTAAACGTAACCGAATTGTGGTCACTATCACCAAAGTGCTCACCTACCTCCAAATCTAACACCTGGCCTGGTTCATTACCCAGTACCAAATCCAATGTGGCCTCGCCTCTTGTTGGCCTATCTACATACCGTGTCAGGAAACCCTCCTGCACACATTGGACAAAAACTGACCCATCTAAAGTACTCGAACTATAGCGTTTCCAGTCAATATTTGGAAAGTTAAAGTCCCCCACAACAACTACCCTGTTACTTTCGCTCCTATCCAGAATCACCTTTGCAATCTTTTCCTCTACATCTCTGGAACTTTTCGGAAAACTCCCAACAGGGTGACCTCTCCTTTCCTGGTTCTAACCTCAGCCCAAACTACTTCAGTAGACGAGTTCTCATCAAACGTCCTTTCTGCCACCGTAATACTTGGGTACATATGAACCCACCATACTGTTCTGTATCTGTGAAATCTTCCTTACTGTCCTGTTTTGACACCATCACCTTGATAACTTGTCATGATCTCTCTACCTTAATTAATTTGTACAGTTTTGGATTACTTGTTGCTTTGGTCAGACCCTTGGCATGCGACTCTTATAACTATTATGTTGTTCCAGTCATTTTATTTGTCTCTAGCACCACCTTAGTTTTAGTTTTTTGTAATTATCTCTCTGCCTCAATTAATTGGATTACAGGTCATCCCTTCACTAGAGATTAGGCTGTTGACACTTTACTTAAAAATACCATCTGACATTCTTGATCACCTGCAGAGGCTTATTATGTGGCCTGTCGATATGCCACTCGCACTATTTGTAAGATCTTTTGGTCTGTCTGATTCCATGTCTGTGTGCCTCTCCTCACGTCACCTGATGAAGGGGCAGCGTTCCGAAAGCTTGTAATTTCAAATAAACCTTTAGGACTATAACCTGGTGTTGTGTAGTTTATCTCTTCACACTAGCAAGGCTACAAGAAAAAAGTACTTCATACATAAAAGTTAACTACAAAATAATAGAACCACATTGATAGACCAACAGGACATAATTAATTAATTAATTAATGCAGTAGTTAAGTCATTCCAATACATGGTCTGATGTTGAGACCTGAGCTGCCAAATAAAAAGGGTTATGTTCAGCACCAAAAGCAATTTAAAACAAAATGTTTCTGTTACCCTGATCTCTGATCAAAATCTTAGCACAATTCTGTGGCAAGGAAAAATATCCTTACAACCATTGTAAGCCAGGCTGTCACACAATCATTTGTAACACAGAAGGCAAATACCTAGGATACAACAAACTGCAGTAACAAATTTCAATCAAATGCATGAAGGACACCACGAGAGGCAGTGCACATCTTGACTTGGTAATTGTAAATGACTCAAGTAATACACAGGAAATGGATGCCAATCTCCCTCGACAGATAATGACTATAGGATGATTAATTACAACATGGTTCAGGATTATAATACTGAGGACTATTAGTCAGGAGTATACAGTAGTCAGTTTTTAAAAAATGGCTAAAATCAAAGTTGAGAGAGTGGAAGCTAATTCACCGGGAAGATTTGCTCAAAAGACATTTCAAAAGTTCACAATGTCTCATATTTAACATATAGGATAAGCTTTCAAACGAAGGTTGTAAATGACCCCAAATAAAATAATAAAATTAGTCAAGCAAAAATATCTAGGACCACAGTTTTATACTTCAAATCAAGATAAAAAAGTTGGATCATTATACAGGTATTGCCGAAAGATACGGAACAAAAAAAAATTTATTAGCTTACGTACAAATAAATATTAAAAGCAGGCACACATAAAGGATACTTATAAAAGGTGAAAGTAAGATCAATCTGTTACCATTATAGGCCTTGCTTGCTTGAAGATTTCTATATTCGAGGTAAAGTGGTTTCAAGCCTGTAGTCAAAATTCAGCAACTAGGATGGTTTCTATAATCAAATAATTGAAGGTTGCTTCCACAGATGGACTTAGCAGAACAAATTCTGGGAGGGAATGAAGGCTCTTGTGTTTAATTTTTCTGGTCATTAGTAGACTGGTTCAGAACAGTAGACCTTTTCACTAGTTTGCCTTCCTCCATCTCTGCGAGAGCCATCTCTCTTCGATGGTGCTTCTCGTGAGTTGTTTTTGGAGTTTTGCTCAAAATATTAGCTCATAGCCTTCTTATCAGAGCCAAATCCAAATGGCAACACTAATTTCAAATTAGCCATTGCTCCAGCAGGCAAAGCAGTTGGTTAGATAAGAATTTGCTGCGGTGTCTATTCTCGCAGAAGCGTTGAATATGAGGAGAGATGGTTGGTACTGTGGTAATGTTACTAGGCCGGTAGTCCAGACACTCAGGTTAATGTTCTCAGGACATTAGTTCAAATCCCATATGCCAGCTGGTGGACCTTAAATTTAACTTTTTAAACAAAATATGCAATTGAGAGTCAGTGTCAGTAATAGTGACCTGAAATTATCATCAACTGTCATAAAGGCTCAAACTGGTTCATTGTTGTCTTTAGGGAAGAAAGTCTGCTGTCTTTACCTTATCTGCCTGCATGTGACTGACTGAACTACGCTCTGAAATCATCCAGTCAACATGACATTCAAAGGATGGGCAAAAAAAAGTGAAGACCTACCATGGCAGCATATTGGCTCAGTGGTTAGCACTGCTCCCTCTCAGAGCCAGGGACTTGGGTTCAATTCCAGCTTTGGGTGACTGTCTGTGTGGATTTTGCACCTTCTCCCTGAGTCGGTGAGAATTTCTGCCGGGTACTCCAGTTTCGTCCCACAGTCTAAAGATATGCAGCTTAGACGCACTGGCCATACTACATTGCCCCATAGTGTTTAGGGATGTGCAGGCGAGGTGCATTAGTGGGGTTATGGGTAGGGGACTGGGTGGGATGCACTTCGGAGGGTTGGTGAAGACTTCATTGGCCAAAGGGCCTCTTTCTGCACTGGAGGGATTCTACAGGAACGGGACGAGGCCATTTGGCCTCTTGAACCCACTCTACTATTCAATGGGATCATGGCTGATCTGACATTCCTCACATCCACTTTCCTGTATTTTCCCATAACACTTGATTCTCCTACTGATCAAGAATCTACCTCAGCCTTAAAAGTACACAAGCCCCCCCGACCCCACAGCTCTCTGTGCCAAAGAGTTCCAAAGGCTCTCAACCCCTCAGAGAAGAAATTCCTCTTCATCTCAGTCTTAAATTGGCACACCTCTATTCTGAGGCTATGCCCTCTGGTCATAGACTCTCCCATGAGGGGAAACATCCTCTTAGCACTTACCCTGTCAAGCCCCTAAAGAATCGTTTATGTTTGTGAGATCACCTGTCATTCTTGTAAACTCCAATGAGTAAAATCTCAACATGTTTAACCTTTGCGAATTAGAGTAAATTTGCTAATTTTTTTAGACAATCCATCCATAGTGAACCTTACATGAGCTGCCTCCAATGAAATCGCTCCTTAAATAAGGGGACCAAAACTGCTTATAATACTTCAGATATGGTCTCACCTGCATCATTTACAGCTCCAAGACTCCAAGCTCTAAGACTTCAGTAATCTTATACTCCAACCCCCTTGAAATAAGGGCCAACATTCCATTAGCCTTCCTGCTTACACGCTGAACCCCTGTGCCAGCTTTCTGTATTTTGTGTACAAGTACCACCAAGTTCCTGTATGTTGCAGCTTTTTGCAACTTTTTTTTTCCATTTAAATAATACTGCTCTCCCTTCCAAAATGAACAACTTCACATTTTCCCATATTATACTCCATTTGCCAATATTTTGCCCACTTACTTAACCTATCAATATCTGTCTGTAAACTGTCTGTATTCCTCTCGCAACTTGCCTTTCCATCTATTCTAGGGTCATTTGCAAATTTGAGTACAGTACATTCTCTTCCTTTCTCTTAGTCATAATGTATATTGTGAATAGTTGCAGTTTCAGCACTGATCCTTGTACAGCCCCACTGGTCACAGGTCAGCAACCGGGGAAAACAAAAACCTGATCCCCACTCGCTATTTCCTACCCATTAGCCAATTCTCTATCCATGCCAATATTACCTCCAACACTGTAGGGTTTTATCTTATGATTTAACCTTTTGCAAAGTACCTTGTCAAACTCCTTCTGGAAGTCTAAATACAACACATCTACTGGTTCCATCCTATCCACTCTGGTTGAGACTTCCTCAGTCAGACACAATTTCCCTTTCATGACGCCATGCTGATTCTGCTTGATTAGATTAGGATTTTCCAAATATTCTGCTATTACTTACTTTATAATTGATTCCATTACTTTTCCAACAATAGATGTTAGGGTCACCAACCTATATAGTTACCCACTTTTTGCCTCCTTGCCTTTTTTGAATAGGAATGTTTTATTTTCAGCTTTTTTCAATCCTCTGGAAATTCTCCAGAATCCAAGGACTTTTGGAAAATTACAACCAATGCATCCATTACCTCTGCAGCAATTGTCAGTCCTGCCAGCAATGCCCACACCCATTAAAGAATAAAAAGGAAAAACAAGTTCACACACTTTTGGATGAACTCATTATGTGTCCAACTATTAACTGCATTTTAAAAGTCTCTGTGAGATTGATGCTGTGATAAACCATAGTTCAATAGGCTTTGACCCTCACCAATGGAAGAGACGGAAACTTGCAATGACTTCCACATTGAAAGGACTTTTGAAACTGAAGAATTTACTTAGTTATTAATTTTAAAGCAGATATGTTAAGTTTTTTTTATTAAAAATCTACAATATCATAACCATATGGTTATGACATTTTGGATTCGCAGCACGATGCATATTAGGAGCCATTGCAAATCTAGGAGGGACGAGTTAGTTCAAGAAAGTTCACCAGCTATAAAAGGTAGTTGGATAAGGGATCTACTTAGCTGGTTCAATGGTGGATGGAGTTTAATCTGGATGGTGTAAAGTGCTGTACACGAATACTAAAGAAATGGACAACATCTTCATTCCATTAACCAGGTTTAAAAGAGCAAGATAATGCAAGAGATTTTGAACCGGCATAATGCTCAATGTACAAAAATAAAGTTGCTGGAAAAGCTCAGCAGGTCTGGCAGCATCTGTGAAGGAAAAAACAGAGCTAACGTTTCATTCTGAGGAAGGGTCACTGGACCCGAAACGTTAACTCTGTTTTTTCCTTCACAGATGCTGCCAGACCTGCTGAGCTTTTCCAGCAACTTTGTTTTTGTTCCTGTTTCACAGCATTCACAGTTCTTTCGGTTTTTATAATGTTCAATGAGCTTGGTGACTGAGGGATACCAGCTGGTACTTCAGTACCTGCCTCCTCCACTCCACACCCAAACTGAAAACGCTCATCAACTGAGAGCAAGAATGGGCTAACCAAAGAATGACCATTTGGATGAAGATGTGAATGGGTCTGGAGCATAACAATGGGAACAAGGCCTTCAGGATAGGAGGAGAAAGGACAAAAATGGCTGAGAAGCACGAGAGCAAAAAAAGTTTAGCTTAAATCCAAATGTGTTGTAGTTTTCAGCAGTTGCAGTTAAATAAACACACTTTGAAAATGTGCAAATAGAAGCCAGTGACTGAATATTTTCCCTGACATCCTGCCCAACATTCCTCTTTCAACCAATATCCCACCACAAACAGATTAAGTGGTGAATCATCCCAGTGCTGTTTTTGGAACTTTGCTGCGTGCAACACAGCTGCCACATTTGTCTAAATACAAGTCATTGAACCTGAAATTACTGCATTGAATCTGACCTGCTTTGGGAATGTTTCAGAAAGTTGTCATGAGGTGTTATGTAAATACAGGTCTTTGTTTCATTCCACATTATGACTTAAGGCAGCAGTTCTACTGCTCTACAAGCCCCATTCCTTACATGCTATGGAATGCGGGTCAAGAACTTAGATTTTTATAATTCTCTTTCACACGTAATGTGCTTTTAAATTAGCAGTATTCCTGTCTCAGACTGTGACAGTTCAGAGTTCCAATCATACTTCATACACCCCTAGTGATCTTAGTGGAATACCCACATTCAATATTTTCTCTAATCCTTTATCCCAATGCACAGAATTCTGGAAGCAGCAGCCAATGTGCTGACTGGTGAGGGTGGAATTTCCCAAGTTGCACAACTGTGCAGTTTGGAGGAAACATTGCCTACAACCAGTTGTGGGTGCTCTTCCTCACTACCTATGCTATCACGTGCTTTGTCGAAGACCATAAAATATATCCATTTTATCATATTAGCAATCCTATCAACTGGTACAAAGATAGTTACAGCTTTGGAAGATGTGGTCATGTCATGGTGTCAGACTGTTAATCAGTTCGTGAATCTTTTTCAAATGTCACACCATTGACTAGGAGAAGAGTGTGACAACACAAAAGTATGACAGGAATTCATTAGCATCATTGGCACTGCATAAAACATCCAAAGTTGCATTATGTCCAAGGTCATTACAAATATGTTCCCACGTCTAAGTAAATTACGTTACAGATTAAAGCTCAATAAGAGCTCAACGCAGAGGTGAGTTGCTGGTATTTACAATAGGACAACTAGATTTTAATCGATATTCATTTTACTTCACAATCTGATGAGATAATTGTTCATCAGTTTAACGGTATTGGATTCAATTAAAAACTCTGTACCCTCAACATAACAAACAGAATTGCACAGGACGTATGTTCTCAACAAAGCACACGAAGCAAGTGCATTTCTGTCATCCAAAGCACGTCCCCCTGAAAAAACAGATTCTCATTGTGAAACAATTGACTCAGCCTTGCCCACGCTCAAATTCCTTGACCAGGCTTTTACTCAACAGGTGAATGCCTGCGAATTGCAGAGAGAAGCAGAATCAAGTACTAATTATGGAGGCATAGAATGCATTTTCATGTACACATGCACACATTATATATCTGTGCAGTTACAACAGGGCTCACTGGATGTCAAGTTAGGAACAAGGGCCAAGCAAGAAATATTCCTACCAAGGTTGGGGTCAGTGAGTTCACTCTTCACTCCCTGTATACTGTCATGTAGCACAATGCATACACAGAGGTAGGATCTCCTGCCTGGCATCGCTCAGCAATAGGAATGCCTCTCTTATTTCACTGTGCTGTTCATGGTAAAGCTGCTATTACTGAAAAGCATCTGTGCTGTTTCAGGATCTGTGCAGCCCTTAAAGATTACAGGGGCAACGATTTAAATCATTGGTTACGTTGTTGTCAAGTTGAACTGTGCAGAGGCCAGGACAGCAGCAACAAGATACCCATAAAGGAATTTCTCCTCAGGATAGCATCCCACCCAGACCTAGACCCAGACCTGACCCGCCTACTGCTGTTACTGCACACTAAATAATCACGCCTGTTTTGTATAATAAATATCCTGTTTTTAATGGGAAAAGAAGACATATCTTGAAGCATAAAATAAATCTGTCCAAACAGCAGCATTTTTTTGTGACACCATTTATCGATGTTCTTTCCCCAGCGTCATTTCAAAAACCAAATGCATGTAATTCACTGGCAAGTGGACAGTTCTCATCTGAACTTCAGCCATCTTCACTGCTCCAGTTTCTGAAGTGTCAAGCTCGACATTAAAGTCAAATCTCAATACAATGTTTGCTTATAATTCAGAGATGGTGGTGTAATGGTAATGTCATTGGACTCATAATCCAGGGAATTAGGCTCAAATCCCACCGTGGCAGCTGGTGGTATTTAAATTCAATTAATAAATCGGGAATATAATGCTAGTCTCAATAACAGTGACCATATCATCGAACATGAGTTCACTGATGTCCCTTGGGGAAAGAAATCTGCTGACGTTTAGTGGTGCAGCCTATATGTGACTCCAGATCCACAGCAGTATGGTTGACTCTTAAGTCAATCGCCCAGAAGGAAGGATGTGAGCCTGAGAGGGATGACTATTCCAGGCAGTGGAGGCCTGCAGATCCAAGCCTCCCTGCACATAGTTGATGTTGCCATTTTCCGCTTGGATCCGCTGTCAGCGCAACAGACTCATGAGCATTTGCGACCAGTTCAAACTGGCCTCGGGTGCCAAGGCAAATCAAGGCAAGAACGAGGCAATGTTCTTTGGGAACTGGGCCGACTCGATCCTTTAACCCCTTCACACACCCAGGTTACCTGAAGGTGGTGGGTATTTGGTTCAGAGGGGATGGGGTGTGTGCCAAAATTTGGGAGGAGCATATCACCAAAGTGAGGCAAAAGCTGGGCAGATGGGTGCACTACTCCTTCTCCATTGCAGGTAAAAACCTGGTGCGAGGTACTCTCAGTATCATTGGCACAAGTCTAGCCTATTCCCCAAACCTGTGCTGTTTCATTCACCTGAGCCATCTTTTATTTCATTTGGAGGTCGAAGATGGACTGGGTCTGAAGAGACACCATTTATGAAGCAGTGGATAAAGGGGAGGAAGAACGTACCCAACGCCACCCTCATCCTGATGGCCACCTTTGTGTGTGGCTGCATCAAGCCGTCTGTAGACCCTCGATACACAAACACTAAGTGTCACTACTTACTGAGGTTCTACCTATCCCTGGTGTTAAGAAGGATAGGTCTGGCCATGTTGTCACGGAACGCTCCAAGTGGTCGGACCATCCTGTATCATCTGTCCTTCGTGGAGAAATTTTTGAAGCAAAACACCTTTGACCACAAGTCCATCAGGCAGTGGTCAGCATGTAGCATCCTCAAGACCCTGCGGGAAAAGGAGAGGGTGGATTTTGTCGTGTGGTTCCGAGTGGATTGTCAAAGTCATTTGGCAGAATGCCTCATCATCAGAACTTTCCAAAAAGCACCAAGACATCACTAGGCTGGTGGTGAGAAATGTATTATCTGGGAGATCCTTCATGCATGCCCAGACTATCTGTTCCACCGCACGCTGTCCTCGAAGCAGCTGCAGGGGGATGAGACCAGGACACATCTCCTTCTAGAATGTGCCTTTGCAAAGAATATCTGGAGAGGGATGCAGGTAGTTTTTTGGCAAGGTTCATCCCAAGCAGCTCTGTGTTGCAAGACTCTGAGCTCTATGGTCTGTTCCCTAGGATGCACACTGAGACAAACATCAACTGTGCATGGAGGACCATTAACTCAGTGAAAGATGCTCTCTAGTCTGCCCAAAACTTGCTGGTCTTCCAGTTGAAAGTGTTGGCCCCGACCAAGTGTTGCAAACTGGCACATTTCAAAGTTCAGAACTATGTACTGAGAGATGCACTGAAGCTCGAGGCAGCTGCCGCCAAGGTGCAGTGGGGAAAGACCATCATCTAAAGTCTTTCTGCCGAAGTGTAACAGTTCAGTTACTGGACCCTCCCAATGCCTCAGATACATGTAAATAGTTACTAGCATAATTAAGAAATGCCTTTAGATTAGTTGT
This sequence comes from Rhincodon typus, assembly GCF_021869965.1. Taxonomy (NCBI): domain Eukaryota; kingdom Metazoa; phylum Chordata; class Chondrichthyes; order Orectolobiformes; family Rhincodontidae; genus Rhincodon; species Rhincodon typus. The sequence continues at coordinate 9,468,002 of NC_063349.1, forward strand.
AAGTATGGAGAAAGTCAAACCCCAATGTTTGTTTTCTTCTCTTTATGCCAAGAATGTATAGATCTGAACTGCTTTAGTAACTGTGCATATACATAAAGATTTCCTTTTTTAAGAATAAAGTATTTTTTTGCAATAAAAAACCTCTCATCAACAGCGTATCTCAATTCTTTAAGAATTTTGAAATAATCCTAAACAGCTTGAGTAGCCTGGAGCTCATCTTCAATTGAACTTACAGTATGTTTGCTTAAAACATCCTCACCTGCGTTTACAATCCCAAAGAGATAAACTTTTAATTTGCAAAGTAGCTCTGCACAATCAAGTATTTTAACTTTGGAAGAAGTTACGATGGAATATCAAAGTAAATGGTGCTGTTGATGGAGCTGAGAGGCAGGGGACTGGACAGTAAGGTCAAATTGCAAGAAAGATGTAGAAGGGCAGCTGCTATAACCTATATAATATACCACTAGAATCATCAATGGTGCACTGATACATTATAATGACAGTTTCAACATACTTAAAACTTTCTTTCTGTGGAATTACAATTCTGGCAATCCAATACTAAAAGACTGACAAAGTACTCACTTAGATATCTTTCCGGAACACTTGGTTTTATTCCAAGAATTAAGACCATGGGGACAAAAATTAAAATGAGAAAAAGAACGAAACTTTTGCTTTTTTGTATTTAAAGCTGTGCAGATGTAAATTAACATTTGTTTTAGTGCTACTGTCATCGGGTCATTATGTATAAAGGCAAAACTGAAGACAAATTCATTTATCTGCTCACATTAACTACACAAGACTGTTTTAACACAGAATTTGTAATCCGAAAACCTACCAGACCTTTCCCACAAACACAGCAAGAACTTCTGAAACAAAGATAGAAACTCAGCAGATCTTATAGCATCTGTACAGAAAAAGCAGAGTTAATGTTTCGGATTGACCCAAAATATTGACTCTGCTTTCTCTCCACAGATGCTGCCAGATCTGCTGATCTTTTCCAGCAATTTGTGTTTTTGTTTCAGATTTCCAGCACTCTACAGTTCTTTTTTTTTTTTGCTTAGCAATAATTTCTATGTATTTAGAATGGCCAGAACACTGGACTGCAAGTGCCACCAATTCAATGATTTTTAATCCTGTAATGGCAGGCCAATTCTCCTGGTGCTCTCCTCAATGTTACCCCTATCATATCTAAAAATCCCAGATGATCTGGTCATTCATTTCATTGCTGTTTTTGAGACCTTGCTGTCAACAAGCTGTGGTGTTTCATACGTTACACCAGTGACTACACTTCGCATGTACTTCATGGCTGTAAGTAACTTTGGGTTGTCTCTGCAGTTATGGCTGGTTAAGCACCAATAGTAGCCATGTGCACACATCTGGGGATGACGCAATTGAGTGGTGATGACAGGGGTGGGATCCCCAAATTTGTGCTTTGCCAACCCGAGCATCTCTTCTGTGAACTCAGGTCATTGTGAATTGTATGGGTGGAGTATGTGATTTTCATATTAGGCTTTATGAGTGCCTATTCCTCCAGAGATTGATTTAGAGGTGACTATACATCATGATGGGTTAATCTGTATCAAACAATCAAATAGTACTTAAAACAGTGTTTTCTTCAAAAAGATAAGATTTAATTTCAGCAGAAAAACCTGATGCTTAAAACTTAAATGCTAATTGATTACTTTTCTCTTCCCATTTTCTCCCAGCCCTAAAGCACCGATGTCTGCTAGTGTATAGTTTGACAGGCCAAAAAGGATAGTTACTGTGGCCATTTGTGTTTCAGAACCTTGACCTTTTTTTTCCTTTATTCATTCACGGGATGAGGGCATCACTGGTTAGGCAGCATTTATTGCCCATCCCTAATTGCCCAGAGGGCAGTTCAGAGTCAACCACATTGCTGTGGGTCTGGAGTCACATGTAGGCCAGACCAGGTAAGGATGGCAGTTTCCTTCCCTAAAAGGACATTAGTGAACCAGATGGGTTTTTCCGACAATTGACAATGGATTCTCGGTCATCATTAGATTCCTAATTCCAGATATTTATTGAATTCAAATTCCACCATCTGCTGTGGCGGGATTCGAACCTGGATCCCCAGAATGTTATCTGGGTCTCTGGATTAACAGTCCAGCGATACTACCGCTAGGCCATTGCCTCTCCGACCACTGCCATAGATCCAGTCTTGACTGGAAACGCCAGAAAGCTGTTTGACTACAGATGGCATCACGATCAAGCTTAACATTGTCCTTACCTGAATACCTTCATTTTCCAGCAAGGATCAGTAAATAGTGATGCTATCTGGAGAAGACTGAAGAGAGGCCCATGGGTGATTATTCCCAAATCATGAGTAACTGAGTTGAGCTACAGATCCCCATAGTCACACAAACTGAGATCAGCTAGTTCAGTGCAGAGTAGGAAACAAATCTAAGACTTTGTGATTTTTTTGCTTTCACAATCTACACTTCACCACAGAATTACTGTTGTTGGAGATTAGTGTTGAACCTTAGGATGCAAGTTTTCTTAACATACGTATTTCAAACATGTTTTTAAAAGAAACAAATGAACTTTGCTTTGCATTTTAAAAATCTGAACCAATCTAAAGTAATAAACTAGTCAGCCACTGTAGGAAAGAGCGTACTGCTTTTATCCAGGGAACTGTAACAAAATAAAACTTTTCCTCTCAAATTTTTTACATCTTTATTGTACACATCTTTGATTTCCATGCACTAAGCACAACTGTGGTAAAATATACTGCACAGACTCCCCACAAATGACAAAAAAAATACTGGCAAGATCTCCATATTTCAAACAAGAATAAATATTATTTATTGGACATTACAAACAACTTAAATCTACAATGGCAATTTTAATTTGAAGTGGGGTGAGGGGAAATAATTCAATTGCAGATAGTCTTGTATTTGTCAGCAGGTCTGTTGAGATCTGTCAGTTGCATGAATCACTCAGGAGAAAACTCCCCCGGGGAAGGTGGCTGTGGCAAACTCCAATTAAAATGTATTACGTTGGGAGATGCTGCTTCGCGTTCAGAATAAGTAATGGCTTCTTGTGATTTGTCAGCAAGATTTTCAAATCTCCGCCATCCCCACCCTATCCACCAACTTTTCAGAAGAAACCGTTGTTAAGAAACTAAATGGTGCACTGAGGCCAATTTACAAGAGGCACTTTTGCTGAACAAGTGCAGCACAAAATGATCACACTGAAACAAAGACAACATGTGGGTAGGCAGAGAGACACAGAAATTGCTGATGTCCTAGATTATCCAATGCATTCTGCTCAGCATTACGTGTGAAAACAGCCGATCACATTCTCGAAATTCAATTCTCAACAGACAAGGTAAGTAAAACTGAGGGAGAACACTTGTCATTTCTGAAGGAGCAAATACTTGCAAACTCAATTGCAAAAGTGATGGCAGTATGATTCTTTGCAAGCTGCAAATCAAAATTTTATGATCAGCATTGGATCATCATCCGGATTTAGATCTCTCTGGAACACAAAGAGATTCCTGTTCAGACATAACATGCCTATTGTGACCACAAATCAGAGTGTGGTTTACAGGACAGGGGGAAAGTCACCGGGCCTGTCATGTCTTTGCCAGCACTCCTCAGGAGCAATTCTGATAGGCTTCCTACCTCTCTTTTCACAATGGCATTGCGAATTGTTTTCTTTTCAAGTGCTAATTTAATTTCCTTTTGAAAATTAAATTTGAATCAGCCTCCCCAACAATCTCAGGTAATGAATTCCAGTTTCTAAGTGCTTGCTGCATATTCACCTTTCATTCCTTTGGAGACTCTTATATTCAATCTTATTCTCATTTGTGTTTTCAACCTTACATGTGTCATATGTATCATTTTTTTTGCTTCATCCTACTCTCTACCTCTTTCACTATTCACAGAGTTCTGTCTTTTGTTGCCAAGTTACAAAGGGAAAGGGCAGTATCTAAGATGCCATTGTATCACTCAGTCAGTCCCTACATATATGATCAGTCTTTTTCATTAAGATTGAATATTGCAACTATTCTCCACATGAAAAAGCTCATCCTACCCCAGAAGTATCAAGTAATTGAAATGCAATGCAGATGAAATTGAACAAACTTTTTCAAAGCTGGTGAACAGGCTCTTGACAACCTGACAGGGTTACAGAGAAAAATTGGGGATGTGAGTCTAAACATGACTGATTTTTTTTAAAAGAGTCAGCACAGGTGACAAGATGAAGAACCCCTTTCCATGTTGTAAATGTCAATGAATCCATCTCCAAACTACAGGAGCAACATTCCTGTAAACAGTTCCAATATCTGAAGTGGTACTATTGAAATTGATAGCAATTTCTGTAAAGAATGGATGTCTTACAGTGCAACTCTCCATGGGTGCCAGGCTTCCACCAATATCTTACAAGTACATGATGATTACGAATGAGATTTAGTAGGTGCGGTTTCAGAAGTCAGAGCAGAATTTGGGTACATCATGATGGGAGCCCAACTTAATCTTCACCCGGAGTCCAGCAGAGACTATTTTAAAGCAATCAGGTGAGAAATCCATGGCTAATTTCTTGCTCCCCATCCCAGAGATGATACCTGTATCCCTGCTACATGGGAATCTGTATTAAGTTTAAAACAACTAAAAAAAAATGTGTCCATAGCTTTGTAAAATATGCTGAATGTATAAGGTTAGTCATGACATAAGCCTCATATGAAAGCTTCCTCCTACAAATTAAAGGATCTAAACTTGATTTAAACCAAGTCAAAAATTGCTGAGAGACATTTGAATCAGAAGGTATGGTGATAAAATTAAGACTGGACCTTTTGGCCATTGCACTTACATATATCACACTTTACCTAATTTGATACTAGCTTTTCAGATCAGCTCAATACCTTACGTGTAAAGACCATCACCATAAAATCATGAGGATAGTGTGAATCATCATGGATAGTGTGAAAAGCCAAGGTCTTTTTCCCAGGGTATGGGAGCCCAAAACCAGAGGGCGTAGGTCTAAGGTGAGAGGGGAAGAATTTGTAAGGGACCTGAGGGACTACTCTTTCATGCAGAGGGTGGTGCATGTATGGAATTAGCTGCCAGAGGAAGTGGTCGAGGCAGGTACAATTACAATATTCAAACGTGGATAGGAAAGGGTTGAGAGGGATTTGGGCCAAGTGCTGGTAAATGGGACTAGATCATTGTAGGATTTTTGGACAGCATGGACGAGTTGGACCAAAGGGCCTGTTTCTGTGCTGTGTAACTCCATGGCTCTATTTCAAAGTCTCTCAATCGTGCTACTGAGAAACTTACGTACAGATTTTGAACGATACATACCCTTATCCCTTAAAGGAAGTCCATTGAGCAAAGTCCTAAGATATTCAGCTGGTCTGGCAAAGTTAAATTTAGGGCAGCCTAAAGTACTGCTGGAATATAATCAAGTAAAAGTGCAGAATTTACCAGCACAGATTATTGTGAATATTGACAGGCTTAGTCACAGGCTCAGGATGCCACTGTCATGTAGGAGAAGGCTATGGCGAGTTTAAGCTCAAACAACAACTGAATAAATAGCTAGCTGGTTATTTTTTGCAGCTTTGTTTGAAGGAGGAATATAGACCTGGATGTCAGAAGAATGCTCTGGTCTTCTTCAAATACAATTGTGGGATCTTGCACATCCTTACACAGCAAGTAGATGAGGCCTTGAGTTAAAGTATCCTTGCAACAACACTGAAGTATCAGCCTTGATTACATACCCTTCCTTTTCACTGTTTGAATATCAACCATATAATTTGGATGATAACAGCATTACCAATTAAAGTTGAAAAATGATTCATAACAACCATGGCTGCATTTATTGCCCATTCACCATTAGCAGATTTTATTCAAGTACTAACTTAACATTAGGGACGTAGAGCAAAATGTTTGGGACTGAAGGACGGCTATGATAGTTTGCTGTTAAAATGCAATAATGATTCCAATGGTCATCTTTTTAAGAGCAAGTCTCAATTGCTTCTTTAGGAACCAGTGCTCTAACTAGGCACAACCTGGGATCAATTAAATGTCACTTACTACACAGTATTTAGGTGCTCTTGAGGTACAGTGGTAGTGTCCCTACAGGGGCCTGGGTTCAAATTGGATAGTAACTGCCTGGTTAAAATCTTCCAGCTTTGCGGAGGTACAATAGTATGGCTGTGACCTCACCAGTCTGTGGAAGCTTGTTGTAGCTTTAAGTTTAATGGAGATTTGATATTTAAAAACAAAGTTAAATTATTGTCATGCTGATTCTCAGAAGTCTAATTACCCCCATATGTCAACACAAATACAGAACATATTGTTGCTACTTGGCTGTTTTATTTTGAGTGGGCAAAGGGAGACAGGGAGGAAGAGGAGGGGTATTGGTTCAGCACTCACCTTGTTTGCTCCAAGTGTTTAATTTTGAAAACTACTCTGATGATAAATGAATTAGTGAGAATGCACATAAAAAAAAGCCACTGAAAATATCTCGACAGGAGCCTTTTTTTTTTGCTGGGGGCCTAGGTTGGAATGGACTCCAGCCATGAGACATCATTGGAAGATGAACTGTGATTAAAATTTGCCTTTTTTTTCTAGTGCTGAAGAGTTTACACAATATAACTGTAGTGAAGCAAACTGTTCCTTTGTCAACATTAACAAACAGTTCCCACATCACTCATCGGCAGCTGTGGCATTTTCTGGAAGAATTCCAGATCACAACTTGGTTGTTCAGTCAATACATTTTGGGGAAAGTGGAAACAACCCTAAAGTTTCCCAGCAGCCTGGAAGAAAACAAGACCTTGAACAAGGAGATGTTTGAAATTCCTCCCAAACACATCATAGACACCAGTGAATCAGATGAATCTGCTTTCCTGTCATGTTCAGCTGTTATTATGCAGCAAGCAGATTCACATGAACCTTGCCAAACAGTTCAAGCTCCTTAGAATGAGAGACCTATTTGCCCGAGAAAGAAAAAGCCTCTCAGTTACTCCTTGGCCACCAGGAAAACAGTGATGAGGATACTTATAGATCTACAGGCAGACAGATCGTTTGCAAGCCTTTTCTGTGTTTAAAGGCCTGAACCCAGAAATTCCAGCCACACTGCAGGAGTTGTTTTGTGGGGAAACAATGCAAGGTGGTGCTTCTGTGCAAGTTTTGCTGTGACTGTATTTGTTCAATGAATTGTTCCATGGCTAATCTGGACCAAACAAGTAAACAATTAAGCCCCACACTGAAGCTTTGAGCATGGTTGTGCTTTTTTTTCCCCTTGCATGATGCAGTATTTAATTTCCATGAACTGTCCACAAGAGCAGCTTCATTTTGAAGTATGGTGAAGGGCAGGGGGAGTAAAGGAGCACTGTTTCTGTATTCATCTTCTTAGCTCAAAGGGTTTAGTTTTGAAAACTACTACTGTACTTCATCACCTCTTCTAATAATCTCAGAATGAAAGAGTCACATCTGATCTAGACAATGAGAGGTAACAATAAACAAAACCAAATTATTTTCCACATTGTTACCCAAAATATCCACCCATTCATCAGCAACATTCATTCATTCCTGGCACTACTGGACGTTATACAACAAAATAAAAGAGCTGAAGTGATTTGCAGGACTGACGATTGTGGAGGAGACGGGAATGAACTATGTTTATTTGAAGTCCATAATTGGCAAAAAGACAAACTCACATTCATATAGCACCTTCATGACTTCAGGGCATCTCAAAGTTCTTTACTGATGATGAACCACTTTTGAGGTTAGTCACTCATGGCAAGATTTAAAACAGGCAGTACATTGACAGACAAGGTGTGGTCTGTTTTGAGATGCTTTTATATTATAGTGTCAATGTTGGAAGAAATTGTTTATAAAGTGGCCTCCATGCACGGCAGTCTCCCAATGCCAGAAGCAGAAACAAGTCTGACTAAGGTTGTTGTTTCCACCAGTGTTGGACCACCAGTACTATGGTAAAGGTGAAGATGATGATGTTGTGTTCATGTCAGTGGCCCGGTAATCCAGAGGCCCAGGCAAATGCTTTGGGGGAACAAATTCAAATCCCACTATGGCAGCTTGAGAAATTTCAATTCAGTTAATAAATTTGGAACATAACATCTAGACTTCATGACAGTGATCACAAACCATCTTCATTGGTCATTTAAAGTCAATCTGACTCACTAATGCCCTTTAGGGACGGAAATCTACCATCCTTACCTAGTCTGGCCTGCATGTGACTCCAGATCCATACTGTTGACTCCTAATTGCCTTCTGAAATGGCCCAGCAAGCCACCTACTGCAAGGGTAATTAGGAATAAAAACAGAAAAAGCTGAACAAACTCATCAGGTCTGGCAGTATCCGTGGGAGGAGAAAGTCCAATATGACTCCTGGTTCCAAAGAAGAGTCATACTGGACAAGAATGGTGAACTGTTTCCCTTTCCACAGATGCTGCCAGAGTTGCCGAGTTTCTCCAGTACTTTCTGAAGTATTATGCTGTCATAAAGGTAATTTGGGATTGGCAACAATTGCAGGCCTTGTGATGCCACATCCATGAAAGAACAGCATTTTATAAAAGCTTGCAGCACAAGTGTAAGTGATAGTGAGGCAACCCCATCTTTATCATCAGCTACAGATTTGTAACATTCAGAAACAGTACAAGGTTTAGAGAAATTATGTTCTAAACCTGGATCCCAATGTTGGCCTTTGACAGAAAGGATGAAACGACTGTCTGCAAAGCAACAACTCAAATATCACAACCAGATTGTTGACAATTCTATTTTGATCATACACTACAGATAGCAGCTAAATGTCCCAAATAATATCTCTCACACACACGCGCACATGTACCTCAGAGCTGGGCAAGAACAAAAAGTTACTCTTCCAAAACACCAGTAAACTGATCAATAGGAGGCAGAAGACTGTCAGCATCTCAAGATCACAAAGTGATAGACAGCAGAAGGCCACTAGGCCCACTGTGCGTATGCTTTGGAAAACTATTGATTGCTCTTGCTCCCTTATTCTATCCCAACAGCCCTGCAAACTTCTCTCCTTCAAATATTTATAGTTTCCTTTTGAAAGTTATAATTAAGTCTGCTTCTACCAGCTTTTCAGAGAGTGCAATTCAGATCATCATAACTTGCTCTGTAAGAATGCTTTTCCATGTGTCACCTCTGGTCCTTTCGCCAATTAGCTTAAATCCTCTGATAACTGACCTTTCTGCAACTGGATACAGTTTCTCCTAGTTCACTCTATCAAAAA
>NC_063349.1:9477744-9478686 GCF_021869965.1 Rhincodon typus
TAAAGTCTTAGAATCTCTTGCAGTTTTTGTTTTAATATAACTGATGTAGAAATGTATGGTTCAAAAGATGCATCAGAAATGTGTTTGGAGCTCTCCTGCTACAGTTCAATGAAGGGCATTAACCAACCATTGCATCCAAGTCTTCAGTTGCCAGAAACTGAACACAAATGCTGTACTGGAGAATGGGTAGCAGTAGCTTGCATCTACTCATGAAAATAATGGCACGTGCATCTCTTTGGCAGAAAGTTCATTCTCTGCACAAATCAGCAAGCACTGACTATATTATTAGCCTTGTCCTTATTTGGCTAGATTGTTTTCATCAAGGAGATGACAACTTCGGGGTTGGTTATCTTGTAGGTTCATGCAACCAAGGAGCTTACATACTTAGCTTTATTCCTTGAGCAGATAGTGTCAGCAAGTTGCTTTACTGTCACAACACTGGAGATTACGCGATTTTGGTGATTTCGCAAGTGACTGCGAATTTTGTTACATGAGAAAGTTGAAGGCAGAATTGTGACAACAGTCAGCATATTACAGAAAGGAAGCTAATATTAAAACCCAAGTGGTCTCGTGAGATACAAGAACTCACTACAGTACTCTTTCATTGGGTGATGACAAATGCATTGCACGTACAACTTGAGCATTGATTTCAAAAGCATTGCAGGAATGTGTGTTGCATATTGCCTATCGAGACCATCCAAGTTTTGTTCAGATGAAGCAGCCTGGTGGCTAACAATAGATCACTGTGTAGAAGAATTCATTCAAAATTGCATAGCATGTGCATTCAGTGAAAAATCTGTTAAACCATGTTCCACACCTCGACAATTGAACCTGTAGCCAACAAAACCATGGCAACATCTTGAAGTAGAAATAGTAAGAACTGCTGATGCTGGAGTCAGAGATATCACAGTGTGGAGCTGGAGGAACACAGCAGGCCAGGCA
>NC_063349.1:9488686-9491116 GCF_021869965.1 Rhincodon typus
ATCTGCTTACCTTCAGTGATTGGTGTATGAGGAGACACTGGTCTCATTGCACGCTCCCCTCCCTCAATTTATAGCTAATCAGGTAATCCACCTTCTTGTTCTTGCTCCCAAAATGGATAACCTTACGTTTAGTTACATTATACTGCATCTGCCTTGCATTTTTCCATTCACTCAGTTTATCCAAATCACACTGAAGCAATTCTGCATCTTGCTGACACATCACTCTTCCACCCAATTGTGTCATATGCAAATTTGGAGATATTACATTTAGGTCCCTCATCTAAACGATTAGTATCTATTGTAAATAGCTGGAGTCCTGGCACTCATCCCCGTGGACACCACCCCACCACCACCACCGCCCCCCCCGCCAACCCGTTACTGCCAGCCATTCAGAAAAAGACCCATTGATTCCTACTCTTTGTTTCCTCCCGAGCAGTTTTCTGTGCATCTCCATACACTACCCCCAATCCCATGTGCTTCAGTTTTACATGCTGATCTCTTATTTGGGACTTTTTTGAAAGCCTTCTGAAAGTCCAAATAAACCACATCCATTGGCTCTCCCTCATCAACTCTATGACTTGTATCCTCAAAGAATTCTAGTAGATTTGACAACCATGATTTCCCTTTTGTAAATCCATGCTGACTCTGTCCGATCCTGCCATTCTTCAAAAAGTGACCACACTTCAAGAACACCTCATTGTCTCTAACTGGAATACCTTCAGGTTGTGAAAGGGATCTCATAAATCCAAATCTTTCAGCAATTGTTCTGCATTTAAGTGGCACTAGGAATATCTGTATTTAGGAAATAAGAGTGATATGAACAGGCATTTTTATTAAAAATGGTTACGGTTATATAGTACTTTTCATAACATCACAATTACAAAGCCTTTTATGACAAGTTGAATGTTCGAGTGAAATGCCACTTCGTATCATCATTTAGTAACACTCTGAACCACAGGGTTGTGGGTCTGACTCTGTTTCCAGGAATTTTCATGGAACAAAATCAAATCCATTGCAGTACTGAGGGCAAGTTGCATTGTCATAAATGTTAAAGCTTTCAAATGAGGTTTTAAATTGAGAGCCAGACTATCCTCTTAAGGAAAACACTAAAGATTCCATAGAACCATTTTGCAGAAGAATTATAGAAGTTATCCCCCAATACTCTGGCCAACATTTCCCATCCATCAACATCTGTAAAAGAACCATCATCTGGTCATTAGCATAGTGCTGTGCATAAGAGCTTACTGTGTGCAAATTAACTGCAACCTTTCCTACTGCAGTGACAAGACTGAAAAAGTGGTTTGGGCATCCTATATTTGTGAAAGGGACGATGTAAATATAAGTTTTTTTTTCTCTTTAAATATGGTACTTTAAGTTGAAATTGGCAGTGAATCTTAAATTGGGATGTGCATTTGCCATGTCAAGGAACATAAGCAAACAATATGTTCTCAAGCAAGCTCCGTATGATGGCAGCAATCATTTTAAATCCTAATATTTTTGTGTTTTCTATCTCAACATTTCCCATATAACAATTTTTACTTCTGTTTTAAGTATGCAGTTCCCTGCTTTTTTCCTCGAACTTTCTGCGACATTGCTTTGCAGATTTTCACATGATTTTGCATGAAGCAGTGTTTTGTGGATTGTTCTTAAAACTATGTCTGTCCCAAGTCTAAAGTACTAATGTCTTCCTCTTGGCTCCCACATTGTCAATTTATCCTTCTGTCTGCTTCACATGTGTTCATGAGTTAGTCAATTTTTGTCATTGTATTCTCATGATGCTCCCTTAAAACAAGATTGCTATTTCTGGTTCATTACTCATACATAACTTAATTAAAGTGGTCTGCTTCCACATTAGCGCTGATTGATAGTTGTGGGTAACTACATTGTGAAGTAAAATCTCAATATTGCTTTCAACATGTGGTCTCAGTAACTGCCTGAAATGCATTCATTTTTCTCAATCTATATGCAAGTTAAAATGTTACTGTAAATTTTTCTTGGTCATAAATGCCAAGCCACAAAACTTGCAAATGCTGTCACACTGGTCAAAAAAGCTGACAACTCAAAATTGCTTGATTATAAGCTCGCGGGCTGAAAAGTTAAGTTGTTGCATAGTCTTTTTAATTTAAGTTTTAGACAAACTCAGAATTTTTGTATATGTATTGGAAAGAAAATAAAACCTAAGTGCGTAAAATTTTGCCAGAAAATTTATGCTGGACACAAAGATGGTGTGTTTTTCAGGAGGGTGTAAGCACTGCTGCTCTTTTTAACATGGAAAATTATGTTTTGGCTAATTCTAAGCACATTTAAACTTTATAGTTAACAGATTCTTAATTTTGAAAGTCTAAATGGTGATTTGTTTTATTAACAGATCATCACTTTCTAAATTGAACCTGGCACATGCACTCTTCACAGTATTCTTATGCATAAAGT
>NC_063349.1:9491216-9508381 GCF_021869965.1 Rhincodon typus
CTCTCTCTCTCTTTTTCTCTCTCTCTCTCTCTCTATCTCTATCTCTATCTCTATCTCTATATCTCTCTCTCTATCTCTCTCTCTCTCTCTTCCCCGCGCCCCCCCCGCCCCCCGACTCCAGTATTTAAATTTACTCTCCTCATCCTCCCAAAACATTTCAAATTATCACTCCTCCTCTTTCACCTTGTCCACACTTACTAGTCCTCTTTTTTTTCTCCCCCATTTTAAGTGAACATTGTCACCATCTTTCCCATTTGTTTGCTAATGTTGACTGTCTTCTTCCATCTGTACCAAAGTGCTGCATTGTCATCTTGGCATGTTTTCTTTTTCACTCTCTCACTAAAAATGGTGTTGAACTACAGATCGGCTATTAATTAACTGAAAAGTGCAACAGACTTGTTCTGAAAATAAGTGTTAGCGCACCACTTTTAATTTAAGGCTAAATGGCTACATTAGTTCTTGGTATGTTTCCACCCTCTCATCTCTTTCCCCCTTTCTGCAGTTGCCATTCCTCAGTCTCAAAGGTCCCTGAGCACTGCTGCTAATGGAACAGACTAGCCTTTGTTCTGTCAATGTTATTCGACAACTACAGAGTGAGATATTGACCACCTAATATTTTAAGCTGGTATTCCTACTCTTGTGTGAATTTCCACCTGCTGTATACAGCAGCCATAGTGGCTCTTATTAGCATTAAGAGTGCACTGGGTGTGCAGGGACTTGGCCTACAATATTTTCTGTCAGCATATACTGAGTGGATTCCCAAAATGCTGTCACCATTGATGATTAGCGTCTATACAGGCCCACTGATCTGTGTGTGGAGGTAATGTGGGTAGTTGGGAGGAGTTTTTCGGACATGACCAGCAGCAGTTTTCATCCTTTCCAATTTGTTATCTCTTTACATATTGATTATACCTGTGTACTGCAGTCCTTTCAATTCTTTCTTTCTGCAGATTGGCTGGTGATTAGAATTCATTATTGGCAATTTTCTCATCCCTCATTTTAAGTTTAACGTGGCTACTCATTCTTCAGGATAATTCTTGCTGTCTAATCAATCATTGAATTGGTGGCTCATTTTCATTGTTTAATTTGGCAACTCTATCCTTGTTGCTGTGCATTAGCATCATGGCTTAAGGGCGCCATACGAATGCTCCATAGTTCTGATAGTGGGATATCTTGCAGGGTTAGTTTCTTGTTGTAGAAGTCTGGTTTTGTCTTCAGAATAAGATATTGAAGTTGAGAAAGGCCTGCATCTGCCTAAAGGCCTTCACAGTGCCCTGCACCTACGAGAATTGTTTTTTTCAAAATTAGTCAATTCAGTATGTATTGTGACCATCAACTGATTAGGCCTTGAATTTTTTTTCTATTCTATAAAGCCTTGCGCCTGTAGAAATGTTTTCCCAAGTTTGAAATTGTTCAAATCATAAATGTCATTTACGTCTATTATGCAAGTCCTGTATATTTGATGAAACTTGTTTGGAAATACCTAGATAACTACCAAATTGTGCAAAATTCAATGAAATACATAGTTACAGTCTATTCAAGTGGATATGTCAAAGGTATTTATGTGATAAACTTGCTTTGGGCATCACGGATAGAGACGTATTCTATCCGTTTCATTTCATTTAATAAACTTTTTTATTTTTAGACATTTTCAATCCACAGTTAAAGGGTCTTTTCACTCAGGAAAAACCTCACAAATTCCAATATACTGGGTTGCCCTAACAGTAACATGTTAGCACCAAACCTGAGACTGTGGGTTGGAAGCTGAATGTGCTTGTATTTGCTTTGATTATTAGTTTGTACTGTTTGAATCTTGTTTCCTTGGTGTTTTTCAAGACTGCTTTAGTGAATAAAATTCAAATCAGAATTTCAAGATCTGATTGTATTAGCAAACTTAGGTGTACAAGTTTGAACTTGAGCAAAAGGAGATTCCAAAAGGTGATCTGTTGAAACAGTAATGCCTGAGGAGTACAATAAATAGTGTTAACTTTCTGCAGTCTTCTTCAAGAGGTAATTGCCAAATCCATTCATTAGCATTCACTGACTTCATTAGTTTTGCTCAATATTTATCCATAGAAACATTAGGTGAATCTCACCTTCTCTTCCTGCTTTGTTTAACTGAGTTAAATTCTCTCAATATTTTTGTCAAACTGTTAGGTTTTGGCACCATAACTTGAAAACCATCTTGTGGCATAGTAACTAGCAAATTCAGTCCTTATCGTAGCATCTTCTCTGTTTCTTCTTTCACTTTAACCAGATTTCTTGGTGTGTTTTAAGCAGATTTGTTGAGTAGCATCCTAAAGGGTGTATGATATATTCTGTCTTCAGTTTCCCCAGTCTAGAGAACCACTTTAGGAAATAACTTCAAATTAATTTGCTTGCTCTACATCTGCAAAATTAATCTAGGCTTCTGCTCCATAGAAAACATTCTTGTCACTTTTGAATGACAAAGATTCCAGGATTTCACTTCCCTTACACCTGAGCTTAGTTATTTGTTGGCCTGTTACTTATAATGAAGTTCCTCCAGGACCTTGCAATTTCATGGATGATGGTTATTTCAGCCATTTAAAGTGATTTGAGAAGGAAGAAACATCCAGAATAAAAGCAAAATACTGTGGATGCTGGAAATCTGAAACAAACACAGAGCATGTGGGAGGAACTCAGCAGGCCTGGCAGCATATATGGCGAGAGAAACAAAGTTAATATTACAAGTCTGGTATGACTTCTCTTCAGAACTCGGGAGGAGTCCTAACAAACTTGATGTTAACTTTTGTTTCATCTCCACAGATACAGCCAGGCCTACTGAGTTCCTCAAGCATTCTCTATATTTAATACTAAACCATCACCTGCATTGAGTTTAAATTGTATGAGTGTCCATTTACATCCAGTTTGACACTATTATATGTTTTCAGAATCACTTTTTTTTTTCCAAGGGTTTATTTTCCAAACTTATGGCTTTTTGGCCTCTTAGATGTGATATTACTGTAAAAATTTCTCCCCTTGTTTTTCAACTATCTACATTTTAAAATTAGAGGCTGCTTTAAAATGACCTACTTTTACACAGATGAAGCATTGTGGTCCTCTGCGGAATATTATTCCTGTTGGTGTAGCTTGTTTCTTGCACATCAAAGACACTCCAAAATGGCAGCTGTGTGTGTTTTTTTTTTCCCATTTTTGTTTTTTCTCTTTATGGCCTGCAAACTGAATCACTTTGCTCAATTTTTCCATGCTGTTCCAGATGTTCCATTCACCTCATGATCTACACTGTTTTCTCTTCACATTGCATCTTCTCTGGCTTGTAGAAGATCTGACAAAGCCTTGTCTTCCTCCACAAATATGACCTGGTCACAATTCACTTCTCCTTGCAGCACTCCAAAAGCAGAATTCCTCTGCCAGCCTATAAAGAATCTTACTGAACAAATCCATGCTTTACCCTGGCCTCCGTTCCTTCTGGTTCTGATGAAGAGTTACTGGACTCAAAACGTTAACTTTGCTTTCATCTCACAGATGCCGGACCTGCTAAGCTTTTCCAGTAATTTCTGTTTTTGTTTCAGAACTCAAGCATCCACAATTTTTTTGTTTTATTATAATGTACTGACCTGCTCTTTCTAGCCTTTCTTACCTAATCCTGAATCAGCTCTGTTCTAAGTGAATTCTGTCCTTCAATTTTCCCAGTCCTAGGGCTCTTCCTGCACCTGTTGCTGTCTGTCCTGCTGCTCATAGCTTTGGGTCACTGCTCATTCTTTTCCAGTCTCCAGGCCAGTTATCACACGATGTCCCTGACATCCTGCTTAGTCTTTGAAAAAACATCTTTTTCTTGAATACACGATTCACTCCAGTTGCTGACTTCACCGCTGCTTCTTGTTTTTTTTTCCCACTTTGAATACCACTCCCGGCTACAGTCATGTTTGATGGTGTGTTTGGGGCCTAATTCTTTTTAGTGTCCCAAAATAATGCTGGTGGTGTCCATGGAACTTTCTGCAAGTACACTGTTATTACACTTTGATTTATCTTCACATGATTAGAGCTTTCACTCCCTGCCAGCTCAGTCTTCCTCATGATATAACTCTGATGTCATTATGCATGCTTCTGATGTTAATCCAATGGTCCTGCAATGGTGAAAGTGAGCATCAATTGTCATTAAAAACCCATCTGGTTCACGAATGTCCTTCTCAGAATGAAATCTGCCATCCTTACCTGGCCTGGCTTACATTTGACTTCAGACTTCACAGCAATGTAGTTTTGATTTCTTTCCCCAAAATGAACCAGATGGGTTTCCATGACAATCAATATTAGATTGGCTTTTTATTCCAGATTTTCACTTGACTCAAGTTTCACCATTTTCCACAGTGGAATTTGAATTCACGTCTCCAGGATGTTAACCTTAGAACTTACTGAGTTATGATCACTATCACTGAAATGCTTGCCTGGCTTCATTCCCTAAGATGAGCACCATCAACTCATCTTGAATGACTCCTTGCATTAAAGTAAATGCTATCTAGCTTTGCCATGCTGCCTAGGGCCTTAGCTTGACCCCACAAGAACGCTGGCCCTGTTCTGTTTCAAGTGCTACTTCTGCAGGTTTCACCTTCTCTGTAAATGGATCCAGGAATCTAAAGCTCTCCCTGCGATCCCAACTCTTCAGCCACACTCTTATCTGCCTATTCCTTTAGTCACTAGCATGTGGCACTGGGTGTAATCCAGAGATGACAACCTTTTTAGTTGTGTTTTTCAATCTGCTGCCTATTTCCCCAGATCTTTTTTACAGGACCTCCTCTATCTCAATGCTAAATCAGAAAGAGAAAGGGTACGATTGGGTACATATTGACATGATGTCTGACATAAATCCAATAAGAAATCCATAAAAGCGCTTTAGCCAATAAGTGGACAGAATGTGCAACTTCACACCACAAAGTATAGTTCAGGCAATTAGCACAAATGTATTCAAGTGGAAGTGTGAAAAGCACATGGTGCAAGAAACAGAATGGTTATAGATTACAGAAGGGTAAAGGACATTTGTGTGGATCATAAGCAATAGCACTTTGACTGAATGGCCATGTGCAACAGCACTTTGGCTGAATGGCCTGTTTCCATACTATAGACACTTTGTAACCAAGCAAGCAATTGTCTTAAAGGTCCGCGGTTCCTTTATATATAGTCTTTGTTGTTTTGGATGAATGTGCCATTAATTTTTTTTTACCTAAACAACTGTAGCTCCTTGCTAATTCTTTTATTCAAACTGGAGACACTTCTTTTGCCTAATTGTGACATGCTGTGTCTACTGTGTTATTCCTTTAATTGTGTGCAGGTTGTTTCATCATATTTCCACATAGTTTTTATTATCAATTTATCTAAATCTCTGAAATGCTGAATACATTTGCAAGCCAGTTCTCTTGGTGTAGCATAATTTTAAAAAAACTACAGCTGAACATCTCAAAAATTCTTCCATGCCCACTAGGAAAACCAAAAACTGCATGTTATTAATTAAACATTAGTATATGAATTATTCAGTGCTAACCAATTGCAGCTGAGATTCCCACGAGCTGAGCTCAAGGTTCCATTGAATTTTTGATGGTCATTTAACTATCAAGTCTTGTTAATATAAATGTTCACCCAGGTCCATTTCAAAGGATGTAATTAATGCAGTTTACTTGCAAATATCTGCTGTTCTTTGAAGGGCTAGGGAGTGAAGGAACTTTTTATATCTTGTTCTGCCTATGGCTTGTTAATTTTGTTCTTCTACTTTGTAGATTAAACTCTAAAGTAAATAAGCATTGTGTTCCTGTATTATCTTAGAATTTCAAAGACTTGGATCAAGTTACCATGTAATCATCTTCGTAATACTGTGGAAACTATTTATAGGTCTGTCAAGCTATTGTGACTTTTTGACATTTATGGGCCTGGTTTCAGGAGAATGGAATCACACTGCTTTTTCAACTAGACCTGCTCAGTAAGGAAAATAAGTACAATTAGAGCTGAGTTGACTAGGTTCATCAATTGGATTTGGCATGACTTGCTGGCTGGAAGTGGCCATGGTCAGCTGTTTGGACATTTTTGAATCTTACGTGGGATGGGAAAAGGATCATTTGTCTCAGTTTTGAACCTAAGTACTATCCCTGTTTCTGTGGGCATTATACTGGAATGATGCAAGTAGGAGCGTAGTACATAATTCAACAGGACACTGAAGATTCAAGACAATGTCTGAAGCAATAAGAGGGAAGTCTGTGTTTTCTTTTGTCCAATATTGCAATGTGTTATGTTTTGAGGGAAAAAAAAACACTCCCAGCAATGTTGCCAATAGGGCAGTAATGCACCTTTGGAATTGTGTTCTCTCTCTGAGCGAACCGATCCCGTGAACGCATGGCTTCTTCAACTCAATCAATGTGCCACTGCACCAAAAACATGCTACCATAAGGAATATCACTGTACACAGTTGCAAATTATTTATGTTTAGGCTATCTCTGTGTCTTTGTTCCTGTCCATCTGCATATTCATTTCATATTCAAGTTATTTTTCTTCCACAAATGTGCCTTATTTCACCTGGCACCTCTGTATCCATTGCGACCATTCATCAATAATTGTACCCTAAATGGAAATTTAAAATATGTGTACAGAAGAGTTGTATCAATTTCAGCTCCACTTGTTTCTTTCACAAAGTACCAATGCCCATCGTACACCACTTTTATGCAAACCTAACAATTAACAGCCTGTTTTGCACCAAAACAGTGAATAGGGCTAACATTGAGTCAGAATGTTCTATGGAAGGGCCGGAATAAGATTTAATTTATAATTTACAAGAAATTGTAATTGTGGTGATCTGTTACCATAAAGTGAATGAACTTAAATCTCTAATTGAAATGTGCAGTAATAGCAGTTCATGCACAATCACTTAAAAACTTCAATTTTTTTCTTCAGTTTTGCAGTAAGCATAATGACCAGATGGATGGAACTGGAAAATATATTTTATTGAAAGCTTATACTAAACAGATCAAATATTATTTTATCAACCTGAATATTGAGGAAATACATAGCACTATAGTACTCTTATCTTTTAGGTGACATTTTAAGCTGCTCCCTTGGGTGGATGTAAAATACCATATGACCTTGTTCCAAAGAATTGCAGCTAATGCCCTGGTCAATAATTGTTCTTTAGCCATATGGTAATATGAGATTTGAGTATTGCTGAAAAAAATGGTTCTTTTTAATTCTTTCATTGTTTGTGTGAGTCCAAAATATATTGGCCATTCCTAATTGGCTTTCAGAAAGTGTTGTTGAATTGCTTTCTTGAACTACGAAGTCCATTCTGTAACAGCTATTGTCAAAGTGAGAAACAACTTAGATTTGTTATGATCCCAGCCAATGGTAATACCGATGAAGCCAAATCTCAGGATGAAACCTGGCTTGATAGACTACTCCTTAATTTTTGCAATTGGTATTATGGTGGTTACTCACTGAAGATATTAACATAAATCTGCCAATGTTCTTGAACTATACAATATAGGTTTATTGCACGAAGATATAAAATCCTTCTGAACTGTCATATATATGTTTAACATAAAAAGCAAAACAAAGTTTCACCCTGTTTCTCAGCAGTATCCTTTTACAGATGCTCAATCTCAGTAAGGTGCCATTCCTATCTTAACTCTTCAATTCATTACTCAAGTGACTGTTTCCAGTTTGATGGCCTGAAGGCAACTTTTTTACAGTAGTGATGCCCTTTTTCAATTCTACACAAATTCTGTCCGCTTGAAGACTTTCTAAAATCAACCTGACTTCCTCCTAGGGTCAAACTGTTCTCCTGAATGGAAACCTACCACTGGCACTTAGTGTGTTCTATGATTGCAAAAGTCTGATTTTGTCAGCACTTCATCAATTGACAACGCAAGTATCCTGCATTTAATTTCCAAGAAGGCATAAAATTAAAATTGTTTCTTTAGATCACTGTTCCAAATAGCCTTCTGACCTATTTTCTAAAAACAACTCCCTGAATTTTTTTTACCTGTACTGTCAGATCCAAATGGTGACAATATATTATACAGCTTAACCACTCTTTGCATGAGAAAAGGATGGGGAGGTAGTGATTGGTTGAGCAAGTCAACTCTGGTTGAAACGTTGCTATGGAGAATGAATCGGGAAACTATTTAATTATTTGCATTTTATTTAATTCAAAAACAACCCAACGCCTATGAATTTTCTTTTTTCCTTGCGGAGAACAGGTCACTGTATATAAGTAGCTTCTAGTGAGCGTACATGAACCAATTATTAGCCTGACTGGTAATCCTAAATTGGTTGCTGCTGTAATTCTTCAGTCATTCAGGACTCTTCAGCAAGTGCTATCTATCATGGATTCACATCTCGCATTCAGAATTATTGTCTGACCTTTACAACAATAGGCTTAAATATGGAGTGTACTCAATCTATTGTGATCAGCAATGGGAAATTGCTGTTTGATTTATTCCTTAACCACCTTCCAAACACACAACCACTTCCATCTAGATGGACAAGGGCAGCAGATATATGGGAGCACCACCACCTCCAAGTTCCCCTCCAAGTCACTCACCATCCTGACTTAGAAATATATTGCCGTTCCTTCACTGTCACTGGGTCAAAATCCTGGAATTCCCTCCCTAATAGCATTGTGGGTCAACGTACAACAGGAGGCTTGCAGTGGTTCAAGAAGGCAGCTCACCACCACCTTCTCAAGGACAACTAGGGATGGGCAAGAAATGCTGGGCCAGCATGAATAGAAAAAAAAACAATTATTATTTTAAAAGAAAGCTTATCTGGTCATTATCTCACAGCTGAATGCTGTGTACAAATTAACTTCCATGTTTTCACCCAACTACAGTTCAAATGTAATTTATTGGCTTTGAAACAATTTGGATCAATATGAGGCCATGAATGGCACAGTGGAAATGATGTAGAATACTGACTATTTTCAAGTGAATTCTGACTTTTGTCCCCAAAATCCTTCATTTTTCATATGTAGTGTATATAAATTGACAAAACAAAACCAAGGAGCTCCGGATGCTGGAAATCAAACAAAATTAGAAATTTCTGGAAAGCAATACAGGTCTGGCAGCATCATTGGAGAGAAAGCAGAGTTAACATTTTGAGTCCAGTGATCCTCCTTCAGGACTGTTCAGTTCCACAGATGTTACAGGACCTGTTGAGGTTTCCAGCAATTCCTGTTTTTGTATATAAATTGACCCTTGACTTTTCACCCAAAAATCCTTGACTTCTCATTGACTTCTGTTAGTTTTGGGAGTGAGGCTGGTGGGAACAGGCCAGTGAGTCTTTTTCATAATTATTCTTTTGTCATTTAAACCTTCAAATATATCCAAGGATAGCAGCTCCTGACTAGATTCAGAACCATGGCCAGCAACTGCCAAAACTGTTGCGGTCAGCGGTTCATCAATTCCCAAGAACCCATGTTTGTTTCAACCCCTCAGAAGTATTACTTGTATAAAAGCAATCGGCTACATTTGTGTTTCATAAATTCTACTTTTAAACAAAAAACTACAGTAGAATAGAGTATGCAGGTCAGAAATAGGCCATTCTTAGTTGTTTTTCCAGTCATTCCATCAACCTGCTCATTTCTTTGGCATACTTTTCTACAGGTAGAATGTCTCAAATCTGTCTTTCCAAAAAGCAGATGTTTTCTCTCCAGCATTGCTCCTGGAACAGTGAATGTGCAGGAATGTTTGGGTTGATTGCAGAGGACAGATTCAGTTGGAGCAGCGCACACACTAGAACTGAGTCCACTGCAATGCATTAGGATCTGCCTCCTTCCTGACTCTCCCTGTTCTCCAGACACACTGATGACTATTCCATTGGCAGGAATACTCCAATTGCAACATTCCTGACCATTTTCGGATAGTATCAGAGGGCTTATGCACAAATAATGTAGCTCCTATACACGAAAAGGAAGCAGCAACAAAAAAGTGTGAATTATAAGTATAACGAGGACCAGAAATCAGCCACCAGTCTCTGTCCCCATTTTTTGCAGTTCAGGCAAATGTGTTCTTTTGTGTAAGAACCACTTCACTGTAAGAATTTTTTTAAAAATATGCATAGTCAAGCTTTTATGTACAAGTTTCTTGCCCAAAGTCATTAGGAAGAGTTGCAGCATTCAAGCATTCCCTGTGACCTAGTTACTTTTATGACATCCATGATCAGTACTGAATGTGCTGCAGAGACTGAGATGTGAAGGACTGGAGTACAAAACTCAGGAAAATCCAAAACTTGGCACAGTCTCTACTGAGGCTGCTGGATTTGGACACTTAGCTGTATGGTCTCTCCTGTGATATTCTCATCACTTTGAAAGCATCTAGTTACCTTTGCCTTAGCTAGTTAAAATAATAGAAGGATACAGAGAAAGTGTTTCCTGTTTTAGGGAAAAGTATAACTAGGGGCTGTCAATACAAGATAGTCGCTGGGAAATCCAATAGAAAACTTAGAAACTTCTCAAAACAGTATGAACTCGCTACCAGAAGGTGCAGCTGATGTGAATATTATGGATGCATTTAAGGAGAAGCTAGACAAATAAAGGAAGAAAAAGGCTATGATGGGGTAGATACAGATGAGGAAAGATGGGTGATGGCTCAAGTGCAGAATCAGCGTGGATGAGTTGGGGGAAATGATCTGTTTCTGTGCCTTATAACCAATTTTATTCCATTTACTTCATCAGAAGTGTCAAAAGTTTTGAAAAACAAATATGTACCATCTACTGCATTATCCTATTTATTCTTTGTATTATCTCTCTTTTTCTTTTAAAAATTCCAATGGACTAATTAAGCAGGATTTTGCCTTTTGGAAACAATGCTGATAATATTGCATGATATTTTCTATTCCTCCATATTTTTCACTTCTACCATAGATTTCCAAATCATTCCTGATGTTAAGCCATTATACTTATAATTCACACTTTTTTGTTGCTGCTTCCTTTTCGTGTATAGGAGCTACATTATTTATGCATAAGCCCTCTGATACTATCCAATCTTTCAAAAGTAATTTTGCCTGTGCTATCCCCTACCCAGTCTTGAGTTTAAGAGCTGTACCTGGCGTTTTGACTGATTTTAGTTTTAATACTTTATTTAATTATTTTCTCCCATTCTATCCTAACTCGTTATCTTTTTAAACTCTGTCTTCAGTGAAGAGTCTATTCTGTCATCATCTTCAGTTATAGACTGAGACAAAGTAGGTACCCAATGTACTATAATGAAGCCTATTAATGTGACTGCATCAACATTTTAAATTATTTTTATTTACTTGTTGAAAGATAAATATTAATTAGTTTATCTTTATGCTCTCTGACTTTATTTGACCACTGGACTTTTTGTTATCCCTGTTCATTTATTTTGTTAAGCAATTTTCCATTCTAACACATGGTAAAACTGATTATAAATCTAATCTTGAATCGTTGTTACCCACAGTTTTGTTTCAGGCAAAATAACACGTAATACTGTTGTGCTTTTGTTGTTAGGTGGTATCGATATTGTTTCTGCTTGTACGGGTTAGGGCCTTGAATATGAATATTTGTACTTTCTAGCGAATGCAACTGAGACCGATTGCTAGTCCAACTTGGAGGGCTGTAGTACCATGGCCCACTCTGATGCAACAGTTGACCAATCAGAGTTAACCTGCCCACCAATCAGTTCCCTTTTCTTATGATTGTAAATTGTTGCCCTGTTTGAATTTTGGTGTTCTTGCATCTGTACTGATGAGTACAAGATGAAAAGCTTCAAAAAGATATATTTTATTCACCAATTTATTTTATTTCATGAATTGAAACTTAATTCTCATGCGATGCTAATTAGACACAAAAAAATTACATCAATTGTAAGCAATTTTATTACATACTGAATTAATGATCATGTATTTTTACCCAAATATGCTTAGACTGTGACCATTTATGCTTCAGTGCACCCAAGAATTTGCATTTTTATAGAGTGTTTAATGTGATGTAATGTCCCAAGGAGCTATAAGGAGAGTAACAAGATCGAAGTTGACACAGTTAAAACATAAGATATTAGTGCAGGTGAAAAAATGCTTGATCAAATAGCCAGTTTTTAAGCAGCATCTTAAAGAGGAAGGGAGATGTGATGCCAAAAAGGGTTTTGGAAAGAAATTTTAGTGTTTAGAGCTTAGACTGCCAAGAGCACATGGGTGCTACACAAGAGGCCAGAGTGGCTTGTGATAATTCTTGAAAGGCTATTGACTTGGAGGAAGATAGAGTGGGAGAAAGGTGAAAATGTACACGGATTAAAACATATTTCAGCAACCAATTAAACCTTAATTAACATATCCAGCTCTTGTTCGCTCATTTCGTTTGGTCTCTGGCATTTCTTCAGACCAAATTAGATGATAGCAGGTGCTGTCTGGATTCTACGGATCATGGAATGGGATGTGTTGCTTTGGGTTTCAGTCTAATCGAAGCAGTGAGGTACAAGTGAAATTGTCATATTCACCAACTTGTAGTGTGTACTGTTCATAGTTTGACAGAAAGGTTCATGTTAAATGGTTTATTTCACTCTGACTTTAATAACAATTTTTGTGAGATGCCAGAGTGTTTGCCACAGTATGACAGGTTATGCTCTTTTTGAAGTTTAGCTTGAGGTAGTTTGTCAGAATAGAATAGAGAGAACCTTTAACAATACCTAATTTTGTTGTATGTTATGCTGAGCAGTAGAAGTTGTTGAGGTGTTGTTCCTGAACACTGACTTTTTTTCACCTTTTAATTGGTGGCTTGTGGTTGACATAGTGACATCAAAAGAACCGTCACTGAATATGTGGAAAGACTTGTGTTTTCTCCCATGATCATTTAAATGTAAATAGATTTTTGGCAGTTGATGAAAACAGATTTAAATGAAGAAAGCCAGTTACACTTGTAAAGTGGAACTTCAATTTGTGCATTATTGACGGAAAGGCTCAGATGCAAAAGAACAAATACACTGGGGTGCCTCCTATTGTACATAAATGACTTTTTACTCTCCCCTAAATACTTGTGTAAAAATGATCAGAGAGTACTTCATAAAATACTGCAAGGGCAATGTTTTAATATTCACAGCTAAACTACTTTAATGTTTGCACTGGCTTGTATAAAGTGCACAGATTGCAAATAGAGGGGGTATAATGATAGAGGTATGACCATTAAATATTGAAGAGCTTTACAATGAAATTATTGTACAGTTGAGACTGTTGTAATTGACATAAGCAGGTATGGGAGGCTGATGAGTTGCACACTTTTGGTTGCGTGAAGAATAACATCATGGATGAGTTGGGTCTGATTTCAAGTTGTGAATTTATGTAGTACTATAGATGCTATAGACATAAAATCGCCAATATTCCCTGATCTGAAAATGCTTTTAGAAATGATTGTGAACAGGATTCATACCTTGTGGTATCAACCAATTTCTGCTTACATCTACTTTGTCCTGTATTGAGAGTCTCAATTGTCTTGTGCTGTCATTATCAACCATTGGTGGCTTGTGGTTGACATAATGACATCACCAATCATCCTTTCTGTACTGAGTCAATGCCTATCTAATTAACAATGGTAGAGGATAAATCACTCATGAATCCTAATAAGAAGAGGAATCTTTCTTACACAAGATGCAGTTTATTGCATGATAGCAATACATACCATTTGTATTGCCTAATTGTTATTAAGACTGACAGGAGCCAGAGATGACATGTCTCCATCGGGATCTCCATGCAACATCAATGTCACAGACTCATTGCAGCACAGAAGGAGGCCATTTGGCCCACTGTGCCTGCACTGGCTCTTCAAATGAACATCTTTGGATCTAGGTAATCTTCTGCACTTTCCCCACACGCTTGCACACTATTTCTATACAAGCTTTTTCTCACATTACCCGTCCCACTTTTGGACATCACTTTGAAGGTATGCCCTTTGGGTATTTTTTTTTAATGAGCAGGAGCTGCTTCTGTCTATCCAGCCTGATTTTGAAAATGTCTATCAAATCCCTTTTCAGCCACCATCTCTCTCAGGAGAACAATGCCAATTTCTTCAATGTATCCTCATAACTGAAGGTTTTCATTCCTGGTACTGTTCTTGTGAATCGCTTCTGCATTCTCTCCAGTGCATTGGCATCTTCCTACAATGTGGTGCCACAACTGGGCAGAATACTTCAGTTGAGGTCTAACAAGTGTCTTATACAAGTTCAATATCACAGCAGCACAGTGGTTCATTAGGGACCCAGACTCTATTCCAGTCCTGGGCGACTGTCTGTGTGGAGTTTGCACGTTCTCCCCATGTTTGCATGGGTTTCCTCCGGGCGCTCTGGTTTCCTTCCACTGTCCAAAGATGTGCAGGTTAGGTGGATTGGCAATGCTAAATTGCCCATAGTGTTCAGGGATGTGCATGCTAGGTGGGTTGGCCATGGGAAATACAGGGTTACAGGGATAGGGTGGTGTTGGTGGGTCTGGGGGATGCTCTTCAGATGGTTGGTGTGGACTTGATGGGCTTCCACACTGTAGGGATTCTATGATCACCACTTGCTCTTGAACTCTATACCCCTATTAATAAAGCCAAGGACACTGTATGCTTTATTAACTGATCTCTCCACCTGTCTTGCCACCTTCCATGACCTGTGTATGTGCCAAGGCCCTTCTAAACCTGCACCCCCTTTAGAATTGTACCCCCTACTTTATTTTGTCTTTCAATATTCTGCCTACCATGTGCACTGCCTCACAGTTCTCTTCTCTACTTGGAACCTCATCTGCCACCTTTTCCTTCCGCTCCAATTTGTCAGTGTCCTTTTGGAGTTTCACATTGTCCTCCTCACAGTGGACCCCTGAGGAACTCCACTAAATATTGGTATCTAATCAGCCCTACTCCTCCTCTAACTACTTCCTAGGTAGCTATAGAAGACTTTGGGATTTCCCTTTATCTTAGTTGCTAGCCTTTTCTCGTAATTCCTGGAGCCAGTGTGGGAACAGTGCAGAGCAGGAGAATACATATATGTGGAACAAGGTGTTATGCTATTGGTGCCATAGTTGACTACAAAATGCCCTCCCCAAAACTACGCCAAATCCAGGCCTGAAATATCCAAGCATGCATATTCAAAATTTTGTCAGAGGAAAGCTATGAGTGGGAATAACTGTCTTGTTTTCCCTTTGTGATTTATCCCTGGAGCTCTGTATCATAAGAACAGAGGTAGGCCATTCAGTCCGTAAGGCCCAATATGCCATTTAATTAGATCTTGGCTGACCTATCTCTTAACTTTATTGACTCACTTTGGTTCATTTCTGGAACCACTCTTACAAATCACTTATCACCTTGGTTCCATATCCGTTAACATACTTACCTAATGAAAACATACCATATGCAGTTTCGGAATTTTCAATTGTTATGCACACCAGCTTTTCCGTAGAGGAAATTCCAAAACTCCTTCACGCTCTGTATGAAGAAGTGCTATCTGATTTCACCTCTAAATGACTGAATAATGTCAAGGTGATGACCTTTGTTCTGGGGTCTACTCCCAGAAAAAATCAGAAAGGAAATGTCTTTCCCTTATCTCCTTTTTAATTCGTAAATTCCTGAACACTTTGAGTAGATCATCCCATGCATACTCCTGGAAATGCAAGCCTATAAATTCTAATAAATTAGCCCTCCAGCTTCTGTATAATTGTGATAAATCCATACCGCTACCTTTCTAATGCCAAAATGTCTTTCCTGAGGTGTAATGCCCACAACAGAAGACCGGTTATAACGCCCAGAATGCCCCACTAGATTTAGCTGTCTAGATGCTGCACACAGTGCCTGGCTGGTCTGATATATTATATGACACACACACGCACACACACAATATATGTTCATTAATAGTTCCGTTCTGAGAACTAAGTTTTAAGCATGAAAACTTTTTTACTTGGATATTACAAGAAATGTGTTAACCATTTTGAAATTTTCTGTGCTTGCATACAAAATTAGTTTAAAAGTCCAGTCAGGATTTACTTTGAATTATTTGTGTTCCTTAGGTTAAATCATAAGATTCACTAACAGTTTAAAATGACTCTAGACCATCAATGGTAATACAGTGCGGGGAGCAGCTGAAAAGAAATTTTGCGCTAAGTGCACTCAACACAGAAAGAGAACTGTTCATTTTCCATTCAACTTTTGAAAGTATTCTGGTGCAGCACTTTTGCACATTAAGAGAAAAAGACATTTATAAATTTGAATAAAGGGATTCAATAAGCATTCAATCACTGTAGCCATGGAAACTTACCCAAGTTGCAACACGTCAGTTTTCAGGCATGATCCGTCATGTTCCTCGTAAGGTTTTTATTTTATTCTTTGCATGTTGAATTTTGATGAGTGGCTCCACAATTCTGGCAGAAGTCAGTTATGGGCCAGCAAATGCAGTAAAGCTATCAAATACTTCTCTCTGCCTCATTGCTTGCACCCTTTCCCCATTAGCCCATCCCAAGGAAAACCACCGGTGAGCATCACCACTTCGAAAAGCCACCCAGGACGACCTACAAGATCCAACCCAAGCAGCATGTGAGTATTTGACAAAGCACGACAGGCACACTCAGTGCAGTGGAAGGGCTCATGCCGTTCCTATTGTAACATGTCCAAACCAGTTATTGTAAGCCAATTCAACTTTATTGCTTTCTTATTTTCTCTGTTTAACTGCTTGTATAGTTAACAGTGAGTTCATTAGTTAAAAGATTTTAACAGAAAATGCAAGGTATTTCTGTAGATAATGAGCTGCAGCAGAATGTACTTAAGGCTTGGTTTTGTTTTCTTAATTGTGGAAATGCTTTCAAATCACATTTTAAAATATGTTCAGGTACATCAAACTTTGACAATGGTGAGACAGAAAAATTCACCACTACCAAATTTCCATATTATGTGATGGTAATAAAGCAAAATTGACCTTGAAATTCAGTAGAATTGTCAAGTGTAAATATTCTACCAAGGATGTTGAATCTTAAATTTCTCTGTATTGTTCACAAATTTATGGTGCACCATGATACCTCATCTGGAGAAGTGAAGCAAAAGTCTTTCCTAACTTCTGAAAATGCCACTATCACTCAATGGGGCCTGGTAGCATTTGTATGGAGACAAAGAAGTAATCGACTTGTATTTTTCAGCTGTGATGATAGGGTTCCAGATATGAACAACTTTTGCAAATGAG
>NC_063349.1:9508881-9535281 GCF_021869965.1 Rhincodon typus
AACATCCTCTTACTTCTCACAAACCAAAACCTCCTGATTCACCTCTTCCCCCACAGCCAATGCAATGGCCAAGACCCCATACCCAAAGCTGGATTGACCCCAATGTGAGCCACATATCCTCCACAACACAGACATGTGATCTACTCTCTCACCCACCTGGCATCCCTTCACATCCCTATTGCTCCCCAACTTGTGCCCTTAACCCTCTCCATCATCCATCTGGTACTCTATCCACTAATTTAACTTACACACTTAGGCACTGCTGGAAAAAAGACACATTTTGTAGAAGCTTTTTGGCTTGTATTCATCAGGACATTTCGTAAGAAAACAAATTCTAGGGGAAAGCAAGCATTATTACTGAATGAGTAAAGTACAGATTGGTAGAGGCATTAACATGAAGAATATACATTAATGATGTTTGATAGTTAACAGATAGGCTTGGCTAAATTTTCAAAAAATTATGGCGCAGATAAAGCCATTCTGCCCATCATATCTG
Organism: Rhincodon typus; assembly: GCF_021869965.1. Classification (NCBI taxonomy): domain Eukaryota; kingdom Metazoa; phylum Chordata; class Chondrichthyes; order Orectolobiformes; family Rhincodontidae; genus Rhincodon; species Rhincodon typus. The sequence goes on from NC_063349.1 coordinate 9,509,378, forward strand.
CACCGGCTCTAATATCTAGGGCCAATCTCCTGCTTTTTCCCCTATTCTGGCACACCAGTATGATCCAGAAAGCATCCCTGTCCTCTTGAATGCCTCAACTGAACCTGCCTCCACCACAATTCCAGGCATTGCCTTTTACACAACCAGTAGTTAGGGTATAGGAGTTTTTTTTTCACACATCACCCCTTTTTTTGTTTGCACATCACTATAAGTCTATAATCCAGACATGTGGCCAAGACAATGCCCGAAGATATCAACTAGAATGGCTGTTTTGTTGACTGAAACAGGCACATTGTGTTCTTTCTGCAAAGTGCAGGGCCTTGCATATAAATACACGTGGCTTCCAGTTTGTACAAGAGTGCTACGCCTAAATTGTTCACCACCTCAACTCCTCACACATCCAGAATTATCCAGCAAATGTTGTCTGTTACAGAGGGGATAGTTAAATGAAATGAACTCTTTGATACTCACTTCATAAGCAACAAGTAACAATTTATTTATCTAACTCTAACAGTTAACAAATTAGCAGAACTACTAACAAATCAAACAATTCCCGCCTAACTACTAACTATTACCAAATAAAACAAAATTCTAATAGCACGCTGTTCCAATAGATACAAGATCCACTTATAGAAATTAAATTAATTAAAAAAATTATAAAATTAATCTCTCAAAATTACAGCCAGGATAAGTCTTCCAGAATGTTATTTGCCTTCTCTGCAGTTTTTCATTCAGGAAAGCCTTTCTCTGTCGAATTCTTGTGTCAGCAATATTAGCTAAGAGCGCCATAGTACCTTTATATAGATGATGCTTACTCTGAGATTTGAGAGATTCCTGAGAGAGCTGGTGATTTTCTGTTTGTTTAGAGTTGATGGCTGTTGAGAGCTGTTCTCTTAACAGCTGGGGCAGTTTGCTCTCACACCGATTTTCAAATGCCCTCTTCTTTTATACCCTTGATGGCTTATTAACTTCTTACAATAGGATTGATCTGAGATTGTCAAAATCATCAGATTTAAATTTAATTTTGGCTTTGGTGTCTAGGGCCTAGTTTAATTTATTTGGCTAAATTCAAAAACCTGTTCGCTTGGTAAAAATGCTGCTTTGCCTGCTAACAGCATAGCCTTTTGATACAATGTTTCAATTTCAAGAACTCTGTGCATCTGCTGCTGCCTGCAGACATTTTTTTTTTAAATCTCCAAGCCTAAAACAAAAAAACCATTTAAAAGGGACCATGCACTCTTCCTCCCTTAACATTTTACAAACAAATTCTAATGTCCTGCCTTCCAATCCACAAGTACTGCACCAGCTTCGCAACACTATCCAATTGTAAAGTTACACCTAATGCTACACCTAATAATGTGTTGCGAATTTTACAAGTGCAGTCCGGTTGTGGTTGGCCAGTAACTATGACAACGTTTGATACAATTCACCAGTCTTTGCGACTTGCATTGTAGCAGTGTGAAAAAGCTAGCTTCATCTGTGCTCAAACTATTACGATACTTCACTCATCCTGGGTAATCCAAAATAATCTAGGTAATCCGAGATAACCTCGGGCCAAAAGTGACCATCTTATTGCCTTCCATGAGTTTAGGTTAAAGGTATCCCCAAAATTTTGATTAACAAGTGAAGCTAGCTATTTCATGCTGTGACCAATACTCTCGTTTTTTGGTGGCAGACTTCACAGGTCCACGCGAGGCAAAAATTCCAAAAAGTTGGGAAGCGAATGCACTGGCTTTCTGGCCAGCACATTCGAGTAGCTGCGCAATTGCACAGCCTAAAGATGACACTGGCTGCTATAGTGTAGTAACACGGGTGGTATTTGCCATCAACAGAATGCTGCCATCAAGCCAAAAAGACATTTTGTCTATCACACAAGTGAGTAAGATGGTGTATGAATTTCAGTGTCAATGGGATGCCAGGTATGTAGGCTGTATGTCCTAAAGACAGCAGGTCGTATCAAACAGCATATCCCTTTGACTGTTTGCAAGATATGACCATAGACTACTAGCCCATGCTCGTACAACTTGGTACAGTGTCTAACGTTAGATGTAATTCTATAATTGGACAATATTTGCTGGATAATCCTGAATGAGCATGAAATTTGCATGTGAAAGCTACATATATTACAAAACCTGGCCCTGTTCTTTTCAGACAGAAAGAACATGTACTAGCATTACATCTATTTCACACCAACAAAAAGGGGAATAGTCATTTGCTGGATCTGTTCACAAGGCCCTGTTCCTTGTGGACAGAAATAATAAATGACTCAAGAAGACAGCCATTCACTGGTTTATTTCTCAGGGCAATGCCCTGACCATAGTAAATTTAACAGAGCCTCACTCTTAACTGTCAATCAGCATTAATGAATGCATTCTCCGTGGCAATGTTTCTACCATTCAGATTCCACTTGACAACCAATCAGCTCTTTCCTCTAATGCATTACAAATGCTGGTTTTCCCTGAGAATTTGTATTCTTGGAAAATGTCCTGACAATTGCAAGACAAAATGCTTTGAAAAAATGCAAGTTTTTCTGTAATACTCAAGTTCTGTACTGTCAAAAAAGAATATTTCCATACTTCTCTCAGTGGCTGCAGAAGTTTCCTGGTGAACTTTAAAGCCCGAACTGTAGTAGGAATGGTCATGATAAAGGGAAAAGGTTTCAATGCCGATTCACTTTACTGCTGGCTGCATAGGTTCCTGGCCTGGAGGAGGCTGCCACGGCAGTGGATTTTTTAAAGATCTGATCTGAAACCCTGTTTCTAATCCTGAACAGTACATCTGGAGTCTTATCTCTAATATTTTTCTTAAAAATCCATATTGCTGACATGTCATCTCTTATTATGCCAACCTAATGTTCAATGCCAGTAACATTTTCACTGTCAAATGAAATAAGACTTTTTTCTACATTAGAGTTACTATACAAGTGAAACTCAATATTGTTGATGGCTCAGCACATTTATCCAGTTAATAACTTACACAAACTAAATAGACAGGGCCCATTATCAATTTGAGAGTCAGTTAGCTCAGTTGGCTGGGTGGCTAGTTTGAGATGCCAACGGCATGTGTTCAATTTCAGCACTAACTGAGGCTACCATGAACCTTTCTCTTCACTTGAGGCATGGTGACTCTCAGGTTAAACCACCAATAGCCATCTTTCTCTAATGAGACAGCAGTCCTATGGTTGATGAGGACTATGGCAACTTAACCTTTTTTTTTAAATTGTCAGTCTACATTTTATGTTGACATAGGAGATCTCGGGCAATTTCCTAGAACCTGGGTAACACAATCTCCACCAGATGTGCAATTGACTGTAAAGATCAATTAATAATAACATCACACTCTTGTGTGATCGTCCATCCAGTTACTGAATAGTTTGCTGATTTTCAGACATGGATCACATATAAGTAATAGTCTTTTCAATTATGTACCCAAGGGCAACTGAAACATGTGGAGATAGTAAGATAGATAGAAAGAAAATGTTCTGAAGAAGGGTCCCGATCCAAAATGTCAACATTCCTGCTCCTCTGATGCTGCCTGGCCTGCTTTGTTCCTCCAGCTCCACATTGTGAAACATGTAGAAATGGGTTTTTCAGCAATGAGAAGAGAGGGAATAAAATAAGTGGAAATATTTCACAAGCATTAAACTCTATAGGAAAACAAACCAGTATTCTGGTTAAAAAGCTGTCTATTGTTGGGTATGTTATCTTGATGAAGAATAAGCTTATAAATAAATGGCCTAAATCAAAATGCACAGTAATTATGCACTTCGGTCCTCAAATGGAAAACCAAAAAAAATACAAAGATAATGGTTTTTGGAGGGTGGTGCACAAAGTTATGTATAAGAACACAACACAGAAATAATTAAGAATACAAAAACACATTGCCAAGATTGACAGAATAAAAAGTTCTACTTGCTAAGTAAATTTAGCTCAGTCCCAACGACTAGTAAAGTTCCAGATCCAATCCATGCCAATATTGAGTTGGCTGATCTTACCTGAAATGACAATAGACTAAATATAGCCTCAATGCTGAGAGCTCGGAAGAACAAAGATCAGCTAACATGCCTGCTCTTCATTGTTATCAGAAAATACACAATTGCATTAAAAGAGGCTAGATTTGGTTGTAATTTCCTCACTACTGCAATAAGATAAATCTGTCAACATTTAGTGTTAAGACATACATATGAATAATAGTCAGTTGATTCAGAAATCACAAAAACCATATCCCAGGGTCTTTACCTCGATCTCTCTCTTCCTCTGCACCATCTTTGGAGCAGAAGTTTTAGCTGTTCTGGCCCTTTGAAATGTTGGGAAATGATGGAAAGCAGAACAAATTGGCAGGAAAACAAACAGATAACAAACTAGTAAATGTCACAAGAAGAGCCATCAAGTTGTACTTGAATTGTTGAATCTACTGACAACTTTTTAAAGTATGCTGCCTTTTCTCCTCCACGTCCTTGTCACCACATTCTTTCTTTAACCAGGTAAGATTATCCATTATCTCTTTGTTATTTAACAGCCTTTGTTTATTCCACACTAGAGAGGGGAGAAAGCATTGGGTTTCCTTCATGCATCAACCACCTCATGGAAAAGACAAAGATGGGCTGGGAATAAGGACTTAGTGTACCAACTCAATCCGTACCCAAGAGCAACACTAATATTTATTTCTAAATTGAAGAACTATGAAACAGCTAAGAAAATATTGGTTTTAATGAACTTAAAAAGTTTAAGTTAAAAACATTTTGGTTCAATTTTACATTAAATTTGACTATCCATAAATATATGCCTTGGTCATAACAAAGAAAGTTGGAATGAGCATAACTTAGAATATTACAGTAAGGAAAATTCTTCTGAATATGGCATTAATATGTAACATTCAAAGCAAATGAAAAAGCACAAGGAATAAAAATAAAGCCATTTGGCCATCATAGAACCCCAAAGAAGCATTTCAGACAACATGCAATCCAGTATCAACAACAATAATTTGCATTCAACACATTAAAATGCCCAAAAGCATTTCACAAGAGCATGATCAAATAAAATTTGACACCAAGGAACTTAAGGAGGTTTGATGACAGAGGACCAAAAACTCGGTCAAGAGGATAGGTTTTAAGAAGCATCTTAAAAGGACAGCAGTAGTCGACCAGGGAGTTAATTAAAGGAAAGGAGGTATAAGAGGCCAGAACTGGGAAATAGATTTCTAAGGGTTGTGACACTAGAAGACATTACTGAAATAGCAAGGAGAGAGACAATGTAGGCACTTTAACACAAGGATGAAAATTTTCCAAGTATATATTGTAGAAATCATTTCCTCAACAAATTCTGCATATTCAACCCATGAGCATTAAAAAGATCTGTTGCCTTGGAAGGCAAAAAGACAAGATTGAACAGTTCGGAAATGGAGGCTCAACAATTTTAAAATCCAGCTGACAATGATGAGGTACAAGTGTCTTTTTTCTCGCTATAACATCCAAAGTGAATAAGATTATCTGAATCTGAATGCTCATGGCTATGAGTTCACAGCACTATTGCAATTCATGACAAATTAGCAACTAAGATCATTTAGAGAGACCTAAGTGACACTTAATGTGGGGTATGAAAGTATTTGTTTAAAGCCACGATGGTAAGGTGAAAGAGTTCATTTCTATTTGTAGCAGATGTTCATTATTTATATCCAAATAAGGAAAAAAGTGCACAATATGCTTCTTTCTTCCACTGAACACATACAAGCTGCATCTACGAAACACGTTTGGCAACCTGAAATAAAGTTCTGCAGAAGGAAAATCTCATTTGGATGTAAATAATGAACATCAGCTACAAATAGAAGTGAACTCTCTCACCTTACCATCGTGGCTTTAAACAAATACTTTCATACCCCACATTAAGTGTCACTTAGGTCTCTCTAAATGATCTTAGTTGCTAATTTGTCATGAATTGCAATAGTGCTGTGAACTCATAGCCATGAGCATTCAGATTCAGATAATCTTATTCACTTTGGATGTTATAGCGAGAAAAAAGACACTTGTACCTCATCATTGTCAGCTGGATTTTAACATGGATCTCCATGAGAAAGACAGCAGCTGAGAGAAAACATGCACATAATCAACCCCACCCCCACCTCTGTGAAAACCTATTTTAAATGCATCAGTATCCCACATTCATCACTTGACCAGTCCTCTGTTCATCCTCCGTAAGACAAGGGTATAACCAATGATTATTACTTGAAGCAATAAAGTTAAAATAATCAATTCCCCATTTACTAATTATTCCTTTCTTTATAGGTAGGATTTTGTATTCTAATTAATTCAGTAGCACATTACCAATTGTCTTTACATGGAGTTTATTCTGGAGGAATTCTTAAAACTGGTAAAATTTGCTTCTAATTTTCAATTAATGCATTAAATGGAAAGTAAAAACCACACAAAATTTTACCACAGGCTTTTAAAGAGAACCAAGTAGTATTTACAAAGACAGCCTCTGGCCACATCTGCTCAAATTGGTTTAGTAGTTATCTATATGTGAAATCTAAGGTCAAAGCTGTAATTACTGCAGACAGTAAAACTGAAGTGTTTAATGTCATAAGAATTAAGTATTAAACCAGGCTTTTCGATGAAAATGAAGCAATTATTGTATAAAACAGACTTAATCAAATTGTCATCTTATTCAGCAAGGAGAAGTTTTAAAACTTAAAAGTACAAAATTGAACAGTACACAAACAAAGCAGCTGTAATAGGATTTTTGTCCTGTTAGCTTTTGCACTGGCACACTGATTCATGTTGTAACATAAATGTACTCAAACCAATAATAAAAGTCTTGACAGTTCTTTTGCTGGCCTGACCATCTTCAACCTACCTCACCCCTCAGATTCAAATAGGGCACCTACGCAGTGAAGTTATAATGTAGACAAGTATTGTAAAAGCAAGTCTCAGAAATTTCAGTCTTCTGATACTGCCTCAGCAGCAACAACTTTATGGCTAAGAGTTGTTGGTATTAATAACTGGATTAGACGAGTCTACTTATAAAGAAGAACCATTGGGTTAAAATCATCCAATTCCAAATGTTGGCTGCAATCTGCAATATTTCATAAATATTCATTGGAAAAAAGTACCAAACTGATAATACACTTTAATAGATCAAGCGATATGCTGCAGTTACATAACCTACAACATGTCTAGATAACATATATTAAAATCTGCTCATGGGGACTTTAGATCTTCACAACTAACAGCTGAGAAGCTAAAATTAAAACCATTCTAATTTTTTAGGATAAAAAGACAAAAGAAATCATATTGTTAAGCATTAGCAAAACTGTGCAAAATACAAGTGTTTATTAAAACTTTTACAATTATAAGCATCTTTCCTTTCTAATAGTGGTTTAGAATTAATCTTTAAAAAGGCATCGCAGCAATGCAACCTCAATACTTAATCTACAACTTTTAGACGCTGACGCTAACATACTTGGCCTTGGACTGCAGTACAAGCTAATTTATACCACATTTCTTTCAGGTCCTAACACCACATTTATGACAAATCATTACAATTTCAACAGTTCAGCCTGACATCATCAGTAACTCTCATGTACATGCACACTGGCCTCAACCATAATAAACCACATTTAATACTGAACACATTATTAAATTTACCACAGTTTAAATCAGAGCTCGTCATCACACAAAATCCTACACTTCAAATGGAATCAAAGTGAGCCAGACTAGGAAATTACAAAGAAAAACCTGTAGGTCATAACTTGCCCTCTACTAAATCTCAATTCAAATTCCTGACAACACTGTCATTCTTTTACTTAATTTGCTTTCTAAGTGAAGAGATGTCAGCATTATAGTAGAAGTCTTCCACTTTGGCACCCAGTGCCAGGATCAGCAACTCCAAGTCAAGCTGGATGTTTGCTTGATTTGAATGTACCAAGATACAGCGAAAAGTATTGTTTTGAACGCTAATCATAAGATCATATGTCACTTAAGTACATCAGGGTAATAGAACAAATGCCGGATATTGTGCTACAACTACATAGAGAAGGTGCAGAAAAAGATCAACTCTGATACATGACAGGTCTGTTCACAAGTCTGATAACAGTGGTGAAGAAGCTCTTCTTGAGAATCTGTTGGCACTTGTTTTCAAACTGTTGTAGCTTCTACTCAATGGATGAGGGTGGAAGAGAGTATAGCCAGGGTGGGTGGGCTTTTCGATTATGTTGGCTGATCTCCCCGAAACAGTGGGGAGTATAAACCGAGCCAGTGGAAGAAAGGCTAGTTTCCGTGACAGACTGGGCTGTATTCACAACTCTAATTTCTTGTGGTCTTGGACAGAGCAGTTACCATACCCAAGCTGTGATGCATCCGGATAGGACACTTTCTATTGTGCGTCTATAAAAATTGGTAACAGTCATTGTGGACATGCCAAATTTCCTTACTCTTCTGAGGAAGTGCTGGTGTACTGTCTTGACTGTAGCATTGACGTGGATGGACCAGGACAGATTGTTGGTGATATTTATTCTTAGGAACTTGAAGCACTCAACCATCTCCACTTCAGCAGCATTGATGCAGACAGGGACGTGTCCTCCACTCCGCTTCCTGAAGTCAATGCCTAGCTCCTCCGGTTTGCTGAATTGAGGGAGGGATTGTCGTCTTTACACCATGTCACTAAGCTCTCTATCTCTTTCCTGTACTCTGTCTTGTTGTTTGAAATCTGACCCACTATGGTGGTATCAGCAGCAAATTTGTAGATGGAGTTAGAGATGAACTTGGACACATCGGGGCTGCATGGTGGCTCAGTGGTTAGCATCGCTGCTGCACAGTGCCAGGGACCCGGGTTTGATTCCACCCTTGGGAGACTGTCTGTGTGGAGATTGCACGCCCTCTCCGTGTCTGTGGGAGTTTCCTCAGGGTGCTCTAATTTCTTTCCACAGTCCAAAGATGTGCAGGTTAAGTGGATAGGCCATGGGAAATGTGGGGTTACAGGTTACAGTAGGAGAATGGGTCTGGGTGGGATGTTCTTCAGAGGGCTGGTGCGGACTTGATGGGTTGAACGGTCTCCTTCTGCACTGTAGGGATTCTATGTCTCTATAACATACATTAAAGACCTGGTTACGCAGCTTTGTGAGGCACCAGTGTTGAGGTTTATTGTGATATTGTCACCTAACCTTACAGGGTTCAGTCTGCGGGTCAGCAAGTCGAGGATCCAGTTGCAGAAGGGGGAGCAGAGTCCTAGGTCTCGGAGCTTGATGTCACTCAGTGTTGACTTCTATCTTAAAGTATCGAAAGGTGACAGGTTCCATTTTCCATGCTCAGGACTGATTGAGGGTGGGGGATACTTTTAATTTTAAATTCAAAGGTTAAACAGTCAATGTATCTTGTCAGAGATCAAATTGACAGCACTAGTTTAACACCATTTCCAAAACTTAAAATTACTTAAAAGTCCCTTAACTCAGTAATGGTGTGGAAAGGGCATTATTCCTGTGTTAATTCAAACAAACATCTCAGACTGAAGAGCTAAACCTATTTCTTCTCAACACCAAATTTTACATCAAAATATATTTTTGTGATAAACCCTTAATTCAACATTGACTCTGCCATCCTCATCCTCAATGAACCAGCTGTTAACGAAATGAAATATGTAACATAAGTACAAAGTTACCAAAATAAAAAAATCACCACAAGATCTACTTTAGTCTTAAACACAGATGCATAGGAACATAGGTAGACATGCATCCCTTCCCTCTGTTCTGCCATTCACTTAGATCATGTCTTACCTGTGCCTCAACCCAATTTATATGCCTGGGTTCTATAACCCTTGCCAAACCCAAGAGTCAAACAGCACAGAAAGAGACCCTTTTGTCTGATCAGTCCGTGCCGACAACAATCCCAAACTAAACTAGTCCCACCTGCCCCAACTTGACCCATGTCCCTCCAAACATTACTTGATCATATGTCTTTTAAATACTGTAACTGTACCCACATACACTCCTTCGTCTGCAGGTGCACTCACACACGAACCACTGTGCCAAAAAAAAAAATTGCCCCTCATTTTTTTAAATCTTTCTCCTCTCATGTTAAAAATATGCCCCTAGTTTTGAAATAACCCACCCTAGACAAAAGACATCGGCCATTCACCTTATCTACTCCCCTCTTGATTTTATAAACCTCTGTAAAGGTTACCCCTCAACCTCTTACATTTGAGTGAACAAAGTCCCAACTTATCCTGCCTCTCTTTATAACTGAAACACTCCATTCCCAGCAACATCCTGGTAAATCTCTTTGAACCCACTCCAGCTCAATAATATCCTTCCTATAACAGGACGACCAGAACTGGACACAGTACTCCAGAAGAGGTCTCACCAACATCCTGTGCAACCTCAACACGGCTTCCCAACTCCTACATTCAAAGGACTGAGCAATGAAGGCAAATATGCTAAATGCCTTCTTAACAACCCTATTATTATGTGAGGCAAACTCCAAAGAATTATATACCTGAACCCTTAGGTGTCTCTGTTCTACAACACTAACCAAGGCCCTAATTTTAATTGTCTAAGTCCTGTCCTTATTTGTTTTCCCAAAGTACAATATCTTGCATTTATCCAAATTAAACTGTATCTGCTAGTCTTCACCCCATTGACCCAACTGATCAAGATCTCTTTGTAATCTTAAATAGCCTTCCTCATTGTCCACAATACCACTAATTTTGGCATGATCCGCAAACTTACCAACCATGCTTTCTATATTCTCATTCAAATAATTTATATAAATGATAAAGAAAAACGGACCCAGCACCGATCCTAGTGGATCCGCTTGTCACAGGCCCCAGTCTGAAAAACAGCCCTCCATCACCACACTGTCTCCTGCCATTTAGCCAGTTTTGTATCCAATTGGCAAGCTCCCCCGAAACCCATGTGATCCAACTTTACTAATCAGTCTACCATGTGGAACCTTGTCAGAGTCTTTGCTAAAGTCCAAGTAAACAATGTCTACCGTGCTGCCCTCATCAATCTTCTTGGTTACTTCTTCAAAGAAAAAACTCAATCAAGTTTGCGGCACACAATTTCTCTCACACAAAACCATGCTGACTATCCCTAATCATTCCTTGCCTCTCCAAATGCATAAAAACCGTATCTTTCAGAATCACTTCTAAACAATTTACCCACCAAAGTCAGGCTCACACATCTGAGTTCACAGGCTTCTCCTCACATTCCTTCTTAAACAAAGGCACAACATTAGCGACTTTCCAGTCATCCAGCACCTCACCTGTAGTTACAGATGATTAAATATTTCTGCAAGTGGCACCGCAATTTCCTCCCTAACTTCACACTACATCCTAGGATACACTAGATCAGGTCCTGGGGATTTATCCCTCTTCATATTTTTTAAGACTTCCGGCACTTTCTCTTCTGTAACGTGAACTGTTTTCAAAACATCAATATTTATTTCCCCAAGTTCTCTAGCCTCCATTTCTTTCTCCACAGTAAAAACTGACACAAAACATTCATTTAATACATCTCCCACCTCCTGCCGTTCAACGCAAAGACAACCTCGTTGATCTTTAGGGGGGCCTATTCTCTCTAGCTGCTTTCTTGCTCTTAATGTACTTGTAGAATCTCTTTGGATTATCCTTAGCCTTGGCAAATAAGGTTATCTCATATCCTCTCTTTCCCTTCCTGATCTCCCTCTTAAGAATGCTCCTACCCTCTTTATACTGTTCAACAGATTCATTTGAACCCAGTTATCTATATCTCATATGATTCTTCTTTATTCTTGATTAGAACCTCAATATCTTTATTTATCCACTGTTCTGTAATCCTACCAGCTTTATCACTCTAACAGGAACATAATGAATCTGAACTCTCATTATCACACTTTTAAATCCGCCCACTTATCAGTCATCCCTTTACCTCTGAACAGTTTACTCCAATCAATTTTTGAAAGTTCTTGTCTCCTTCCATTAAAATTTGCCTTACTCCAATTAAAAACTTTAATTTTTAGGAGAGGCTTATTCTTTTCCATAAATGTTATAAAACAAATAGACTATTATCACTGGACCAAAAGTGTTTCCTTACTATCACTTCAGTCACTTGCCTGGTCTTATTACCCAAGACAACGTCAAGTTTTGCTCCATCTTTAGTAGGAACATGTACATACTGATAATGAAAATTTTCTTGACGACATTTAACAAATTGTTCACCATCCAAACCTTTAACACTCTGGTAATCCCAGTCAATGTTTGGAAAATTAAAATCCCCAACTTTACAACCTTGTTATTCTTACATATATCCGCGATCTCTCTACATACTTGTTCCTCAATTTTCCTTTGACTATGGGGGTCTATGGTACAATTCCATCAAGGTGATCATTCCTTTTTTATTCTAATTTCAACCCATACATTCTCACTGGATGATTTTTCAGAAATATCTTCTCCAGTTACAGCAGTAATGTTTTCCTTAATCAAAAACGCCACTCCCCCTCCTCTTTTGCCTCTCTTTCTATCCTTCCAGCAGCATCTGAAATGCAGAACTTTGAACTGCCAGTCATGTCCATTCCTCAGCCAAGTTTCTGTAATAGCTACAATGTCCCAATTCCATGTTCCCAAACATGACCTGAGTACATCAGCCTTATCTGTAAGATGCCTTGCATTGAAATAAATAAACGCAGTTTCATTCTTCAGACTTATATCGTTTTTTGACTTGCTCGTATGTTTTTCTAATTAATTTTCTAATTAACATGTTCTTTTCAGATTCAAAACCATCCTCATCCATTTTACTCAACAAATTTCTAGATTTATGCTCTTAAATTTCATTTGATCCAACAATCGTTACCTTTTGAGCTCAGGTTTTCCACTACCGTTTGTGTGAAAATTACTTCCCAATTGCATTCATAAATGATGTCAGTTTAATTTTGGAATAGTAACCCTTGAAACTTCTTTCTATGGAAAGATTATGCTTTTATTTTGGACACATCAAGAATACAGCTTCCAATCTCCTTGATGAACCTGAGGTGATTAATGAATAGTTGAGATACTTGGATCAGGATGGTCTATTAAGGGTTAGTTGAAAGGCAACAATTGCTTTTGCTACCACATGAATTGGGAATTTTTGAGAGTGGGAATCAGCCAAGACTCTTGCTCAGTATCCAGCAAAGTTTGTTGTAGTTTGTCTGTGCTGATGTGAATGCAGACAAAATTGGACTTATTATAATACAGGCAAAAAAAGACTGCTGAAATGCAGTGTTAAGGCTCATATGTGAATAAGTGTTACTGGGGCAAGGAGCCAGAAGACAACAAAAACAGGAGTATGAACCAACAATGAATCAGCTCTTTCAAGATAAGTTCTGAAGAAGTCATACCAGACTTGAAACATTAACTGTTTCTCTCTCCACAGATGCTGCAAAACCCGAGTTTCTCCAAGGTTCTCAGTGTTTGTTTTAAGATACACGGGGAGAAAATGGTGTTGGTGAAGGATGCAACATAAACAGAATAGCTGTTGCAATCAAATTATCTCCAATTATTTGCTTCAACTAGGTGAACAGGTGCTATATGATGAACAGATATGTCACAATTGTGAGCAAGACTAACACATCCCTTACATCTGGCAACTGAAAATCAAGTGATCACTGCAACAAAAAGGAAAGCTCAAATTCTTAAGATTAAATCATGGGATACTTTTGCAAAGAAAAATAAAGCAATAACCAAAAGTACAATCATAAATATGATTTAATTTGCAATTTAATTTTAATTTTCATTAATTCACAAAAAATTACAAAAAGGGTGTCTAGTTGTTTACTTGTAGCAGTTTTAGAAACAATACATGTTTTCCTGCTGGTGTTTGGCTATTTATTTAAAACATTCAAATACTGATGCCATCAGTGGGAGAAATGGCATGCAGTTACTGAACCAAATGGTGCAAGGAAACGATAAACACAAAGCTGAAATGACATGAGCACTGAAGCATCCAAAGTTAATGACTATGCCTAAGATAATGATTCAATTTCTGTGGAAGATTGCCCTCCTACTTGCTCTCAAGTACTTCATGTTTGAAGAAAGAAAAAAGTAAGAATATTCAAGTTAATCTAAATCTTCATTGGTACCTCTAAGAACAAGTCCTGATGGAAACCCCCTCTTCATGGCCCAAATTAAAGCAAATTTTTGATTACTTTATACACAGTCTTGCTGTATCAATAAAGTAGCATTTTATGACCATTAAACTGAAGGGAGAAAATCCCAATGCCACCGAATGCATATCTGATAAAAGATACCCTATTTTATGAAAGTAACCACACATAAATATGTAACCCAATTCCATTATACCCTATTACAATTTCAACTGCTACACAGAACATGCTCTCTTCCCTCCAGGCTAAATGAAGAGTGCATGAAGTGAAAAGCCTTGGCAGGAAAAATAAAAATTAGGCAACAGAATACATTCGCACACCCCTCACCCCCGTCAATTTAAGACAAATTTGTTGGTCTGAATCTATTAGTTATGCATTTTGAAAATAGCAAATTCAGTGACACACAACACATTTTCTGAAACATAATCATATTATTTCATTATCTTGATTTTTTAAAGCTTTTCAAATAATTACATTCAGAGGCAGAGCCTTTTTGTTTGTTCAACTACCAGTTTTTGAAAGCCAGAAATGTAACCAAGCAGCAATGATCTGAGAGCATCCCTTAAACAGCACTGAAAACCCAATTTCATTCATAGATCTGACTGTGGGGTTTTCAATCTTCAACATTGATAATATCGTAGCCAAATTACTTGGAAATAGTAAGATGAAATGACAAACGTGTCCAGGACTGCAGGAATATAGATCACAACGACCCCCATCCCTCCGATTCTACTTCAGCTTGTGAACGTTAATTTATTAGATAGATTGGGGAAAAGATTACATTTTTAAAAAAGGAAGTAGAGAGACTCACCGTGTTGATGTGCCCTTCCTGACATCACACATACTGCATTTGAAAGCCTCTGCGCTGTTCTTGAACGTACAAACGCTACAGTCCCAGTATCCCTCGTCCGTGGAAGGCTTGGGCTGCCTTTTGGGTCTGTTTTGGACAACAAAAGGAACGGAAAGAGGTGGTAAAAAAAAATACATAGGTACACCGGCTTATTTGGCAACTAGTTTGCTCTTTTTTTCCTCGTTGCTTTCCCAGCCCCCTCTCTCTCTATCTTTTCTCCTCCCCTGAAGACCTTCCTGGCAATCGGTGTCGATCAAAAGAAAAAACTGCCAGATCCTTTGAGCGAAACTGCAGCTCCCCGTGTCAATTTCCCACGCACGCACGCACTGACTCCACTGTAACAAACCCGTCCGCCATGGCTGCTACATTGTATCGAGCTCCGCAACATTTCGCTTCCCGAACTCCCGCTCCTATTCTGCGGCCGAGCCATCTTCCATACACACACACTTAAAAATATTTAAAGAAAGGGAGGGGAGGAGAGGGGAGGGGAGGGGGGTATCCTGCCACTTCACCCCTCCCTCCCTCGGGGGCGGTGAGGGGAGCGGAAGGTCTGAAAGTACTCTACCTGGTGGGACTCTTCTTGTCTCCCATAGCGGCTTAAGTCCTCTCTATTTATTATTATGTGTTATTATTATTTGAAACCCGTCTGAATGGCTCAGGGTTCCTCTGCTAGCGCCTGGATTTCCCCCCCCCCCCAATCCCCCCCCCCCCCCAATTGTGGAAAGCAGTGGCACTGCAGGAGTGGGAGCTAGCACCAGGGCCATTGCAAACCTACCGCCCCGTGCTCCGTGCCCCCCCCCCCCTTACCCCCTAACCCCCCCCCCCCCCTCCGACACACCACCCCCAGCTGGCCTGTGACTCGCCTCACGTGGCGTGCCGGGGGCCAACCAGCTCGCCAGGATTTTTATGAAACAGACACACGGAGCACAAGGCGGTAGGTTTGCAATGGCCCTGGTGCTAGCTCCCACTCCTGCAGTGCCACTGCTTTCCACAATTGGGGGGGGGCGGGTGTTGAGGTGGAGGGGTGACAATGCACAACAAAAACAAATCTTTGCTCTCATCGGTTCGATGCCTTCCTGATTCTGTTGGCAATTACTTTTCTACCGAGGAGGAAGCCCTTATGCTGTCCCCACCCCCTCTCTCTGTCCGTGCATGATGAAATGTAATGACATCAGCGACCTGACTGCAGGACATCGGAGGGCAGCGATGAATGAATGTGAACGAGAGAGTTTGTGCTAAATTCTCAACATTGTTTACTGTGCTTGGGGCAAAGCTGTCAGCGTGGAGTGGGAGACGAAAGCATATTTGGGGCGCTACCTATTTGTGAGCTTTCATTTAAAAGGTTGGCAAACTCTGGAATTTGATTTACTTCTGAGTGAAATAGGTCATTTTTTTTTCAAACCACGACGTGAGAGTCACGTCGCATGAATAACACTCAGTGGATCTCAACAATCCAATCACTGTCACAAATATAGTGATTTGTAACCGCTTAAAATGCTGTAGAATAAACACAGAACTTTACTGTTTGCAAGTAAATCTACTGGTCGTTATATTCGAATACCAAAGAGTAAGGTCATGCCCTGTGATTTCTGCAGACGCACGTGGCTTCGCCTTGTAACTTCAAGAAGTCTTGCTCCAATATTAGGCAGGATACAACAATGCGTCTGGATCCCTCAGTTTGAAGTTTGCATGTAGCCCATATTTTTGCTGAGTACTGTGACCTGTGGTGGGTCACCTCAGCCAGGATGATTTTCACAGGTACACGACTGACATCTGTAATCCTGTCTTATACTCAAAGAGAGTGGGGGAAAAAAGTGGACTCCTGATCATTGTTATAGGAGAGAACAATTTGCTGGGTTGATTTCCTTTCATGAACCATTATTTAGAAAGTGACAACAGGGCTTTTGGAATATCAGCCAGAGTCAGAGTCAATGTGTTTTAATGAAGGAGAAATCCTGTTTGATAAATCTGTTGAGATTTTTGAGGTGGCAAATAGCAGGGTAGCTGAGGGAAAAGCAGTGACCAAATTGTATTTGGATTTTTGCAATAGCATTGATAAAGTGCCAAGTGGAACCAGAAGGTATTAACATGGATTGAGAACTGGTTAACAGATGGAAAAAAGTCAGAATACATGGGTCATTTTTGGCTCGTCAGGCAGTTACTCGTAGGGTGCTGCAAGGATCAGTGTGATTATTTGTATCAAAGGACAAAATAAATGTTTCAATTTTGATAACGATACAAACCTAGGTGGAAAATAAGTTGAGGACACAAAGCATCTAAGATAAACAGATGGATTAAGTGAGTGGACAAGAAAGCTGACCTTGGGAGACTTGATTATCAGAATATACCGCAGCTGGGAATGATCAGTGATGATTTCAGAGCCTGATCAGCTAAGCGTTTGATTTTAAGACCTATAAAACTATATAAATAAGTAACATTAAGATTTATAAAATAGTGAGTAGGGTGAGATTTTTCATTTTACTGAGATGTCTCTTGATTGACTTTTTTATATAAAAGACAGGTATTAAATTATCCTAGAGCAGTGTTTTTTGAGCAAGACCACTTAACGCTGAGTTTGTCTGTAAGCGTGTGGTGTTTGTTTTTTGGGTATCCTTTGTGTAAATTGTCTCGGGGCAGAGACAGCTTTTAGTAGAGTGATGTGCTCTTCCTGACAGATGTGGGAGATCAGGGACAATTTCGATGTTCCTGGAGACTATGTCTGTAGGAAGTGTGTTTAGTCACGAATCCTATTGGATTGGTGGATCTGTTGGAGCAGCAGTTACCGCCATGAGGAATTTACAGAAGCCAGAGGGTGTGATGGATGGCAGTTTCAGCAAGACTAAAAAAAAATGCAGATACAGTCACGTAGATGGGTTACTGCTAGGAAAGGTAGCAGAGATACACAGGTAGTTCAGGAATTTTCTGTAACAATCCCCATCTCAAACAAGTATGCTGTTTTGATACTGCAGGTGATGATCTCTCGGGAGCATATAGCATTGACAGCTAGGTTTCTGGTACTACAACTGTCTCTACTGTAAAGAGGGGTATATCAGGTTCCAAGCGATTGATTGTGACAGGAAACACTCTAGTCAGGGGCACAGACAGACATTTCTGCCGCTGAAGTGAGGCATCAGAATGGTGTGTTGCCTCCCTGGTGTTAGGCTCAAGGATGTATTAGAATGGATGCAGAATATTCTGAAAGGGGAGAGTGACCAGCAGAAGGTTGTTGTACATGTTGGCACCAATGACATACGTACAGAAAGGGATAAGGTTCTGCAAAGAGAATATAGGAAATTTAGAAATATAGGGAACTAGGCAGCAAGTTAAAAAGGTCTTCGAGGATAGTAATATCTGGATTACTCCCGGTGCGATGTACTAATGAAAGTAGGAATGGGAGGATAGGGCACATGAATGCATGGCTGAGGAGCTGATGTAGAGGGCAGGGACTCACATTTTTTGATCATTGGGATCTCTTCTGGGGTACAAGTGACTTGTATAAGGAGGACAGGTTGCACTTAAATTGGAAGGGGACCCAAAGAGAGACTGACAGAAGACCTAAGTTTCAGGCTGATACAGTACAGAACAGCAGCAAGTTAAATAATCAAGGCAGGCAAGAACAAGGCAAAAAACGAGTTAAGCCTGATAAATCATACTGCATTTATTTCAATGCAAGAGGCCTGACAGCTAAGGCAGATGAACTCAGGGCATGGGTGGGAACACGGGACTGGAGTATCATAGCCATTCCTGAAACGTGGCTCAGGGAGGGGCAGGTCTGGCAGTTTAATATTCTAGGCTATAGATTTCACAGAAAGAATAGAAAGGTAGGGCAAGAGAGGAGGGGGAGCAAAATTTTTGGTTAAGAACAGCTGTACTTAGGGAGGATATTCTTGGGGAGAACATTCAGTGAAGTTATAGGGGTGGAACTGAAAATTAAGAAAGGGAGATCACCTTATTGGGGTTATACCAAAGGCCCCCCAAGTCGGCAAGACATTGGGAAACAAATATGTAAGGAGATCTCGGGTATCTGTAAGAATAGAAGTGCTGTAATACTAGGGGATTTTAACTTTCTAAATATAGACTGGGACTGCCATATTGTTAAGGGCTTGGATGGTGAGGATTTGATAGGTGTGTACAAGAAAACTTTCTTATTCAATATATGCGGTTATGCCGACTAGAGAAGGAGTTACATTTGACCTTCTGTTGGTAAAATAAAGCAGGGCAAGTGACTGAGGTGTCAGTGAGGGAACACTTTGAGGCAAGAGATCAGAATTCTATTAGTTTTAAAATAGTTATGGAAAAGGAAACAGCTGATCTAGAAGTTAAAAGTTCTAAATGCAGGCAAGGCCAATTTTGACAGTATTAGGCAGGAACTTTCAAAAGTTGATTGAGAGAAGCTATTCGCAGGTAAAGAGATGGTTGTAATGCGTGGGGCCTTCAAAAATGAGATAAGAGTTCAGAGACAGTATGTTCCCGTTAGTGTGAAGGGCAAGGCTAGTAGGTGTAGGCACTACTGGATAACTAGAGAAGTTGAAGCTCTGGTCAAGAAAAAGGAGGCACGTGTCAGGTATAGATAGCTGGATTGAGTGAATCCCTCGAGGAGTATAAAGGCAGTAGGAGTATACTTTAAGAGGAAAATCAGGAAGGCAAAAAAGGGGACATCAGATAGGTTTCGCTAATAGGGTGAAGGAAAATCCAAAGAGATTCTACAAACACATTAAGGGCAAAAGACTAACTAGGGAGAGAATAGGACCCTTTGAAAATCAACAAGGCCATCTGTGTGTGGAAGCACAGGAGATTAGATACTAAACAAGTATTTTGCATCGGTATTTACTGTGGAGAAGGACGTGGAAGTTAGAGAACTTGGGGAAATAAATAGTGGTGTCCTGAAAAGTGTCCGTATTACTGAAGGGGTGTGCTGGATGTCCTAAAATGAATAAAGGTGGATAAATCCCCAGGGCCGGATCAGGTGTATCCCAGAACTTTGTGAGAAGCTAGGGAAGAGATTGCTAGAACCCTTGCTGAAATATTTGTATCAACGATAGCCACGGGTGAGGCGCAAGAAGACTGGAGGTTGGCTAATGTAGTGCCATTATTTAAGAAAGACGGTAAGGAAAACCCAGGGAACTATACACTGGTGAGCCTGACGTCAGTGGTGGGTAAGTTGTTGGTGGGGATTCTGATGCACAGGATTTACATGCATTTGGAAAAATAAGGACTGATGAGGGAAAGTCAGCATGGCTTTATGCGTGGGAAATTGTGTCTCATTAACTTGATTAAAGTTTTTGGAAAAAGTGACAAAGAAGATTAATGAAGACAGAGCTGTAGATTGTACTCTAAGGATTTCAACAAGGCGTTCGGTGAGGTTCTGCACGGCAGACTGGTTAGCAAGGTTAGATCACATGGAATCCAGAAGCAGCTAGTCATTTGGATACAAAACTGGCTCGAAGGTAGGAGATTTAGGGTAGTTCTTTGGACTGGAGGCCTGTGACCAGCGGCGTGCTGCAATACAGAGTACTGGGCTAATGGTAAGATTCTTGGTAGTGTGGATGAGCAGAGAGATCTCGGTGTCCATGTGCATAGATCATGGGAAGTTGCCACCCAGGTTGATAGCGTTGTTAAGAAGGCGTACGGTGTGTTAGGTTTTATTGGTAGAGGGATTGAGTTTCGGAGCCATGAGGTCATGTTGCAGGTGTACAAAAAACTCTGGTGCGGCCGCACTTGGAGTACTGCGTACAGTTCTGGTCACCGCATTATAGGAAGGATGTGGAAGCATTGGAAAGGGTGCAGAGGAGATTTACCAGGATGTTGCCTGGTATGGAGGGAAGGTCTTATGAGGAAAGGCTGAGGGTCTTGAGGCTGTTTTCGTTAGGGAGAAGGTGGTTAAGAGGTGACTTGATAGAGACATACAAGATGATCAGAGGATTAGATAGGGTGGACAGTGGGAGCCTTTTTCCTCGGATGGTGATGGCTAGCACGAGGGGACATAGCTTTAAATTGAGGGGTGATAGATATAGGACAGATGTCAGAGGTAGGTTCTTTACTCGGAGAGTAGTAAGGGCGTGGAATGCCCTGCCTGCAAAAGTAGTAGACTCGCCAACTTTGAGGGCATTTAAATGGTCATTGGATAAACATTTGGATGATAATGGAATAGTGTAGGTTAGATGGGCTTCAGATTGGTTTCACAGGTCGGCGCAACATCGAAGGGCTTGTACTGCGCTGTGATGTTCTATGTTCTATGTTTGGTGCCTCATCCACAGTTTTTGGTCATTTAGATAAATGATTTGGATGTGAATATAGGAGGTATGGTTAGTAAGTTTGCAGATGACACCAAAATTGGAGGAGTAGTGGATAGCGAAGATGATTATGTAAAATGTGACCTTGATCAGATGGGCCAATGGGCCGACGACCGGCAGATGGAATTTAACTTAGATAAATGTGAGGTGTTGCATTTTGGTAAGGCAAATCAGGATAGAACGTGGACAGTTAATGGTAGGGTCCTGGGGAGTGCTCCTGAACAAAGAGACCTAGGGGTGCAGGTTCATATTTCCTTGTAAGTGGAGTAACAGGTAGACAGGCTAGTGAAGGCGGCGTTTGGCACATTGGTCAGTGCATTGAGTTGGGATGTCATGTTGCAGTTGTACAGGATATTGGTGAGGCCACTTTTGGAACATTGCGTAGAATTCTGGTCTCTCTGCAATAGGAAAGATGTTCATAAACTTGAAAGGGTTCAGAAAATATTGACAAGGATGTTGCCAGCACCGGAGAGTTTGAGCTATAGGGAGAGGCTGAATAAGCTGGGGCTTTTCTCCCTGGACTGTCAAAGGTTGACCTCATTGAGGTTTATAAAATCATGAAGGCTATTCACCCTGTCCATGCCCAATGTCTTTTTCCCAGGGCAGGGGAGTATGAAACTAGGTTTAAGGTGGGAGGGGAAAGATTTAAAAGGACTTGAGAGGCAAGTATGCCTGAGGATGTGGAGGAGGCAAGTACAATTACAACATTTAAAAGGCACCTGGATGAGTATATGAATAGGAATGGTTTAGAGGGATATGGGACAAATCCTGGCAAATGGGGCTATATCAGTTTAGGATATCTGGATGGCATGGAGAAGTTGGACCAAAGGGTCTGTTTCCGTGCTGTATAACTCAGTGACTAAGAAGGTTGCAGATGGAGTATAATATGAGCAAATGTGAAGTGGGGCAAATGTGAAGTTGATATTTTGGTTGAAAGAATGGAAAAGCTAATAGTTTTGTAAATAGTGAGAAATTATTAAACATTATTTTCAGTGTTCTTGTGCAGGAACAAGAAACACGAAACACGCAGGTAGATCAAGCAACTAGACGGGCAAATGATATGTCAATCTTTATTGCAATGGGTTCAGAGTAAAAGATAAGTAACTCTTGTTGTAACTGTACAGAGCTTTGGTAAGACAGAACCTAGAATACTGTGCATAATTTTGATCCCCATATCCAAAGATGAACACTTACCTCAGAGTGGATGAAACAAAGGCTCACTTGATTAATTCCTGGGCTGAAGTTTGTCCTGGAAGGAAAGATCGAAAAGAATAGGCTTATAGTCCTGGATATTTAAAAGAATGAGAGGCGATCACATTGAAACAGATAAGATTGAGTCAGCTTTGTTGAAGAGATGTTAAGAGTTTCCCCTGGCTTAAAAAGACTAGAAATAGGGTGCACTATCTTAGGATAAGGGCACAGCTATTTTGGACTTAAATGTGAGAAATGTCTTCACTCAAATTTGTAGATTTTTGGAATTTTGTCCAAGACCATGCTTTAGAAGCCTAATCATATTTTCAAGCCTGAAATTAAATTTAAAAAAAAGAAAAAAATTAAGAAAAATCAACTGTTGTTGAATCGGGTGGCTGAGTAGAATTAGTTGATCGATTACCATCTTATTAAATCAACAACAGTCTGAGGGATAGTATGGTTTACTCCTATTTCTTATTGATAATCAATAGGCTACAAACTATAACACCTTGCGCATATACGGGTCCTTTAACAGTGAGTCATTCCAAGGCACTTCAGTGAACTGTCAAACAAAATGTGACACCATGTCATAAAATTTTAAATAACCAAATCTTGGCCAACGGGAGATAGGTTTTAAGAAGCATTTAAAAGGAGACGAATCCAGGGGAAATTGCAAAGCTTAGGCTTATGAGTGGAAGCATGGCTGCAAGCTTGTGAGGGGAGGAAATCTGAATGTGCAAGTGACCAGAATTACAGAAGTACAAAGATCTGAGGCATGTGGGGTTACAAATAGGAAGGGATGAAGCCACAGATGGATTTAAAACCAAAGTGTGAATTTTAAACTTAAAGTGTTTCCAGACCAAAAGCCATGGCACGTTATGGAGTGCAGAAAATGATCAGGGAACAAAACTTCGTGAGAGTTTTGGATGACCTCAAGTTTGGGTGGAAGACTAGCCACGAGAGTATTAGAATCATCAAGATGAGTGCTAACAATAACGTGGATAAAGGTTTCAGCTGCAAATGAGCTAAAGGCTTGGAAATAACCTACCTTGATAACAGAGAGTATACAGGGTTAGAAACTCAGCTCCAGTTCAAATAGTATGCTAAAAGATACAAACATTTTGAGACAGTAGGAACTGCAGATGCTGGAGAATCTGAGATAACAAGGTGTAGAGCTGGATGAACACAGCAGGCCTGTGCATTTTCTGAAGAAGGGTCTAGGCCCGAAACGTCAGCTTTCCTGCTCCGCTGATGCTGCTTGGCCTGCTGTGTTCATCCAGCTCTACACCTTGTTATATCAAACATTTTGAGTCAGCCTCAGACAATGGCTAAGGAAGGGAATTGTGGTGACTGGAGGTGGGAGGGAATGGGGAGTACATTTAAAAAGATGGTTTGAGGTGCAAAAGAGAAAGCATAAGACGTAGGAGAAGTAGTAAGCCATTCGGCCTATCAAATAGGAGGCTCTCTTTGTACTCCAGGATTGGTAGTTTTGGCAGAGAGGAGCAAGATCAAACAAGTAATGAATCACTGCAAATATTTATACACCATAAACATTTTACAACCCTTAGACTTGAGGGAGCAGAGATGGTAGCAATTCCAGGGAACAACAAGGATGAGAGAGTAATGGTATGTCTGGAGGTAAAGGCATCAAGGGTAGATTGAGGCTGTGATTGAGCTGAAATGTAAGAGAATCAGAAGTTAGACTACTGGAATTTCAAAGTGTCTCTTAATGACTTGCAGGAAGAATTTATTCCAAGGCAGACATAGAACAACATTCCTTTTAATTTCACTTCAATGTGGGCAACTAATTTCTTGAACTGCCTGGTCATTTTAAGACTGCCATGCTTGCACAGTTTTGAAGTGACTACTGTGCGATTGTGGCATGTTTATCTCCGGCACAACATATTCTAATAGCTTACCCTTTACAGCTTAGAGGGTATTTAAATTGAGAAGGATGATGATTGGAGAGGGATACAAATAAGTGATCAGAACTTCATCCTAATACTCCCCCCCCGTTCCCCCACTGACCCTTTAACGAAGGTGTCAATTTTTGTTTGATTACAATCCTGCGACTTGTCTTGGGAGGGTCTTTGTGTCCTGGTTGTGCACCATTTGATCATGAAGGACATCACAGACAAGGCTGATTATGACTTAAGTAGAGTTCCATATGTAGACATCAGTAGCCAATGATGATGGATAGTGATTAGAAGTGGAACTTGGAAAGAGCTCTTGACATAGTAGTGTCCCTCCCTCTGAGCCAGGAGGCCCAGGTTCAAATCCCACCTGCTCCAGAGGTGAAAAGGTTGGTTAGAAAACCTCTGGACGTGAAATTCAGGACAACATTTTAAATTGTTCAGCAGAGCCATAAAGGCTCTACTACAACTTCTACTACTCCCCTGGCTGAGATCAATTCACATTCACGTCATACAGTATATTTACACAATGAACCATTGGAATTTTGGATGCATTTATATTACAGCTGTATCTATTATTAAATACACATCTAACTTTTATATAGTCACAGATAGACTCAAGACTGTAGAGATGCTGATTTAATTAAGATAATGGATCATACAGAAATACTTTAGTAATAAAAGGCAGAGGGACCAGGTGAATGTATTAATATATTCAATAACATAGAATAATACTGCATATTCAATACAAATGACAGAAAAGATTCCACTGGTGTGTGTGGGGAACGAAATGAAAGAACAGAGGTTTGGAAGAATATCCTCTAAATCAACAATTAAGAATGCATAAATGTATGCTCCTAAAATGTGAAACATAATCCTACCTGCCTCTCTGCACAGGGACTGTCTGATCGGATAAGTATTTCCAATCTTCTAATTTTACTTCAGATTTCCCACCTTCTCTATTTTTTGCATTATGTGTATTAAATATGGTGTTAGTAGGAATTTGCCAGTATGTTATAATAAAGATTTTGTGTTTGCATTGTTTATTGATTTCACATGGTTTGGGGCAATGTAGAGATTACACAGTTTTATAACACATTGTATTAGTAATAATTTGTAATGTGAATGTTACAGGAAGCAATTGTGACATTTACATGTCAAATGCAACTTTAAATAGGTGTAGATGTTATAGGCACTTTACAAACAAGTGAAAATGACTGGCAGGAAAAGACCTGCTGTTCCATCAAGCTTACCCTATATATGACACCTGGAACACAAACTGAGAGACCCTCCTCACCAACTGTTCCCTATCGACCACAGCCAATTAATCATCTCGAAGAGGCAAAAGAAAAACCTGGAAAATTCCTTGCCTGAAAAGATCTGAAATCAGAACTCATTCCTGACCAAGCATCAACTATTATTTGCAGAAGACGGTTCCAAATCTCTACTAAGATAACAAGGTGTAGAGCTGGATGAACACAGCAGGCCAAGCAGCATCACAGGAGCAGGAAGGCTGACGTTTCGGGCCTAAACCCTTCATCAGAAAT
>NC_063349.1:9535681-9688987 GCF_021869965.1 Rhincodon typus
TAGGCCCGAAACGTCAGCCTTCCTGGTCCTGTGATGCTGCTTGGCCTGCTGTGTTCATCCAGCTCTACACCTTGTTATCTCAGATTTTCCAGCATCTGCAGTTCCTACTATCTCCAAATCTCTACTTGTGTGTACAGACGTGTTCCCCAACTTAAATTATGTAACTTTTAGACTATGCTCTCTTTTCCTAGATTTTCCAACCAGCAGTAATAGCTTCTATTTCTCCTCAGTAGCAGTCGTCATTTATATTTCCCCTAACAGCTTCCCTTAATATTTTAAAAACTTCAATGAAATCATTTCTTTAACCACCTAAATTTCAGGAATAAAACCTTAACGTGTATAATCACTCTTGGTAATTTAAGACTTGAAGTCTACCTATTCAAATAACTTTCATTTATATATTTTTTTAAAATAACAAAAAGATCCCAAGATGTTTCATATAAGCATAATCAAATAGAATTTGACATTGAACTGTGTATAGCAATTTTAGTGTCTGAGACCAAAAGCTGGTTAAAATAGCATGTTTAAGGACTATCTATAGAAAGAGAGGAATAAGCTGGCAGTGCACTTTAACTGAGGAATTGCCAAACGTAGGACCTTGCCAGCTGATAACGGCAGAGTGACAAAAATGTGGGATGTGCAATAGGCTAAAATTGGAGCAGCACATAAATTTTGGAAGGCTTTTGGAGAACAAAGATAAGGAGGTGGAGAGACCCCAGAGGGGTTTATATTTTTGTTCGTAAAGAAGAATTGCCTGGCCCAAAGCCAATATGAGTCAGTGAGTACAGGGATAATGGTGAATGGGTGTTTAGTGCAACTCTTCACTCTTGTTCAAGTAGGGTCACTGGACTCAAAACATTAACTCTGCTTTGTCTCTTACAGATGCTGCCAGACCTGCTGAGTTTCTCTAGCAATCTCTAATTCTGTTTCAGATTGTCAGCATCTACAGCTCTTGGTTTTAACACATTTCAAAAGTTGAACAAAATTTGGAAAACACAGGCCTATCTTATGGCACAGCTAACAACTATAACATGGCTAGTATTTCTCAAAGAATGAAAAATAATGTGAAAGAGGGTGATGCAGAAATTTTTAAACCATTGAAGTTTGCATCCAAAAAGAATCTGAGACTCCATGAGCCATATGATTATGAGAATGATAAGGATAAAAGAAACTTCAATGCTTTGGCATTTAAATAGTTCTCTCTTATCTTGTTCTTGAAGTAATGTTTGCAAAATGAAAAGTAAGTGAACAAAATCCAAAAAAAAATCTAACTTGGTTGAGTGAAAGAAAAACTAGGATAGAATGCCAATCTAACAGGCAACTAGTTATTGATCCTTACCCTCCAGATATATTCCTCAATATTAGAACAAAAGCTTTTTTTATGGAACTGCATGTATGGACACTGATGAAGGGACTGAAACACTACTCCCTAGAGCCTACCAACACTTGATATCCAGATTTATAGTTAAAGAATGGCCACTCAAACAATGCTGGAGGGCTGTCAGAACCTACGATACCATAGTTATCCAGTCATTGCAATTTCAGGAGACCATTATGTATTACTAATCAGTCTTGAAATTAATCTCCCCACAATCACGATTATCAAGTCTATGCCTTTACAAGCAAGATTGCACCAACATTTTTGACCAAATGCCTTCCCTTTATTTGGAGCTCATCAGAAACAAATAAATTATGTAAAGCATGTCCATTTGAAATTAAAATATGTTAGAGTCAGATGGAGTACAATGATATGATACATCTTTTCTTACACATCCTACCCTCAACATCCCCAGATGGGTCAGCACTCAAATGATTATGAATTTGGTAACAGTAGATATAAACCAAACCCTCATATGCATATTAGATAAAAGACCAACCTCCTACCTCTGAATCTGTTCCCAAGAGGAATTCCTTACAGCTTCAGGAAAACATTGGACAGACATGTGGCAGTTTAATATGGCGAGTATGAGACTGCTTCAAAAGAAAAACAGAAGAAATTTAATGCAAAGATGCTGAAAAATGAGTGATCAGAGAGGCATATCTAATGTTTTCAATAACAACTTTCTCGAAATTGTTTGGACATGCAGATAAAGACATAGAAACGTTGAGAGAATTAGAGTTAGCGTCATACAGCACGTGAACAACTTGTGCATGCCGACCAGGTATCCCAAACTAAACTAGTCCCATTTACCTGTGTTTGGCGCATAACCTTGTAAATGGTTCCTATTCAAGTACCTGTCCAAATGTCTTTTTAAATGTTGTAACTGTATCTGCATGTACCATTTCCTCTGGCAGTTCATTCCACATACAAACCAACCTCTGAAAAGTTGCCCTTCAGGTCCCTTTTAAATCTTTCTCTTCACACCTTAAAATTATGCCCTCTAGTTTTGAACTCCCTTTCCCTAGGGGGATTCACCTTATTTATGAGCCTCACGATTTTATAAACCTTTATAAAGGTCACCCCTCAACCTCCTATGCCAAGGAAAATGTCCCAGCGTCTGCTTTTAACTCAAACTCTCCAATCCCAGTAACATCCTTGTACATTCTTTCCTGCACCTTTTCCAATATAATAATATCTTTAATACAGCAGGGCAACCAGAATTGTACACAGTACTCCAAATGTGGTCTTACCAACAACCATAACATGACGTCCCAACTCCTATACTCAAAAGGTCTGAACAAGGAAGGCAAGCATCCCGTACACTTTCTTAACCGTCCTGTCTACCTGTGACACAATTTTCAAAAAAACTACGTACCTGAACTCTTAGTTCCTCTGTTGAACAACCTACCATTAACGATATAAGTCCTGCCCTTGTTTGGCTTACCAAAAATGCAATACCTTGCATTTAATAAATTATATTGCACGTCAGCGCACTAAACAACCAAAAAGTGTGTCTCATAACTAGGTGAAATTTGTCTATAAATTTGCTTCAAATGATCACTAGATAATATCTTTGCATTGAGAAAAACAGCAAATCTTCCTGTCCAAACAAAAGGGGGACAGAGGCTAATTGAATCACTCACCTAAATCAACTCGAACACATATTGAACCTCCTATTGTTTATATGTTTCTTCACTTAGTAATTCACTTAACCAAAGTAACCTTTTCTAGATTACAATAGTGACCACACTTAAAAAGTAATCAAATTAGTATAAAACACTTTACAGTATAGTGATACTTTGGAAGGCACTATTTAAAATGCAATTTTCACCAGACAAAATAAATTGCAAGTATAGTGTACATAACTTCAGTATGATCTGAAGTACTGGAACGGCACAATAACCTACTTCAATCAACACTTTATCCCTCATTTTATATTCCATTCACTTAAATTGATTATTGACATGATAGGTTTCTTTATTTCATTACCTTTTGCAGTTATGTGGCTTGATATCAATTTAGATCAGTAGGCCAAATCCTCCAAACCAAAACTTATTTATTCTTGGATTTGGGTTGGTATAGCCTAATAAATTAACTTGTCTGTGGCAAACTGGTGATGGAAGAATTTGAAGGATGTCAAAGATATTTCCTGCCACAGGATGTCAGAAAATACAGCAAACTTTGTTTTACCCGGCACCTGATGAACCAGCATTCTAGATAAACTGACAAAAATTATACACCACAAATACCGGAAGTTAATGTATTATCACAATGTCAGAGGATGCCAGTGAGAAGGTGCTCTAGCAGCAAGTTCTAAGGGCAAAGTTACATTATTATTTGTGATTTATGCTGTAAATGAAGTGTAACAGTGATGTATATGTGCCTGCATTATGTTTCTATTACTTAACGAGTGTTTTTTTTCTTGATCAAATGAAATTTTTCATCAACCAGGCACACTCTTGGTCCCATAGGTGCCTGTTAATAAAAAGTTTGCTATAACTTTTTGTTCATGTTCATGTTCAAGTACTAAATTAGATTTATTTATAAATAAGGTGATATACAGAAGCAAAACATATAAGCAAGCAACATAATATTGATTAGAATAAAAACAAATTATGAAAATACTCAGTTGGCCTGGCAGCATCTGTGAAGGATCACAGAGTTGATGTTTCAGGCCAATGTCTAGAACATTCATGCAGTTTTTGTGGTGCGTGACACATTAATGGCAAATGTATCATCTAATTACATATATTTACACAACTGCCTTTACTTCTTAAAATAAAGCATTTAATGTTTTACCAGTAGAGATATGACTCCTGTAAAAGGAGAAGATGGGAGACTACCAGGGCCAACTGTGTATTTTCTAACAGAGAAACTGATAAAATACAGCAAAAAAGAGTACCGTATTGTGGCAGAGACCACAACAAATAACAAAAATTTGTATACCAGTGAAAGGTTAAAAATAAATTATTTGGTTAGCTGTGCATTAAATTCCTTATGCAAGATTTCCTCAGCTAACAAAACTTTCTGAAAGACAGCTCCACAACTAGGAAAAATAATCAATGTAATCTAAACCAATAGATGACATCATGCAAACACAAATTGGTTTGAGCAGGTATAAGGAACAAAAGTGAAATCTAGCAATCAAAGTCTGACAATGCACTATCTTTTGAAATGAAGAAAGAGAAACAAAACAGATTTAAGAACTAGTAGAAAAATGAATAGAAAATATACAAATGAAACATTTAGGATGTAAGAACTGTGTACCAAACAGGAACGGCTGTTGATCAGCAAAGATGGTAATCACAAAGCAAATGGCTAAATCTATCCTGCAAACTAATGCAGAATGAATTTGAGATTTGCAAACAAAACTTGAATTTTACAGGTCAGCAGCTATTGCATTAGATTATTTTCTTAGCTCTTGAGCCTTCACATATTTGAAGCCTGTATTTAGAACACTTTCATTTATACATTGATAAGTGAAAGATACAATATGCATGAGGTTTGCAAATAGGGATCCTAGTTTCAGACAGAAATCTTGAAATGGAATGATTGATGACTTACCTGCTGTACAACACGATAAACTGGTGCTTCATGTCTAGAACAAGACAGCAGCAGGCAGTTTACATCTCCTTTATACTACTGATGATTTAAGGAAAAATAGACATCTGAGCAGAAGTTCAAACATTGAAATGCTAACCTGTGATCAATAGATTAACAGACTATTCTGTCAGGTTTACAGAGATCAATGCATTTTTAAATGAAGTACATTAGAAATCATGGAAACATGTCTATAAAGAAAAATACTAAACGTTTGCAGAAAGGGTAACAAAGAGGCTGCGAAAACTGCACTAATCAGAGGTAACAACATAACAAATTAAAAAAAGGGGCACAACTAACAGGATAGAAATAATTGCTACAGACTTTTCAGGCCAGCTAATAATAGAAACAAGGTAGAGAAAAAAAATGCGGGTGAATATGAATAAAGAATATTGAGAGATGTTAATTGACCCGCATATGAAGTGAATGGGATACAGGCAGTACAGCTTTTACAGTTTGTGTAAGACTTATTTCTTGTCCAATATGTAACAGGCCCTAGAGAGGGAACATGGCTAAATACAGCAATGGTCAATGAATCAAAACAGAAACAAAGTACGCTTTGGAGAACATCTAGGCAATCACAATTAGTTCAAGTTTGGAATGTATGCAAGACAAAGTCCAAAGTAATAAATTGGAAAACGGCTGACTTTAAAGGGCGCAAGAATTGAAATCGGGAAAGTATACTGGAAAAACCTAAATACAGTAGTATGAAACACTTAAAGTGGTTGTCAGTGGTCTAAGAACAATATATCCTGCTAAAAAGAAAAAGTTATGATAAATTATTAATGAATAAAGAAATAAAAGAAAGAAAGATAGATAGAAAGGAAGAAGTATACTTTATATAGATGACACAAAAGAACACAAGTATTATGGAAGTTAAAACAATTAGGAAGATAAAGAGAAACTTAATTAAGGAATATAAAAAGTGATCAATTGTAAATAATAGAGAACAAAATCAGAATAATGATAGAGTGCTAAGGGATATGCACAATAAATGTACAGGTAATGACACTGAACCAACAAATATTTGTACTATTTGTCCTAAGTATTAACCAGGGAGAAATTAAAATGATTGGAATGACATTACAGGAAATCAGAAAATTGTAAATACAATGATAGAAAAGGGCGAGTTAACTGGACAAACTAATTAAGATGAGAGAATTAAACCTCTGGTCCAGATGGGTATTATCTACGCATATTAGAAAATAGGAAGGAGATAAATGTACTAGAGACACAAAAGAAAAATCAAAAAGTCACTGATTTCAAAAGAAAACGGTCATGCCTGACCAACCTTTCTGAAATTGGGAAGAGAAAGAGCCTACAAACTAAATGCAGTAGTGCAATAAATAGGATTTTCCAAAGGCGTTCAATTAATGTACTGAAATAGTGGACACACAGTGATTAAAGTCATAACAAATGGACTCAGAAGACAGGTCGCACAATAAATAGCAAGGTGCCTACAAAACAGAAAACAGATACCACGGGGTAAAGGTATTCTTTACACTAGTAAATGGTAGGAACTGCTGTTCCACAAACATTGGTACTGAAACCTCAGCTGTTCATTACCTGCACAAATGAAATAAACTGAAGAAATCAAAATACAACTTTACAATTTGCACATGGCACTAAGTTTTCTCATTCATGTTTTTATCTCTAATGCCTAATGTGTTCAGTGCACTCCCATCGACTATCCTACGTAAACTTGTACTCACCCAAAACTCTGGCTCATGCCAATGCTTGCTGAAATTCATTGGCTCCTGGATCAACGTCTCAACTTTAAAACTCTCATCCTCAAGTTTTCAATTTGTCTATGGTCTCACCCCTCCCTATATGTGCAGGGTCTTCAAACCTTACAGGTATTTGAGCTCCGTTTGCTGCTCTAATTCTGGCTTCTGTTGCATCACCCAATTTTAATTGCTGCAGCATCAGTAGCCATCTTTTCAGTTGTCTTGGCCCCAGCTTTGGAATTCGCTTTCTAAACATTCCTCATCTAAGAGGATGGTTCTTAAAACCTGCCTCGATCAAACATTCGGTCATCTGCCATGATACTGCCTAGGCAGGCTTGTCTTTTGCTAAATTAACATTACAAAATATCCTAATGTTTAAGAAGAGCAATATTAAATTGAAGTAGTTTCAGAAAAGTGATTGAAGAACAATCTGATACATCATTAAAATGATTGAAGTGCTTGGTGGTGTACACGGGAGAAAGATGTTTTTACTTGTAATGGGGAGGAGGGGCCAAAAATATAGGCATAATAAATAAATTGTTACTTATACAACCAGAAGGGAATTCAGAAGAATCTTCTTCACCCAGACAGGGATAACAATGCAAGGAGCAATCAAGGGAACTACCATAGATGCATTCGCATGGACTTACATAAATATGTGAGAAAAATAGTTTAATAGGGTTGGATGAACAAACGTGCGAGATCTGTTCAGAACATGGCCTTTTTGGGAAATTAGGCCAAATTTCTGTAACTGTAGTAGATATCTGTGTAAATAGGTCTAAGAGTATGTGAATCAAACCACAAAAGTGTAAGGATTTCCTGAGCTATATTAAGATAGCTAATCTTAAGGAGCACGACTTTGCCATTACAGAGCGGTCACAGGTAGTGGTTTAATCTGAGGGTCATACCTTGGGCGAGATGTGAGGTCGAGAAGGAGTCGTTCATGGGAATCTCAACCAGTATGGGAACTGAACCCATGCTGTTGGCTTCAGTGTGCATCGTAAACCAGCAAACTGAGCTAACTGATTGGCAAGAACATCAGATCACCAGATGCTAAAGATTGCAGCTAATTGGAATGTGCTTAGCAGTAATTTTGGGGTTACCACCTCCAGTCACAGTCATATATTATGATCACACGCTACAACAATCTAATTGCATCAAACTGACAAGAAAGTCAAAAAGATGGAAAGTCAGTTACTAGTTGATTTATTTTTACTTACATGCACTAGCCAATTTTCCACAGTACTGTCAAGTTGGATGATGCAGTGCTTTATAATGACAGAGCATTAACACATATAACCTACGTGTATTATTCTGCTGCTAAGTTGGAGTTCTGCTCAAACAAATTTTCTTGTTAAAGTAGGAGGGTCAAGCTTTTTAACTTTATAGGCTGCCTACATACAACGCTTAGATTTTTGCAGTTATCTTGCAAATGGTGAATTACCGTTGCTGTTTATCCTAAACAGTGGGTACAAATGGTTGTTCATGTTCTAATTTTGCACTTATTCACCAAGTGAGACAATAGCAGCAAGATCTCCTTTCAAACTAATAGAGCTTTGAAATTAAAACAGCATAACCAGCAAGAAAGAAACACATGTATAAGTAGAGAATTTGAGAGTCACTATATCAGAACTGATAGGCTGCAAATAGCCAATGTGCTGTAATTTAAACACCATTACATTAAGTCCATGAAGTCTAGTTTGATCCAGAGATGCTGTCTGAAGTCAGTATTCAATGACTGGTGAGAAGAAATTCCAGTTTCAAAGTTGCTTCCAATTCAAAATCAAGATAAAACACCTTAGAGTAACTGCCGTTCTTTCCTAATAAAAAAAATTAACATTTGAAATTGTGATATATGATCTCAAAGCTTTTATACTGAACTTCTAACAAAGATTCGTTGAACTGAAACATTAAACGTTTCTCAGTCTGTCGAAGATGCCTAATCTGCTCCACATTTCCAGATTTTTATTTTTATTTCGGAAGTATTATAGTTTTGCTTTCATTTGGCTAGATGAGCCAAATGTATAAACTGAAATGCTATAATTTACAAGAAAACTAACAGTTTAAAGATATAATCCAGCAACTTGGGACAATAAAGTTAATAAAGCAAAATAAGGAGGATGATACAATTTCCACAAAAAATGATACTACAATTGTGATGTATTGAAAGGAAATCACAATGACCTCAGTTTACAGTAGAGAGAGAGAGAGAGAGAGAGAGAAAATGAACTTTACACATTGTAAAAGAAGAGGAAGAGCTCAAAAACTGACTTATTTTTATACACAAGTTTTCAATCCATGTTTCTCATTCCTAATGCCTGCAGTGGTAATTGAGAATCACTGATTGATACATCATAGATTATTTTCCCATTGCAGTTAACTATGTTCAATGGGAATCGTTTGCATACTTAGAATGCAAGGAACTGTTTCCCCAAGGGGGTGAAAACAATTTTGTCCAGCCAGTGTGGAGGTTTGCATAAATGACAATGAACAATGAATGCACTTAAAAGGAAAAACTCATGTATTACAAAAAAGTATTAAAATGTCCAGTCCACAAATCTTTCAGCAACTTTTTCAGTAGTTCAAGAGCCTCAAACTATCATCTAAAATAATCTGGAATTTTATTTTCAAACACCAAATCTCCATTACACATGTATACTCCTTGTTGTTACAAAAAAATTAATCACTCAGCTCCTCTTCATCACTGAAATATGCACTCTTTTTTATTCGTGGACGTTTCGACAGTTCAGATGTTGAACATTCACTTGCATCACCAGCAGTCTGTTTACGTCTAAGCTCTTCCGCCTCAATTTTTGCTTGCTGTTGAGAAGAAGTGTTAAGATATTATTAGGACACCGATGTTATTCATTTATTTATGAAACACTCTCAGCCACAGACTTTCCAATTCAAATTTTCTGAAATGCTTGTTGAATATCTTAACCGTTACACTACCAAATTATCCATGGGTTGTGACTTCTATGGATGCAAGTTATAACAGTAAATTCAATAAACCTGGTACTTTATGGAATAAAAGCAAAAATGGGGATTTATGGTTACTGGTTTACTAATGCACTTCAGAGAAGTTATTATGCAGGCTGTACCTAGTCTGGCCTATGTGTGCCTTCAGTCCCAAAGAATGATCATTCTCCCCTCAGTCTCAGTCAACACCAGCTTTCAGTATGTCCTGTCCAGCTATTAAGATGGTAGATTTGACCTGGAATCATCAGTATGGTTCCAGACCTCATGCAGTATCATGGGTTCGAGTCAGCCAAAGACAGGGAAAGTACTGAAAATAAAACAAGAACTGCAGATGCTGAAGATGTGAAATGAACTAAAAGTAAGTGCTCGAAAAACTCAGCAGGTTTGGCAGCATCGGTAGAGAGAAACAGAGTTAATGTTTTGAAAGCAATCATCCTTTGTCAGAACAGTTGGACATTGGGTCTTTGGACTTAAAACATTGACTGTGTTTCGCTCTCCACAGATATTGCCACTCTTGCTGAGTTCCTCGAGCATGCCCCATTTTTGTTTGCTCTAGAGAAAGCAGTAACTAATTTTCAAATGCATGGCTCCCAAAAACATCTCTAAGTATGCATCAAGTTGCAGGTGACAATTTTCACGACTAAAAGCAAATTAGTACTACCACCACTGACCATGCTGTCCAAGTCCTAAAGACACAATAGCTAGGCTACACTAATGTGAGGTGATAAGGGATCCCATTCAGGAATAACCTATTGAACCTTAGCTTACCAATTTTCCTATCACAGACATGGTTATACAGCATGATTGTTGTAAAGGCAGCGAGGGCACAAATAGTAGTGGTACTACCATGTTGATTTGGATGTCTAGAAAGGCAAGTAGTCCAAACATGTGATGAAATCTACAATCTCATTGTCCTGAATACCCTCATAACTCCATTAAAGTATGGAGAAAAGTCAGTCAGTTTAATGGCTATTATAAAAAGGCATACAGGGAGCATACTTCTGTAAGAAGCTACAATACAGGAATTTCTACATATTAAACAACAGTCAGCAGATCAGGCTAACAATATCCAGGCATAGTGGTAATATCACTGGACTAGTAGTCCAGAGACCGAGGCTAATGTTCTGGGGACACAGTTTTGAATCCCACAATGACAGATGGTAAAACGTGAATTCAATAAAATCCAGAATTAAAAGCTAACCTAATGGTGATCGTATAACCATTGTTATAATTAACAATGTTGGTTCACCAACATCCTATAAGAAAAGAAATCTGCCCTGGTATACATAACTCCAGACCAATAGCGATTTGGTTGACTCTTAATTGCCCTGTGAAATGGCTGAGCAAGCCACTCAATTAAAAGGTGATTAGGGATGGGCAACAAATGCCAGCTTTGCCAGTGACACCTGCAGCTTAAAACAAGAATAAAAATGTTCAAAACCTATCCACCAGAACTAACTTGTTCACTCTCAAAATATTCCAATGTATTGATGACTCTGGCATTCACATGCAATGTGGAAAATTGCATTGGAATACTTCATCCTCAAAAAAAAACAAGCACAAATATACCTCGCCAGCTGCTGCCCCAGCAGTTTTCTCAATCATCAGCAAAATGTTTGAAGGAGCCATGGAAATTCTCTTGGGTGTTCTGACCAGTAATTATCCCTCATTCAATGTCAAAACAAAAAGAACAAATCACAGGTCATTACAACCTTACTGTGTGAAATTTGGCTGCAGTATTTCCAACATTGTAGTACTTAAATGTTTTACAATCAATCAAGTACTTTAGGAGTATTAAGCACAAGATGTTCTACATTGTAGTGTCATCATGTACTCATCTGCAAGCACATTACTGAATTTCCATGTCAGTTCTTTAGAATACCAGGCTCTAAAGCATCTCACTGCCTTGATTAAGAGACAAATGCAAGAACTGCCAGTAACTGTCCTCAACATTAAGAAAACAATTTATTCAGTATAGTAAAACCAATCCTGGCAAAACTGAATGCATGAGTCCATAGAAATTTCTTCAGTTGCTGCATTCAAATTTGACACAAAAGAAAGGCGTACAACATGGTTGTCGGTAGCTAATAACTGCAATCTGAGGACTTAAAGTAGTCTTGAAGGAATGCCCAATTTGAGTTCTGCCAAGACCATTCAGCTTCTGCTCTCATTGCAGCCTTGGTTACAACTTGGACAAAAGAGCCGAATTCCAGAGGTGAGGAGAGAATGGCTGCCCTTCACATCAAGACTGCATTTGACTGAGTG
This sequence comes from Rhincodon typus, assembly GCF_021869965.1. Lineage (NCBI taxonomy): Eukaryota > Metazoa > Chordata > Chondrichthyes > Orectolobiformes > Rhincodontidae > Rhincodon > Rhincodon typus. The sequence goes on from NC_063349.1 coordinate 9,547,634, forward strand.
GAGCATCAAAGAGACTGAGGAAAACTAGAGTCAATGGGAATCAGGAAGGGAAAAAAAAACACTTTGCTGGCTGGAGCCATTCGTTGCACATAGGAAGATGGTTGTGGTTGCTGGAGGTCAGTCCCCTCACCTCCAAGACATCTCTGCAGGAGTTTCTCAGGATAGTGTCCTAAGCCTGACCATCTTCAGCTGCTTCAATGATCTTCCTTCCATCATAAAGGTCAGAAATGGGAATGTTCACTGATAGTGATTTACATCGTGTAATCATTCGAGACTCCTCAGATATTAAAGAATTCCAAATGCAGCAAGACCTGGACAATAATCAGGCTTGTCTAAAATGGCAAGAAAGATTTACACCACACAAATGTAAGGCAATGACCATTTCCAGCGGTAGACTATCACCCATTCCATTGCCATTCACCCGACATCAATGGTGCTGAGATTGAGGGTGGACAGTGTTAAGTTCTTTGGAGTGACGATAACTGACAACCTGTCTTGGACTTGTCATGTAGATGCAATGGTCAAGAAAGCACAATAAAGCCTCTTCTTCCTCAGGCAGCTATGGAAATTTGGCATGTCCACAAGGTCCCTCACCAACTTTTACAGATGCACTGTTGAAAGCACACTGTCTGTGTGTATAATGGCATGTTATGACAACTCCTCTGCCCAGGACCATAAGAAACTACAGAAGGTTGTGTGCATAGCTCAGACCATCAAGGAAGCCAACCTTCCATCCATAGACTCCATTTACATGGACCCTTGCCGCAGAAAGGCTGCCAGCATCGAAGACCAATTGTACTCCAGCAACGTTCTCCTACAACTTCTTCCGTCAGGCAGAAGATACAGAAGCTTGAACACACGCACCAGCTGGTTCAAGAACAGCTTCTTCCCCGCTGTTATCAGACTGATGGGCTCTAACTTCAAATAATGCTGATCTTGCTATTGTTGATCTTGCCCAGCGCACGCCCTGTGTGAATTTCAGTGGCTCCTTCAAACATTTTGCTGATGATTTTTTTCACCCTATGATCTGTATGCCCTTGCTCACTATGATCTGCCTGTACTGCTCATAAACAAAGCTTTTCACCATACTTAGGTGTACATGACAAACCAATTAATGGTGCTAGCATCGTAAAATCCCAGAGGTTACCATAAGAAATAAGAACAGTACTGGGCTGGTCACCCCCTAGAGCCTGCTCTACCATTCAATAGGTTCAGGGCTATTCCGACATTTTTCATGTCCACTTTCCTGCCTTTTCCCATAACCCTTGATTCACCTACTGATCAATCTCAACCTCAAATATACACAAGAGCTCTGCCACAGCTCTCTGTGGCAAGGAATTCAAAAGATTCTCACCCCTCAGAAGAAATTCCTTCTCATCTGTCTTAAATTCTGAGACTTTGCCCTCTGGTCCTAGCTTCTCCCACAAAGGGAAACATTCTCTCAGCATTTACCCTCTCTAGCCCTTAAGAAACCTACGTGTTTCAATGATATCACCTCTCATTCTTCTGAACTTGAATGAGTACAGTCTCAACTGTTTAACCTTTGCTTATAAAATAACCCTATTCTAGGAATCATCCCAGTGAACCATCTCTGAACTACCTCCAATGAAATGATATCTTTCCTTAAATAAGGGGACCAACATTACTTATGTAACCATTCCCTAGACACTGAACCGGATTCGCCACACAAACTGCAACAGAAGGTCAGAGGCTAGGAACACTGCAGTGAGCAACTCATCTCTCAACTCTTCAAAGCCTGTCCACCATCTACAAAGGCACAAATGAGAAATATGATGGAATACGCCCCCACTCGCCTGGAAGAGTACAGCTCCAGCCACACTCAAGATGCTTCACGTGAGCCAGAACAAAGCAACCTGTTGATTGTCATCTTTTCCACTAATACCCAATCCCTCGACCATCAATTTTCAGTAGCAGCAGAGCATACCATCTACAAGATGCACTGCAGAAATTCACCAAAAATGCTTTGACAGCACCTTAAAAACCCACAACCACTACCATCTAAAAAAGTCAAGAGCAGAAAATGCATGAGGTGCCTACCTTCTGCCCATAAACGTAACCCCAAGCCTCCAGTTGCCTGCCATTTCAACACACCACTGTGTTCCCAAACCAATATTTCTGTCACAAGCAAGCTGCAGTGTTTCAGCGAGCCTCAGCGTAAGCAGCGCAGCATCTTGCTTTTCACTTAAAGAGGCTGCTGCTTTTAGTACTCAACAATAGGCAAAGTGTCCTTCTTTAATACTGTATCATTCTATGAAAGTTTGTTTAAAATTATATGTCACTAAGGTTTTGGAGTAGATTTGTAGCTCAGGTTGTGGGTGTTGAGGTTGGTTGGCTCGCCGCGCTGGTTTCTTGTATCGCGTGCTATTAATAAACACATTGACCCCATATACATTCCACTACGAAGGAAGACCGGAAGTGAGGTAATCCATCTCAACGGACGCCAGAGTTTAAAAACCAGGCAGAAAAACACACCAACGCTTCATCGGAGGCTGCACTGAGGATGTTACCCAGCATGGTAACGAAGTATCCGCGATACAAGAAACCAGCTTGGCAAGCCAACCAACCTACATGTCACTCTTTCTCCATACCTCTTTCTTCTCCTTCTCTTCAACCACACTCTCATCATCATCTTCCTTCTTGTACACATCTCTGGTCCCTTTCTATTTTCTCTCATGTTTGTTCCTCTGGTCAGCACTTCCGAATTGCGCACACACCACCGCCACCAGCCCCCCCCAGAAAAAAAAAACAACCACCAACACCACCATACAGCATACCCAAATCTGAATTCCCATCCTTAATATCCACCTGCTCACCTACTCCTGTTATCATACAGGCTGCTTTCAGCACAGCCTACCCCATATGCCTCCTGCTCTCAGCTTCCATTGTCACTTATTCAGCTTCTCTTCTGTCCTGGCCTGCTATCAATAATCCCCTCATTTGCCTACCCCTTTCATATCTCTGTCTCCACCTATCTGCTCACGTCTTCCCCCAACTCCATCTTCAGCATAAATACCACTTTTTCCTAGCTGCTATCAGTTCTGGTAAAGAGTCACTAGACTCAAAACATTAACTCTGCTTTCTTCCCACAGATGCTGCCAGGCCTGCTGAGTTTCTCCAGCAATTTCTATTTCAGATCTCCAGCAGCTGCAGTTCTTTGCTTTGTTTCAGAGTTGAAACGAGCAGTTTAAGTTAATAGTTCATAATTGTTTACCTATGTTTAGAATTTCATTATTTGTAATAAAGAGTTCTTGTTTCATACAAAAACCTGGTCAGTGTTTTCTGTTAAACTGAGGTAAATCGGAGACTTTGAGTACTTTGATCCCAGAGATAGTGGAGCTCAAGTATCAATGTTCTTACTGGATCATATCAAGGGTAAATAAGGAGAAACTGTTTCCAATGTGACCAGTTCAGTAATCAAAGGGCACAGATTTAAAGTTAATTTCTCATTTTGTCCCTTGTTTTTTGGAAGAAACCTATTCACATAACAAGCTATAATGATTTGGGATATGGTATCTGAAAAACCTGATGCAAGCATGTTCAATAGCAACTTTCAAAGGAGAAGTGGACACTTCAGAGGAAAAAGGTTGATTGAATAGCTCTGTCAAAAAGCTAAATCATGTTCAATAGGCTAAGTGTCCTTTTTTGATACTGTATCATTCTATGAAATTTTTAAAAATTATATGCCACTTTTTCTCCATGCCTCTTTCCTCTCCTTCCCTTCAACCACACTCCCATCATCTTCCTTTCTGTACACATCTCTGGTCCCTTCCTATTTTCTCTCACGGTTGTTCCTCTGGTCAGCGCTTCTGAATTGCCCCGCCCACCACCATCATATAGCATAACCAAATTTAAACTCCCAGTTAAGGAATAGGATTTCAAATATGGCGACCATTTGTCCAGCTTCCCATGCAACTTTAATACGTTATTAATGTAACATGCATCGATATACCCTACAGATTTAACAATATGCCTTCCACTAGCAGAACAGTTATTTGGCACTGGAATATGCCCAGAAGCAATTACTCAATGTCAGGAACTTAAGCTACTGTATTGCATTTCAGCTTTGAGGGGATGAATAGTGGGCCACAGCACTAGATGAAAGGAATGGTAACTGCAGGGTAGGTAGGAAAATGAGACAATGAAGTTAGACAAACGAGGTCGTGACAGATAGGAAGGAGAGAAGAAAGAAGCCAGAAAATAAAAAGATCAAATTATATTTCCTACCTCTTCCCTTTAAGAACAACCTGTTCATTCTCTATATTTTCCCCTTCACTCCTTCATTCCTGTCTTCTCTCCCTAGTTTGTGTAGTCCCACCTTCTCATCTCATTAGGAATGAAGAATTAGGGAATACTGAACAGGTACAAGGCCTTCTGAATGCTCTGGCACAATGCAGGTGATAGAGTCCATCATTATCTAATCTTCAGTTACTGTTGAATTAATCCATTTTTTTAAAAAACAAACTGCAACGTGGGATTATAAAAGAGCTGAGTGGTATGATTAAGGATTGATACTTCATATATGTGTTGTAAGTATCTTGCGAAAGACCCCAATTAAGCCAATCAATATTATGTCATCAGCACAGTGATCAATTACAAATACAATTAATTGCAATACAAACAATGATAGAAAGCTCTCCCAACGTTTGTTTCCGAAGCAACAGAATGGTAAAATGACTTAGAAAGAAAATTATTTATAATTAGATCCAAGTTAATTTATGATCCAAGGATATGCATCAATTTATTTTCTCAGAATCACATACCTGAAAAGCAATAGCTTGACTCAGGCTTTCAAGGGCAGGGTCTTCTCCTTCGTCTTCACTTTCTTCCTGCTGCTCCTCATCCTCACTGAAAATGCAGAAACATTTATTTGGACTTGCCCTCAAAACAACCCTCTTTTTAAAAAAATATACGTTTAACAGGTCAACAATGCAATATACCCACATTTCTTCTGGCTCACTGATCTTTTTCTTTTTCTTTTTCTCCTTCTTTTTAGGAGGTTCTCGCTCTCCAAGCATATTTTTTGGGCATGCATAACTCAAATGGCCATAATCCTGCATTGAGAAATGGAGATCACATTTTCAATACTGTAGTATTTTACTTCTATCTGAAACACATTTTAAAATCTCAGCTTTAGAGACAAGACAAACTCTATACTAAATCTTCAAGAGAAATGCTTGTTGTGTGTAGTGTAATTACTTTGAATGCTAAATTCAAAATTTACAAATTTATTACTTATAGAGATCTTAGAGAGATATTAAATTGCTAGCAGATTGATCATTTGTATGTAAGATGCTGCTGATGCTCAAGCTGAAGAAACAAAAATGTCAATGCATTAACATTCACTTTCTCAGGATCAAAGAAATATTGCCTAGATAATATCCTTTGCAGGAGACAAGGTTCCATCTTCACATTGAGGATATCCTTCATCATGCTGTGTGGTATTGTGCTGAACGGAACAGATTTCAAACAGATCTAACAACTCAAGACTAAATATCAATGAGGCACTGTGGAATTCAGCATAAAAATTATGTTCAACCACAACCTGTAACCTCAAGATCCAGCATATCCCCATTCTCCTATTACCATCAAGCCAGGTGTTCAACCCTGGTTCACTAAAGAGTACAGGGGGACATACAAGGAGCAGCATCAGATATTACCGAAAATGAGATTTCTATCAGCGAAGCTAAAACGTAGGACTACTAGCATACCAAGACCATCAATATGCAATACACAGAGCTAAGTAATCCCACAATCAACAAGTCAGATCTAAACTCTAATTTGGTCACATCCAATTGTTAATGGTGGTGGCAAATTAAAGAATTCACTGGAGGTGGCTGCTCCACAAATATTTCCATTTTGAAAGATGGGCAGTTCAGCTCGCCAGCACAAAAAACAAAGCTGAAGCATTCATAAGCATCTTTAGCCATAAGCATCGAGTGAACAATCCATCTCGGCTTCCACTGGAGATTGCCGGCAAAACAGATGCCAGAGAACAGCTAAATCAATTCACTACACATGATATCAAGAAATGCCTGACAACATTTCGGCATTAGTACTGAAGACTGGTGTTCCCCAACTAGCTATGTCTCTACCAAAACTGTTCCAGTACAGTTGCAACAGCCAACAATATGGAAAATCTACACAACTATGCCCTGTGCACAAAAAGAGTAAATTCAACCCAGCCAATTACAACTTCTTCAATATATTCTCAATCATCAGCAAAACAATTAAAGGCATTGTAAACAGTGGTATCAAGTGGCACTTATTCAACAAACACCAGCTCAGTAATGTTTACTTTGGGTTCCACCAGGGCCACTCAGCTCCTGACCTCATTACAGCCTAGGCCCAAAAATGAACAAAACAGCTGAACTCAAGAGACGAAGTGAGAACAACTGCCCTTCGGATCATGTTATCAAATCACATCTTGACTATCAACTTTCTTTCCAAGATTCAATTCTGTGGCTGCCTTTAATTTGTTCTTGACTAATTATTCTTGGGTTAATACACATCAACATACATGACATTCATTATGTGTATTATACTTGCAGCAGCACAAATTATTGGCTGATCTGGATTGTGTATGTTACAAGAACAAGGAGCTGTGTGTTTAATAGCATGTTTCCCATGTCTGAGCATGGTGAATTGATTTTTGCACATTTTTAGATTTAATTTTACACTAGAAGATGTTAATTCACATTTTGGGTAATTTAACCCAGAACTATACCTCTTCAATCTCTTTTATAGTACTGTCATGCCAATAAAACCTAATAATTGTATTTATGTTTTGCATTTGAGTGTTGTACTCACACCACATTCATAACATCTAGATTTGTCTGTGTAATTGCGCCGTCTTATGAATTCAGACGCTCTTCCATTGTCAACTGCAATACTTGCTTTCACTGTTCTGCCAAACAACTGCAATTGACAAGAAAAACAATCACAATGTTATGATAAATGACAATTCTTATTCAATTGAAAACAAAACTAAAATGGAATTGAAAACAAATCATAGCTCACTTGCTTGTTGTTAAGTGCCCTGGTACAGTTATATGCTGATTCTCTATCCAGAAACAGAACAAATGCCACACCTTTACTTTTTCTGGAATCTTTATCCCTCAATACTGTAACTCTGTAAACAAATGGATGCAGTCTCAGCAAATTTGAATAAAAACCATAAAAGGCCACTGAACAAAACAGTCTTCACAGAAGGCTATAACACAGTGGTCAGTTTACTTTCCATGGAAGCAATGTTGCAAGCAAATAAGAAATCTTAACATAATATTTTACACCATATTACCAAAACCAATAAAGCTACTCAATGCAGTGACTGAATTTCAGCCAATTTAAATCCTATTCTTTATTTCTACTTTGTTAAACAAAATCTTTAATTTCTCAAACTGTCTGAAGTGCTCTATCTAATTTAAACAAATTGAATTTTTCACAAAACAATCCAATCACGGGAGGTAGTTTTACAGCTACTAGCTTAAAAAACAATTATCAACTCCACGAAGGCTGGGTAAAAGAATATGATGTATATTGGCCTGGATTTTACAATTGCTGTTGACCTCAAATAAATCATCATAGTAATCTAGTCATATTCATGACAGAACTTTAACTTGTTCCACGAGCAAGTGATCAGAAGGCTCATTCACGAGAATTTCCATGTTGAGCTGCTCGGAAATCATCAAGCAAAATTTCCTTGTTGATGTAGGAGCATAACAGCACTAATTATCAAATTGTTATGACCAATGGATTTCTTAAAATGGTTAAGTTCTAAACTGTCTTCTTTACTTCAAGGTAAGATGGAAATAGTTTGGAGAGGGCAAATGTGATATTCTACAAAATCTGCCCGAAAAAAAGCCCATGAAATCGGATACTGTTTGTCTGAAGACAAACACATCTGACTTCATATAAAGTAAGGTCCAAGATTCAATACCTGGATGCAAAGAAGGCCTCTAAGGCAGTCAGGCCGGTGGATCTGGGAAGGAAGACCCATAATAGATTCTGCTAAATCAGGTAGAGAAGATGATGGATTTGAGGTTAGTCACCAAGGGAAGAGATATTTTGTGAGCATGGGGCTTTCAACACTGGACTGCATTTCTGCTGAAAGTATGGGGTAATGTGTAAACGGTGTGGCATTTTTGTTTGTTAATGGGGAATATCTTTGCTGTCATTTAGTGTATCAGTTGCTTATTATGTAATGTTTAATCAATGTTAGTTCTAGTTTGGTAAGTTTTAAAATGTGAAATTTCAATGTGTGATTCCTTGCATTGATGACTGGGGAATTCACTTTTCTGTTTTTAAAAAAAAAAGTTATTGGTCTTGATTGAGATCGCAACAAAACCCATCTGATTCACCAACTTCCTTTTACAAAGGAAACTGCCATCCTTACCTGGTTGGCCTACATGTGACTCCAGACAAATAAACGTGATTGATTCAAAGGGATGGGCATTAAATACTGGCCCTGCCAGCGCTACTCACCTCCCGTAAATGAATAAAAGAAAATCACTTAATTTTATACAGAATGAATTAAAGATTTGTACTTTACATAATGAATTAAGGTAGAAGCTGATATATCATAAACATACCAATGTTTTGTTTAGCTGTTTCAAAAATCTGACAATTGATTACAATGAGATATTTCACATGCCGTAAGTGAAAAATAATATATTTAGGGCCAAATTGGTTACTCAACAGTAGTCATTACTCTCAGCACCATTCAAAATCAAGGCACATCTCATTAAATAAGTCTTAATTTTGTATGGGAATTCTAAAGTCAAATACGAGTGGTTAGAAGTTATACTTCAGTTATATGAAGCCCAAGTTGGGCCACATCTGGGAGTAATTAGATAGGTTTTGGACACTGTAGCTCGGGAAGGATATAATGATTTGCATCAAATGCTTAATTTGCAGTCAGGTTCAAACAGGTGATAACAATCAGAATGAAAGTTCAGTCAAAAGGTTTTTGGATTCCAGGTTGTTATATTCATGAAAGTAGAAACATTGGCAAAACATTTGTTAGACTATGCATTGCAAATGACAGTTTGGCTCAATTGGAAGTATTTTTGGCAGATTTTGTAGATTACACAGTGAAGTTCAATGGCCTCAGCACATAAACTTTGGTTGACGCTTTTGTGCAATACTGAGGGTTTGCTGCACTCTCCAAAGCATCTTTTGAAGTGCCAAATTGAGTGGTTTTAGTGACCATTAGAAATAGAAAAAGAACTGATGTGCTAACGCAAGGCTTTAATTCAAATTTGATTGTGCAGATATTTTCTTGGGATCCATGAAGTTAATGGATCATTCAGCCTCAAACTGTCTGATATCTAATTCATAAGATTGCATATCCCAAAGAATCTAACAATGCATTCCGTTTACAGACAATTTGAATACTTGTACTTCTCCGAAGTGTTTGTAAATTCATTGCCTTTTCCCTGAACTTGATTAAACCTACTACATCTCTTTTTCTCCTCAGTTCTGATTTAAAGCCATAATTTGAAATGTTAACGCTTCCACTCTTCACGGATGCTGTTAGACCTACTGATAAGCAGGTATGCTTGGAATCACTTCATTTAAAACCAGCTAAAATTGCCTTTGTGTAACAAAATGAAATAATTAGCACATTATTTATTCCATCAATGGATCATCTTGCTAAAGTAAATTAATTTTTCTCACTACTCTACATTTTAACCTTGTCACAATCTTTGCTGGATTGATCGCTCCAGATTTGTTTAGCAGTCTGTATTAAAAAATCATTCAAATGGGGACTTAGACGATGAGAAAGTGGGTTAAAATGTAGGTAAAGTATTTCTTGAAAGATACCAGAGAAAAGGGAGGTGATCGGGGTGGTCTTCATGACTTTAGTTCATAGTTTGTGTCTCCGTTTTGTCTTGTTTCTTAATATGCACTTTGCATTCAGATTGTTATTATACCCTTGCAACCTATCTGGACACAACTTTTATTCCTTTACCCATGACCAAAAAAAATTTAATTCATTTAATCTCTCTTCTCCTATCACAGGCCTACACTTTTCAACATCCCAAACTTCCTTCCACTTGCTAAAAAAATCTAGTGCATAATATTTATGTTTCCACTATTCCTAATAAAGGATCATCGTTTACTGGGAATGTTTATGCTGCTTCAATCCAATGAAGTTGCCCAAATAATATCCAGCGTTTTCTGTTTTTATTTAAAATATGAGTAAATTTCCATTCAAAATAACAAACTTGAACTAAATACATCGCTCAAATATGGTTCAAAAGTAATAGGACTTTTGCAAGTTACACTTCAAAGTTTGGAAGAATGGGATTTAGCAAATCCTTTAAGATAAAATTTGATTCTGTCAGTTGAAACTAGCTGCTTTTTTTGTTAGCGTGGTCATCTTGTGCAGCCCTGCAGAATTTAATTAACACTTTTAAACATTGGAATGTCATGATTAATAAAAGGAAAAACTGAACGTTATGAGTACATCTGAGGTGATTAATACAGGAGTATGATACTAGTGATGATCTCTTCTCCATGGCTTGAACATCAGAATCCATTTAATGGCGGACAATTTCAAAAACTGGATTAATGTGATTGGCTGGTATACCTTACTGAGGAAATTTTGGTTAAGAGGTATTTCATTTCAGAAGTCCTAGCACTAAAGCTTTCTAAATGTCAACACCAAGTTTACGATATTTAAATCGGGTTACATCAACATTGCTATGGTGAATTTTGGTTTGTCATTTTTAAAAAAATGACCTTGTAAATGTTAGGTCATTTGCTTTTAAAAAAAAAGCAAAATTTAAAAAGAAAATTATTCCATCAATACCAGAAATTTGCAACATAATTTATGTCATTAGAAATTCTTATGTTTCACTTACTTGACCACTGTGCCATACTTGGAAAAAATCTGAAAGTAAAACATTGTCAAATGAAAGTTGGATATATTAGGAACAAAAATAAGCAAACACATGACTATTCAAGTCTCAAATATAAAAATAATAAAAGATCAATTAAAAATAATTATTGCTGGTGCAATATATACCTACATTTTAAAATACATTGAATTGTTGTGTCTACTCAATAACTGACCAGCGGTGAACACTGTATCCAATATTGTTGGTATCATTGAATTAAGCCTCAGGAAAGGGGGTGTGAATAAGGAATTTTAAAATATTCAAGTATCATTCATTCTCTTCCATAATCTTCTGACTCAACAGTAAACGTGTTCCTACTGAGTTGCAGTTGATTCTCACCCTCCTCACTGACTCAATTCCCCTCCCAAATTTAAAAATTTACAAGTCTTTATGTTAATCTTATACTCTTCCTAGTTTCTAAAATATTTTCTTAATCTCCTTCACACTACAAAGAGTTCCTCTTGAAGGACAGGCAAGGGATCAAGACTCAAACATTGCCAGTCATTACGAAAGAAATACAATACCATCAAGGATTGGTTTGCCGTTCAGATTTTGCAGCTTATCTGAAAAAGTGATGGACTAAAGTTCTGAACAGCATCAGTTGGAAGTTACACGTCAATAGTCTGCCCAGTTCAGAATCTGTCAGAAACCTTTGGTTCAGGCCTTGCCACAGGCTTATCCAGCCAGATCAATGCGCATTTATTTAGGGTTTTGATGTAGCAAAACATACAGTTCACAAGAGCATTGATGAAAGAGCTGATTGTCCAAGAAACAAAAGTAGCTTTCATCAACATCAAGACACCATTCCAATAAGTATGGTACCAAGGAATCCTAGAAAATAGAACAGGGTTTATGGGAAAACCTTGATTGGTTGGACTTATGCAGACATGCAAAGATGACTGTGGTCATTAAGGATCGATCATTAGCTCTAAGCTACCACTAATATTCAGTGCAATGTTATCAGCAAAAACCCCATCAGCTGATTAGTAACTATTTTTCTCTATCATGAGATCAAGAGTGGAGTCATTTGCTACTGACTCGAGCTTTCAGCCATGTTCGCAACTGCTCCAATAATGAAACAGGTCATGCTGTCCCACTACCAGACTTTGGACAACATCTTGACTTAGTGTGACACAGTAAAGAGCATTCATTCCACTCAAGAACCACATTTTATGCAAAGGTGCAACATAAATGCATCTTTGTTGTTAAAATTGTCTCCACTTACAAGACATGGTGGAAAGATATTGCAGCAACAATGCAAAAAACTACTCATTATCCAAGATTAAACTGCTTTCTTCATGTATTTATCCCCTCACTCAACTCACCTCAGTGTAACTGCCTCCACTAAGTACTACCTGCAGGATGCAAACCAGGAACACTCAGTTTACTCTGACAGCACTTCATTCCCCTGTGGCCTTTACCAGTCAATATTGTCACCAGAGACCATCACTTTTATCAAAGTACATCTTGACTGGGACAAATAATGGGACAAAGTACTTCCATTGTTGCTCCATGGCCATCATGAAACCCCCCACCTAACAATACACAGGCATTATGGTACCACAAGGACTTTAGGAATTCAAGAAGTTGGCTCATCATTACCTTCTCAGGGCAACAAAAGATAGTTAATAAATGCAGTTTTTCCAGCTTTTCCAACAAGGAATAACAAAAGTAAAACTAAGTCTTTTGCCCAGACACAACTTGAAAAATTGAAAGCAGAGATCCCAATTTTGTAACAACATAAACACCAATATACACCATCAAGAAATATCAAATTTTACAAAATGCTACAACTGCTGTGCATTTGATGATTGTTTCTTTCAAAAACACAATTATAATAGGAATATAAATTTAAATCTATACTCATCAATACTTAAGTGTTTCATAAATCATTCAAGCAATTCCATCAAGAACCAGATAACTTTAGTATATGATGGCATCATGACCTAATCGGTTTACTGACATTAGCAGAAAAATATATTCTAAAAACAGATGTCTTATTCATTGAATATTTTTTCCCCAACCCCCTTCCCCAAGAAAGGTCTGTTACACTGGCACATTACAGTATGGTGCAGAAATGTCCACTTGAGAAGCGATTTCCTTTAAAATAAAAAAAAATCAGGGATCATTTGTTTTAAGGTAATGACTTACTCCATCAATACTCCGTGTGCCTACTGTAAGTTCAAGATTCAAAGAGTTCTCAAATAAACCAACCTCTACCAGCCACACTTTCATACCTCCAAACCAACAGCTGAACGAGTCTGGGAATATGCCACCTTCAACTGCCTGGATGTAAGAAATCGTGTTTTATTTATTCATTCATTCATCCATCAGATGTGAGTGCCATTGGCTGGACCAGCAGTTATTGCACATCCCACTGTTTTAGACAATGAATTCTAGTCATTTCCCTATCATGACATGATATTCTTGGGTACGATTAATCAAAGTGTTGTGGTAATTTTGAAAATGATCCAAAGATCGTGTGCATTCATTAATGTTATCTTCTTCCAAGAAGACTGCTATAGATGTCCACCTCTGTCTGTCCTGTGCCACATTCCACACATCATAGACTGGATACAGTTGACCCATCATCCATCTTCTCCTCTACGTCCCTCTCCAACATTTTCTGTCAATCTTTCCTTCTTGTAATGGTTTCTGCTATTCTAATGATGTGACCAAAATATCTATCCTTCACTCTTAAATGTTATGCACACATTCTCTTTTTTCCAATCATTTCCAACATCAACTCATTAGTCTTTCTTGGACAGGCAGAACATTTTCCTCTGTCTACATCTCAAATGCATTCAGCTTATCTAGAGTCTTGGTTTGTTTTCCAAGGTAGTGATGGTGTACAAACAGACATGACAAAAAGCAGACACTCAGCATTATTTTCTCCAAGATTCAAGCTCATTTTCTTTGATGTTAATACTTTCTTCAATGTGACAAAATCTCTTTTCTCTACTTTCCAGCCAATGACTCAAATCATAAGTACCATCAATTGTAATAACCTACCCAAGATAAGTGAACTATTTCCCTTGTTTCAGGACATGTCTATTTACTTAAATTTTCACTTCCAGGGTTAGGCATCTGCTTGTCACCATAGTTAATCTATTTGCCATATTTACTTCGTTTATAATTATCTATCCCGCTTCTTCTGACTCTGCCATCTGTATTGTGTCATCTGTGCATCCCAAGTTGTTGACATTCAACTCCAATGTTACAATCTGGTATATCTTCTGTGTCCGTGATGATAACTTACTGAACAGTTGTGGGCCTTAAGACATACGTGATGCATTCCTCTTTTAATTGGGAAGCTAACACTAAACTAATGAGGGTGATAAACTCTAAACTAAATGTTACAGCACAATCAGCACACACTTGAGAATTGAGCAAGTAGATGGCAAAAGATATTCCATGTACAAGCACCTCATGTAGATACAGAAAATCCAGGAAGAAACTATTCAGTTGAAGGGAAAGAAAACTATTTCTCTATAAAACAAGAGACATCTGGTCATCTTGATTAACAATAAGTTAAAAGGTATCATAACACCGCTCTGTAGCAGTGTATAAAGCAGATTAAATGTTAGAATATATTTTAATATTGAGCTCAAAGAGTGAAGTTATTAATGACACTTATTAAAACACTTAGGGGACCAATTGTAGAATACTTTCACAATTCAGATTACTGCAGTACAAAACAGCGATATTGCAGCTATTGAGAGGGTACAGAAAGCAGCAACAGGAATGACTGAGGAGATAGAATTATGAGGAGTAATGATATAAATTGGGCATGTTCACTTGTAGACCGACGTCTTTTTGTGTTTGTTCGTGGGAATATAAGCATCACTGTTCATTCTTAAATGATTTTCAGAAGGCAAAGGGGAGCTGCTCTCTTGAATTGCTGCAGTTATTGGGATGTGGGTGTACCTAAAGTGCTGTTAGAAGGCAATATAATTGTTGTTTTCAGGATTCTGTAGTGGTGGATAAAGTGGAGACGGTCAAGCTGCTTTTCCTTATCAAGAACAATAAAAGTAGAAAACACAGCAAAGTACCAATCTGCACAAATTATTCATATTTTCCTTTCATTATTCTCATGAAGGGTTGATTCCTTCAAACAGTCACCAGAGGGTTGTATATTATTCAGGCAAATTCATTGGATAGAAGCAGCATAAACATTCCCAGTAAACGATGATCTTTTATTAGGAATAGTGAAAACACAAAAAAAAGCTTTGGGAAACACATGTTCAAAATCACCTGTTCCATAGGTCAGGGATGAAAGGTGGCCAAATGTGAGAAAGTCTGAAAATTTCTCCAATGAGGCATCATATATACATAGTGCAAATCAGCAAACTCGCTGCAGCACGAGGGGATGGAACATTATTACACTTTTCAGTATCTGCAGTGAATTGCAAATGATTCTTCGGCACTTCAAATGGATGGAACTGCAAAAGAACCTTGAGATGAAAATAATTTAGATCCACTGTTAGAGTCCAAATTGAACAGTCACCTGTTACTGAAAATTACTTCACTTATGTGACTGAATTCACATCAACCATTGCATCATGGGTCACAATTCATTGGAAGGTGCATCATGGTCAAATCTATTAGCTCTCACGGCACAAGAATCTCTGATGTCCTAACCAATATATCTCATTCAACCAATACAATTAAAATACAGGACTTGGACAATCATTTCATTTTCTTTTCTGGGTTTTTGCTACACTTACAAGCAAAATAACTATAAACGACCTAAGATGGCCATGGAAAGGATATTTCCTTTTGTGGGTCTGTCTCGAACTACAGTGTACAGCTTTAAAGTGAGGTGTTGCTCTTTCAGGACAGAGACGTGGAGAATTGTTTTCTCTTACAAGGTTGTGACACTTTGGAGCTCTTTGTCTCAGAAGGCAGTGGTGCCGGGGGCATTGGAAAATTTTGAACACACAGTTGGATAGTTTCTTAAGGGAATCAAAGATTACAGGAATATGAATTTGAAATACAAATAGATCAGCCATCGTCTTATTGAATGGTGGAGCAGGTTTTGCACGCTGAATAGTGTACATTTGCTCCTATATTGTATGCTTGCAATTGGCTGAAGTGCATCCCGAACGTATGAAAAGCTACACACAAATACAAGTTCTTCCTTAACCAGTAGTCCAAGAAAACTCAACGAGGGCAAAGACCAAGATCATGCCTGGGATCATCTTAGCCATGGGACAAACTGCAAAAGAATTAAGACAGCCTTGAACTTCACATATCTAAAGTACAATTTCAAATTAAGCATTTATTTCAATACCCCATAAAGTATCTGACTGTTAAAGTAAGCTTACCTTGTGCAGATCACTGTTCGTCAGTGAAAATGGCAAGTTAGATACATATACTGTGCTTTTGCTTGGTGCCAATCCACCACTCATTTTTTAAAAATCTGAAATTCCTCCTTCACAGACAACTAGGAGAGTAAAACAAAAATCAATGGAGAAATAAAAGGTGCAATTCAGTTAATTTTTAATCTGATGCCAATAGCCATACAACTAGGGAAGATAAATATTTAAGTGCACACATCTGTGCAGGCATAACACTCAGGCACTTTGAAGCAAGGTTAATTAAGCTTCAGCTATGTTTTTTGGGTCAATAGCACTTACAGGATTGAAAATGGAAACTGGATAGGGAACAGTTTCCACAATAACAAGACAAAGCTCTAGATAGTTGATGAATTATTCAATTTAGAACATCTTTCCACTTTTACTAAACTCTGAATTGGAACAAGTTAGAATATGTCCAAATTAGATCAAAAAGAGCAGAACTGACAGTTTTATGATAAAACTATCAAATTTTCTTATCATCTCAACTAAGTTAACAAGTAATTTGAGATTATAAAAGATTTTATGATTCTACCAAATAGAAAATGTCAACAAAAAAATGTAAGCATGCTACTGCAACATACATGCAAGAATAACGCTTTAAAACACATTACTAATATGAATTACCAAGTGAATGTTTTGCATTCACTTACAAAATTAAAATAGCTCGTTATAAACCCACATTTGTGGCTTTCACTATTCAAGTTATAGTTTATGAAAAAAAACTTTCAAAAATGTTTTTCCATGAGATGTGGGCATCGCTGGCTGGGCTAGCATTAATTGCTGATCCCTACTAGTCCTCAAGGTGGAGGAGCCTACTGGGGCAACTGTAGTCCAAACAGGTTAGGTACAAATAATTTGATAAATTAGAGTTCCAGCCTCTTAAGAAATATCTCATTTTTAAAAACACTATATTTCTCCAAAAACTACTGGAAACTGAATGTTGTATGTAATGTAAGTAAGCCATCACCAAAATAGGGTAGAATTTAAAAAAACTACCCCAAAAGAAACACAATAATCAAGTTTGTCAAAAATAAAGATCAGCCATGATTAGTTAGTGTACAACAGGCTCTTTGAGAAAACTGCCACTAGTTGTAGAAAGCTTTGGGAAGCACATGTTCAAAATCAGCTGTTCCATAGGTCAGGGTTGAAAAGTGGCCAAATGTGAGAAAGTCTGAAAATTTCTCCAATGAGGCTTCATATATACATGGTGCAAATCAGCAAACTCGCTGCAGCACAAAGGGATGGAACATTATTCGACTTTTCAGTGTCTGCAGTGAATTGCAAATGATTCTACAGCACTTCAAATGGATGGAATTGCAAAAGAACCTTGAGACGAAAATAATTTAGATCCACTGTTAAGAGTTCAAATTGACAGTCCCCTGTTCTGGCCAGGATGATGACTTTTCAGTTAGTGTACTTTATCATAAAATAAATGACTATGAAATCTACTTAATAATTAGTGAGAACAGATGAGGAAGAGTGGAGGGTCGGACAACCACGTTTGGGATTTTGAGAATAGGAAAAGACCGAAGATGGAAACACCTCTTTCTCCTTCTCTCACTAATCAGATCCCCTCCTGCTCCACTGCAAAGTTTGCATGCTGACCCTGTACCAAAGCTGTGATTGCCCATGTACTAACACATCTTCATTAACATCCCTGTCCCCTGTTAACACATCAGTGGCTTATTGAATTATCAGAAGAGAAGAAACGCAGGCAGGTGGGACTAGTTTAGTTTGGGATTATGGTCAGCATGGACTGGTTGGACCGAAGGGTCTGTTTCCATGATGTACGACTCTAAGACTGACTTAGGAGTATCCTCCCAAGGGCGGATGCAGGACAATGGCTTAAAGGACAGTTGGAGGTGGGATGGGCGGTGAACAGGCTGGAACTTTTTCACTAGAGTGTAGGAGGTTGAGGGGTGACATTATAGAGGTTTATAAAATCATGAGGAGCATTGATAATGTGAATGGCAATGGTCTTTTCCTTAGGGTGGGAGAGATCAAAACTAGACGGCATTTTTTATGGGGATTGGAGAGAGATTTAAAAAGGACCTGAGGGGCAACTTTTTCACACAGAGGACGGTTTGTGTATGTGATGACCTGCCAGAGGAAGTGGTAGCTGGAAAGAGAACAGTTACAAGATTTAAAAAAACATTTGGATAGGATACGTGAATAGGAAAGGTTTAGAGGGATATGGGCCAAAATGCAGGCAAGTGGGATTAGTTTAGTTTGGGAATCTTGGTCAGCATGGACAAGTTGAACCAAAGGGTCGGCTTCTGAGTAGTACAACTCTATGACCAGGTCGCTTAATGAGTTATCAAAAGAGGACCAGATTAGACAGCTACTTTTTGTTTTAAAGTAGCTTGGGTTGTGGACAGCAACTATATTTGGCCTGGTGCAAGACTAAGTGATGGTTCCCCCAGGTCTATTTGTACCTTGTTATTGTCAAGGTTATCTTATTCTTAATGGTCTCATTCTTCTTTTCTGCCTCCCAGGGAATGTCCTGCAATTGATGGCAGTGCAGGGGAAAGATTCCTGCATAAACAAAGTTGCTGGAAAAGCTCAGCACGTCTGGCAGCATCTGTGAAGGAGAAAACAGAAGGTTCTGAGGAAGGGTCACCAGACCCGAAACGTTAACTCTGTTTTCTCCTTCACAGATGCTGCCAGACCTGCTGAGCTTTTTCAGCAATGTTGTTTTTGTTCTTGATTTACAGCATCTGCAGTTCTTTTGGTTTTTATTAAAGATTCCTGCATGGCTGCAGCCCGATCAGGCAAATAAACTGCTCCAGCTCCTTCAATCACAAGTTCCTTTCCTCCTATCATTGCAGTTCCTTCAATCATAGAATCACTTTCTGGAACAGCAGCAAGGCTGAGAGGGAGCAATTTGTGATTGGATGAGATGGGTCTGCTAAATTGACAGAATCTAATGATTGGAAAAGCAGCTGACTCGCTGCTTTTCCTATCATTGCTTTGGAGTCAGTTTTGACTCTCGCTGACAGCAGAATTGCAACTATTTTTGAAACCTTGCACTAGCTAATAATTTAATAGGTATTGTAACATCGTTCTATGGCAATGAATAAAATAGATTAAATGTTGGAGTATGTCGAAAAAAAGGTCAATATCGAGCAATTAATGACACTCAAATTATTTATGAAACCATGTTCAGGATAATTTTACAGCTCTTATTTTGAAACAAATATTAAAAATGGTTGATTTACAAGACACTAATCCCTGATAGATTCCCTAAAAATCACTGAAATGTGTTTCCTGAGTTATGAATATATCTCCCTTTAACCACAATTGATGTATGCTGGTCCTACAGCTCCAGATACAATGAAACAGCACATCATCTCTTTCATTAGGAATCTTACCCATCTCCTATTCAATGAGAATATTCCCAATTTCAGAATTGCTTCACAATCCAATACTTTCCCCCTTCCAACCCCAAATAACCTGAAGCATTCTGAATATCCTCTTCCATATTCTTTCAACACCTGAAAAGTCCCTTCTGTACTCAAGTAAACAAAATTATGCATAGTATTTGATGTGCAGGCACACCAATTATTTAACAAGTGGCAGGATTACGCCACTATTTTGGTACAATATTGACTATAATCTAAATAAAATTTGGTAATATCTGATTCGATTTATTCCATTGTCAGCAACCATAGTGCAGAAATGGGTTCTTCAGCCATTCGTCCTGATCTGCCTTTCCGCAAATTCAGGCTAATCTACATCCTAATATCATGCACAAGCTTTGACTCTTTCAATAATCATGACTTACAAAATTCTCAGATTTAAAATTATTTATTGATTTTCGTAGGAGAATTCCACATTTCTACCACCCTTCTTGCATATAAAAATGGTTATTAGCAATCCAGTCTATTCTCAAAATCATAAAACCCTCAAACAAATTTCTGCTTAACTTTCTTTATTCTAGCATCTAATTTTTGTAAAAGTTCCTCATAATTTATGGAATGTTGGTGACATTCCAGTGAACTTGCCTTGGCTATTTCCACTTAATTAAGCTATTAATTTCTCTTTATAATATCATGTTTCTGTCTACACTACATACTCTACCATCAATCTCTATCATCAGCAAACTTGGATACATGGCAATTCTATTATACAAGTCATTAATCATGAGTCAACTCTTTCCAATTCAGGTACACATCCATCAACTCTTTTGCATCCTACCACCACTTTGCCAATCTCCCAACTAGGTCAACAGTTTCTCTTTCACCATTTTTAAATAACGGTTACATTTACATTATTTCAATCTAAGAAGGGAATCTCTGAATCAAGAGAGCTTTGGAGGATTATGGCTAAGGTGCCTGCAACTTCTCAATCACTTCATTTAAAGTTCTGGGCTAGAAACCAAGCCCTAGGGATATGTCAGCCTTTAATGCTATTATATTTTCTCATTTTCTTATGTTAACTTCACTCAGTTCCAGTTTTCAACCATCATTAGTTTCCCCAGAATTTCAAGTACTTTATTTCTTCATAGTCTGTGAAGGTTGATTGTGACAGTCACAATCAACCTCTCAGAGATACAGTTGACAAGAAACTGAACTGGACAAGCCACATATATACCACGGCTACAAGAGCAAGTCTGAGGCTAGGAATCCTGTACTGAATAATTCATTTTGTGCCTCCTAAAACCTGTCCATTAAGACAGAAATTTTTTTTTTTTTTTTTTAAATTCGCTTGTGGGACTAGAGCATCACTGACTAGTCAGCATTTATTGCCATCCCTAGTTTCCCTTGAGAAGGGATGTTGAGCTGCCTTCTTAAACTGCTGCAATCCACAAGCCGTAGATTGACCATCAATGCCCAAAGAGACAGAATTCCAGGATTTTGACCTAGTGACAGTGAAGGATCAGTGACATATTTCCATTTCCAAGTCACGATGTTGAGTGGCTTTGGAGGGGAACTTGCAGGTAGTGGTGCTCCCAGGTATATGCTGCCCTTGTCCATCTGGATGGAAGTGATCAGACCAGACAAATCAACAAAACAGACTTAAGAATGAAACCTGAATGAAATAACAACCCTCGAAGGTACACAAACCCATCAGCCCATAGTCTCCCTGCCAGACTCACCATCACATAGATTAGCCAAGGAGCTACAAAGGAGACTAAAGCACCTCATCAGCAAGTCACCCTACTCAATCCACTCAGCCCAGGAGTTCCTCAATTCCATAAAGGACACAAGAATAGATGACGACAAGACCATGGTATCATTTGACATTACTGCCCTATTCACATCGATAGACATACCACTAGCAACAGAAACATTGACAACACTACTAAAACAAGAACAAGACCCCAGTGACACCATCTCCACAGACAAATGCTGAAGCTACTGGACCTATGCCTTACCACCCACTTCACCTTTAACGGCCAAATATATGAACAGATCAACGGGACACCCATGGGATCACCTACCTCTGGACTAATAGCTGAAGCAGTGATGCAGAGACTTGAAAGCATGGCCCTTCCGCTAATCTAACCAAAACTATGGATACACTACGTGGACAACACCTTCGTCATTATTAAACAGACCAAACTAGAGGAGACACACAAACTAATAAACAACACCCTCACCGGAATCAGATTCAGAGAAGAGGAGAAGAAACAGCTCCCATTCTTGGACGTCATGTTGGAACACAGGAAAAATGGGGAATTCCTAACAAAGGTACACAGGAAAGCCACACACACTGACCAAGTACTGAATTTCAATAGCAACCACCCTAACACACACAAATGAAATTGCGTGAGAACATTATTTAAACGGGCAACAACACACTGCAGCAGCACAGAGCTATGCCAAGAAGAAGCGTATCTCTTCCAAGTATTCAAAGACAACGGATACCTGAAAAACTGGGTCAAAAGATGTCTATTACACGCACGCCCCGACACACACACCACGCTACCTTACATCAGGAACACAACTGAACTGGGGAGCTGCTATCTAAAGATTATTGGTGAATTTCTGCAATGTATCTTGTCGGTAGGACACACTGTTGCTACTGAGCGTCAACAGTGTAGAAAATGGATGCAGGCTGCTTTGTCCTGGATGAAGTCAAGCTTCTTGACCGTTGTCGAAGCTGCCTCTGTTCCTAGCCTCTGACCTGCTCTTATAGCCACCGTGTTTTTGTAATGAGTCCAGTTGAGTTTCTGGTCAAAGATAACCCCAAGGATGTTGATAATGGGGATTCAGTGATGGTAACACCATTGAATGTCAAGGGACAGTCATTAGAAAGTCTTTTAATGGAGATGGTCATTGCCTGGCATTTGTATGACACAAGTGTTACTTGCCACTTGTCAGCCTGGATACTGTCCAGATCAGGTTGCATTTGAACATGGGCTGTTTTAGTATCTGACGAGTTGCAAATGGTGCTGAACATTATCCAATCATCGGCCAACATCCCCACTTCTGACGTTATGATGGAGCAAAGATCATTGATGAAGCAGCTGAAGATGGCTGGCCCTGAGGAACTCCTGCATGTATGTCCTGAAGCTAAGCCAACAACCATGACCATCTTCCTATTTGCCAGGTATGACTCCGACTAGTAGAGAATTTGCTTCCTTATAGCCACTGATTCCAGCTTTGCCAGGGACCCTTGATGCCACATTTGGTCAAATGTGGCCTTGATATCAAGCGCTGTCACTCTCACCTCACCATTGGAATTCATTTCTTGTGTCGATGTTGGAACCAAGACTGTAATGAGGTCAGGAGCACAGTGACCCTGGCAGAACCCAAACTGGGTGTCACTGAGCAGGTTATTGCTGACCAGGTTCTGCTTGATAGCACCATGATGGAAGATGTCATCAACTTTACTGATGATTGAGTGTCGACTGTAGGGGCAGTAATTGGCTGGGATGGATTTATCCTGCTTTTTGTGTACAAGACATACTTGGATAATTTTTCCACGTTGCCAAGCAAATGCCATTGTTGTCACTGTACTGGAACAGCTTGGCTAGGGGAGCAACAAGTTCATAAATGATTTAGATGAGAATTTGAGAGGCATGGTGAGTAAGTTTGTGGATGACACCAAAATTGGTGGTATAGTGGGCAGTGAAGGTTATCTAAGATTACAAATGGGATCTTGATCAATTGGCCCAATGGGCTGAGTGGCAGATGGAGTTTAATTTGGATAAATGCAAGGTATTGCATTTTGGTAAAACGAGCAAGGGCAGGACTTACACAATAAATGGTTGGGGCCTGGGTAGTATTGTCAAACAGAGACAGCTAGGGGTTCAGGTACATAATTCTTCCAAAGTTATCTCACAGCAGACAGGGTGGTTAAGAAAACATTTAGTATGCTTGCTGTCATTGGAGTTGGGATATATTGTGGAGGTTTTACAGGACTTTGATGAGACCACTTTTGGAGGTACTATGTACAGTCCTGGTCACTCTTACTATAGGAAGGAAATTATTAAATTGGAGGGGATTTGGAAAAGATTTACCAGGATTTTGTCAGGACTGGAGGGTTTGAATTATAAAAGAGAGGCTGGGACTGTTTTCCACTGGTGCATAGGAGGTTGAGGGATAATCTTATACAGGTTTATATAATAATGAGGGGCAGATAAGGTGAATAGCAAAGGTCTTTTGTCAAGGGTATGGGAGTTCAAAACTCGACAGCATATTTTTAAGGTGTGAGGAGAAAGATTTAAAAGGAATCAGAGGGGCAACTTTTTCCACACAGAGGATGATTTGTATGTGGAATGACCTGCCACAGAGAGTGGTAGATGCAGGTACAGTTACAACATTTAAAAGACACTGAGACAGGTACATGAATAGGAAATGTTTAGAAGGATATTGTCCAAATGTAGACAGGTGGGACTTGTTTAGTTTGGGGAAACTTGGTCAGCATGTACAGGTTGAACTGAAGGGTCTGTTTCCGTGCTGTATGACTCTATATCTATTACCAGAACGTTGTCAGGGCCCATAGACTTTGCGGTATCCAGGACCTCCAACTGCTTCTTGATATCATGTCGAGTGAATCAAATTGGGTGAAGACTGAGCGATGCTGGGGACCACTGGAAGAGGCCAAGGTAGATCATCCACTTGGCACTTCAGGCTGAAGATTGCTGCAAATGCTTCAGTTTTCTCTTTTGTCAAGAGTGAAGTGGAATACTCTCCACTTGCCTAAATGAGAGCAGTGTCAACAACACAAGAATTTTGACATCATCCAGAACAATGCAACCCATTTGCTTAGCACCAGATCTGCAAACATTTACTCCCTTCCCTACCAATGCATAGTAGTGGCAGCGTGTATTGTCTATAAAAGTGCTCTCCAGAAATACACCAAGGCTCCTTAGACAGCACCTTCCAAACCCACAACCACTAACATCTAGGAGGAGAAAGGCAGCAGGTGTATGGATCACCATCTGCAAGTTCCCCTACAAGCCACTCACCATCCTGGATTAGAAATATACTGCGGCTCTTACAATGTTATTGCTTCAAAATCCTGGAATTCCCTCTCTAATATCATTGCGGATCTACCTATAGGACATGGACTACAGCAGTTCAAAATGGTAGCACACCACCACCTTCCCAAGGTTCCTCATTCAGTTTGTTTCAAACCCACGACCACTGCCATCTTGAACAGTAGTGGCCAATGTCTTCACATAGAGGAGCCACGGTGGGGTGGGGAAAGTGGACACAAGAGCAAACTTTAACTTAAACCAAAAACCATTCATAAACAATAAATTGATAGTGCGACTAATTAATAGAAGTGAACATTGAAAAGTTCTAAGCAGCAAAACTTAATAATAAAACAAAATAGATGTCTTTTTAATTAAGCAGATTAGAGACAGAAAAAAGAACCAGACCCAAATTGATGATTTTAGGGAAGGGGATGGCAATTGAGGCTAAACTAAACAGTTAGATTTAACTAACGTTGGTGTTGTCTTACCTCTCATGGTACACACTCCAAGCTTACCTTGCTGGAAATCACATGAATGCGGGGGCCGAATGCAAGTTGACTTTCAGCCTGGTGTTTCATCTTCTCTGTCCACTTGCCCTCTTCCACACTTCTACTACTTCTCTCCTCTCTCTCTCTTTTACCCCCACCACCACCCCATCTTTGTGTCCCTCTCATTCTGTCCATCTTACTTCTTTTTCCTTTAACTTACCAATGAATCTATGAGACTTTGCATTCCAAAAATTCACCAATCCTGGAGTACTTTATTCTTAAAGAAAACAAATCTCGCCAAGGAAATGCAAGACCGTTAATGGCAAAACTGCTCCACAAAAGGTACTGAAAATGAATTGCAATCACAACTCTGCGCCAAGGCACTGATAGAGGTCTCCAAGACAGCAGTCTATTGCAAGAACTTTAACTTACACCACTAATCCAGCAGTTTACTGGGTGAGTACCTAGCAGCTGCCAATCCTTACCGGTAGCTCAACAGGGCAAGGTCTGGCAACTCCCTAGCATCTTGCCTGTATGGCTAGAAACCACGTTCTTACCTGCCACCTTCCTATGGCAGCCGGAAGTAGTTCCTACCTGAACGTCCTAGCTTTGGATGGCGGCAGTAACCTGAGCTGGCCTGGCCCTCTTAATCCTACTTTCTTGCTATGAAAGAGGTTTTGGTGTGGAATTATGAGCATCATGGGCCTAAATTTAAAAGTAGAACTATAATGATATCAGGATTAATGCCCGAGTCATGAATGAATTGGCACAAGGCTCAAAGACTGGCGTGGGAGAAATGGATTCCAATTCATGTGGCATGACAGGGGAATGAAAGCGCTTTTCTGTTGAGACATGCTTAATTTGAACCACACTGGGTCCAGTGCTCAGGTGAACTGTATAACTACGGTTGTAGATAAGAGTTGAAATTAATGTGTAGAGGGGAGGGGGTGTTCAGCTGAAGGGGAGTTTAGACATTAAAAACACAAAAGAGCAGAGGTGCAGGGTAGTCAAAAGGTGAACGATAATCAAACTGTGACAGGAAGGGGCAGAAAATAAGTGGAAGAATGGAGGAAAAATAATAAACAGAATAACTAATAATGTTAAAAGGTCAAAGAAAGTGTTGAACTTGTAGCATTTGCCACCACAGAAAACAGTCAAAGCTAAAACATTGTGTGGTTTCAACTTCGAATTTGGATATAGCATTTGGGACGAATTGGATCAAAGAATATAGCAGAAAAGCAGGAACAGGCTTTGAGTTGGATGATCAGCCACAATCATAATGAATGCAGAGCAGCCCCGAAGGGCTGAATGATATACTCCTGCTCCTATTTTCTATGCTTCTCTGAAGAGATAACATGCAGATTTGGCAGATAATTAAGGTGGCGAACAGAATTTTGGCCTTAGGTTTTGGAATTTAATATTTGAGAGGTCTGATGACAATTATACAGGATGTTGATGAGGTCACGTGTTCAGATCTGGTCCTAGGTTTACTTAAGTTTATACTGGCATTGGAAGCCGTTCAAAAGAGATTCACTCGGTCCATTCCGGGGAATGAAGGTTTCTTTTCTTCATTCATTCACAATATTTGGGTGTTGCAGGCTGAGCCAGCATTTACTGCCCATCCCTAGTTGCCCTTCAGAAGGTGATAGTTATCTGCCTTCTTGAACCGCTGCAGTCCATTTGCAGTAGGTAGACACACAATGCCATTACAGAGGCATTTATCAAGAACAGCTGAACAGGTCAGGCCTTTATTCATTGGAGTTTAGAAAAATGAGGGATAATCCATTTGATACATAAAAGATTTGAGGGGGCTGGACAGGTTGACGTCGAGAAGATATTTCGATTAGGAGAAGAAACTCAAAAAAATTAGGGGACACTCATTTAAAACAAAGATGCAAAAGAATTTCTTCTGAGACATCTGGAATTCTCTACCTCAGAGTTATGGAAGCCAGATCACGGAAAATATATAAACAGACAATAGGAAGATTTTTAAAATAGTGGCATTCAGAATACAAGGAGGTGGCTCAAAAGTGGAGTTAAAGCCTGGGAAAGGTGATTTACAGAATGGCAGAGCTGGCTCGAGTGACCGATTGGCTTACTCCTGCTCTTATTTCTCGTGTTCTTATCTCAGTCAATTTACTTTCTAGAAGGAGAGACAGTGGCATCTTGGAAGGGCATCTTGCTGTGAAGTCACACACCAAATCTATTTTGATTGATTAGAGAGTGATGAACAAGTATTGTGGTAAGCCCATGTATAAAAACAGAAGCCAAAATAGGTAGCAAGGTACATTATGAGAGAACTAGTAACATGTTGGGCTGGTGCTGATTGCTCTTCCAATACTATCTAGCAGTTTTTTTTCCCCCAAAACTTCAGGCCATTTGGGCTTTGTAGCATATAGAACTCAGGAATTGATGACACCAAGGGATTTTATCCTTGTTTTCCTTCAAGAAATATGTATAACACCAGCTGCTATACAGTCCCATATTGCTTTGAAATCCAGCTGCAAATACGGATTTATTCTGCTGAACTTTAAGGTAGATTAAATTTTACTTTCAACATCTTACATACAAAGATCAGGATTTGGCTCAAGCGTGAAATAATCAATGAGAATTATATTTAATCATGGATAATGACGCTTAGATGCCAAACGCAATTGATTTAGGTACAGTAAAAAATTGACTTATAGACTGACTGCAAAAGAAAATGCTATTAGCCAAACTTCAAACATTTCATGATTATGCAGCTCAGACTGATTCCAAATACTCCAGGCTATTTAAGGAATGGAAATATTGTGTGCACTACTGGCTCATATTCAGTAACTCTCGAGATCTGGGGTACTACCAACAAACAGCAAGACAACTCTTGCAATTCCTATAATTGACTGGAAGGAATTGGACTTTGGGAATTACAAGCCAGTCAGTTTGATGTCAGTTGCAGATGATGTGATTTCTGACTACTTTAAGAGTTCAGCAGTTATTATGGAATACATACATGGCTTTAGGAATGAAGATCCTCTTTCGTAATTCTGAGTGTGTTCTTGGAGATTACTAAATCACTGGATGATAAAATCATTTCCAAAATGTCCTTAATAAAGTGCTGTATAAAAACTCACTAATCATCATTACATATTTTGGGAACTGTTCAGCAGTTACTGAACAGACAAATGGCTTCAATTTTGCAGGCAGATCATCAGGAAGTGTATCTCTCTGCAGGGCCAGGTTACAGGCAGTAAACCACTGCTACTTGTCATTTTTATCAATGATTTAGATCAGACCAATGATGGAACTGCTCATAATTTTGTTTGTGACACAATTACGTGTACACGGTTTGAGAATTTTGATCAAATTAATAGAATGCACATCAACTTATATATATTAGACAATCAAGTAAATGTCATTCAGTGTTGTAAAATGCAATGTTTATGCATCCCGGTTTAGAAAATTCAAGCATGCCTGATGAAAGTTACAAATCAAGATAGTAACTGGTGGTCACAGTTGATTTCACAATTTTTTCTCTGCTGTTTCTCTTTCCCAGAAACTACGAAATGAAAATTGCTTAAAAAATTTAATACAGTATTTACAAAGAAGCTCCAGTAACATCCAACATTATTGAAGACAAAGAATCGGCTCCAAAAAGATAATTCTGCATGTGGCAATCAACTGTGCCACAATAAGAGCATAATTTGATGGACATGTGCACTGTGAATGAAAGGACTATGTGGAAGACTCCATTTAATTATGTGGAAATAACTACTCCTAGCAGTTGTGCCATTCAGTAAACTCGTAGTTGATTAGTATGTGCTCACTCCATCTGCGTGCCTTGCCTCTGTATATCTTTAATATACATCAAACAAAAATATGTACTCGGATTCAGAATCAAACTAATGTCTACTGCTCTTGGTGGAAAAGAGTTCCACATTTCTTCTGCCCTTACAAGAAAAAGATGCATCTTAACTAGTGTAGAACTTTGAAAAGAACAAAGTTGGTGGAATGGACAGACAGCTACAAAGAACAATGAACAGTACAGCACAAGGACAGGCCCTTTAGCCTAACAAGACTGCACTGACATATGATATCTTTCTAAACTAAAACCTTTTGCCTCTACACGGTCTTTATACCCCTATACCCTGCCTGTTCACGTACCCGTCAAGATGCTTGTTACATACTGCTATTGTATCTCCTTCTATAACGTTCTCTGGTAGTGCATTCTAGGCACTTACCACCCTCTGTACAAAAAACCTTTGCCTCCAACTCCTGTGGCAGAGAAATGTGAAGTGGTCCATTTTGGTAGGAAGAGCATGGAGCAAATAATTAAAAATATATTAAAAAACTCTAAAGGGGAAGACCACTAGCAGAGAAACCAAGGTAATTGTGCGTATAAATCATTGCAAGTGGCAGATTTAAAAGGATGGTTCATAAAGCATACAGTATCTCAGACTTTACTAAATTGGACATATAGCAAGGAGGTTACTTTGAATTGTATAAAACACCAATTGGCCTCAGCTGCAATATTGCTTGCAGTGCCTCAGTGTAGGAAGGATGTAAAAATATTCATACAGTTGCAGAAAAGATTCACGAGAATGGTCACAGGGATGGGGGACTTCAGTTCTGAACCAAGAGGGAGATGTTGGGACTCTGTTCCTTGGAGAAGAGACAGCTTAGTGAAGATTTAATTGAGATATTCAAAATCACGAGATGTCTGGACCGAGGAGACAGGGAGAAACTTTTCCCACTCCTGAAAAGATCAACAGTGGGATTGAACGGATTTAAATTAATGGGCAAAACAAGCAAAGGCGACAAGTTCAATTGAAACATTGTTAACTAAAAGGGAAGCGTGTGCAAGGTTACAGGGAAAAGGCAGAAGAACGGCACAAAGTAAAATGCTCACTTAGACAGCCGAAGACACAATGGGCTGAATGGCCTCATTTGGGCTTCAATGATTCTGCAATATCAAGACCTGAAATTCAGTGACAAATAGTCAACAGCAGAGAAAACAAACAGTGAGATGTTGAGAGTTGCTGCATCCATATTATGAATGGTTGACTCACAACCATATAAAATATTGAACAAACTTTATCTAAAAAATAAATCCTAACAACCATCACACGCATATTCCATTAGTGCAATTCTGTCTCCAATTTCCCAACCACATCCACCAGTACCTTGGCAAAGCAACATTATTGCAATTATTTTTCTTAACTTTCATTAGCTGCTCATTCTAAACGGTTATTTCTCAGACTTTTAAATCTGCTTTTTAAGTTTTAAGTCATTCATCTAATGGTATAGATATTAAATCATTTGAAATATCTTTGAACCTGAGGATTTTGCTACTTAACACGAATTTCTCTTCACTTCAGGTCTATAAACAAGTGTTTGCTAACAAGGATCACTTTCAAAACAAACAGAAGAGAACGAGTTTGATATTTTTCCAATTCTTTCCCCGAGAACAGAAGCAAGTTACTCAATCAAACCGTCCAAGTTTGCATTACTTAGGAGCATTTGTGCTTACCTGTTAATAATCAAATCAACTCTAGCAATCACAAGCAACAGTATTTATACAAAAAGTGTCTTCAGTACAGAATGTCCAATGATGTTTTGCAAGTTGGGCAGAACTATATGAAAAAGTAAGAAAAAGGGACAAAGCTGCCTCAAAGACGAAAACATAATACTAAAAAATCCAACACAAAATCAGATGCAGGAAATATTTAGCAGGTCAGGCTATGGAGAGAAACAGACAATGTTTCAGATTGATAGGAGCATCAGGGACAGGTATCTCCCTAGTGGGCCTGTATGGACTCAGACCCACATCAGCTCGTCATTAACATCCAAAGGCCAGTCACAAAATTGGGAGTACTGCCCTAAAGATTAATCAAGCAACTGTTTGAAATATTCATTTCTTACAACCCATGTCTCAGATACCTCTATAATCATCCCTGGATATGTCCTTTCCCACCAGCAGGAGACTCTCAATGCTGTACAGTAAGGAAGAGCAACTCTCAAGACTCTTCAAATGTTGTTGCCAGACTCCATGAAGTCTCATGGCATCAGGTAATATACACAGGCAAGTAAACCTTTTGCTGATTTTTACTGTCCCACAGGTAAAATTTGGAATTTGATCTTGTTCATTTCATTGTCAAACAACAGCAAGTCAGTCTGTGGTCTGTCCACTTACTCCTGGGATGCTCTAAATTTAAATTCTGCTTTTACCAGCATTTGTGGTAAAACTCTAACTACTATTACATATTCATAAATTCTACTTATCTACTCTGTGCCACTTGTTTTTTGTATTACCATACTGAGACCTTAGCTATGGTCTTAAATGAATCTCCATCTTCAAAAAGAAAACCCCAGATCAAACCCAATCTAGATATCTTCTGGCAGTGAACATGGCAAAAAAGGGGAGAAACTTTAATTCTAGCATTCTATGTAATGCTTTATTGTCAGTTAAGAACATGTTTAATGTTAAAATGTTACAGAAGCAACATCAACAGTACTCAAACACTAATGGTACTTCATGGCTAACAGCACATGATAGTTTTACCGATTAACTTGAAGGGTTTTTGTGGTATAGTGATAGTATCCCTACTTCTGGGCCAGAAGGTCAGGATAATAACATCTCCGGTTCGAAAATACTTGTTGACCTATCTAGACTACTCAATCCTCTTGCAAGCTCTTTTGCAACCAGCGACCACCACACCTAATTGATGCACTAATTCTGTCAGACAAGTCATTTGATTGGCTTTACTACTTTTAACGTGGGGTCCCAACGTGGGCAGAGTATGTTCTTCTTCTAAATGATCTATTTCTACTGAGGAAAACACTTAACACGGTGCTACATTCACTTTATCCACCCGTCACCAACAATGCCTGCCTCAATTAAAATGCAAAGAAGAACTACAGACAACTCGGCAAGGCTCTCGTGAAACGCAAACTTCCAGTCTCTTTACCTGGATATTTTTCCACCCTGTTTAAAGACTCCCCTAGCGCAGTCAGGTCGCTCCCTTCACATTTTAAGATGACTCTGTTCATAACACAGTAGATCGGCCGCCATGTTGCAGCTGTCGATCCCTCCTCTCCCTCCTCCTCCACGTCGCGCGAGATTTGAAGTTACTTTGCGGAACGGGACGGCGGAAAACATCCCGTGCTCTCCGCTTCCCAAAGTGCGGAAAGACTTCTACAGTTGAACTCTCCCATGGACACGCGGCTGGTGCGATCACAGGCTGATTCGCGCAGGGCGGCATTCCGCCGAGAGGGGGGGCGGAGAGAGGACGGACATTTGTTTTCGTGTTTGACGTTTTCTGACATGAGGCGGGCGGGGGAAGGGAGGGTGAATTAAAACCGGTTCCTGGTGGTTCGCCGTCAAGGCAGTGAATGAAAGATTGCGTTCCTTCCCCCCCGCATCCCCGTGCTTTTCAAAGGTGAATGTCGAAAGCAGCGATCTTAGGACGTGAGTAATTCCCGGCGGTGGGCAAGGGGAGGCGAGGGAGACGGTTGGTCTCCGACAACGGGGAAGGTGACATCTCGCGGGATCTCGCGCGCGCCGGTTCCGCACAGGCGTCAGGGCCATTTGAAACGACTCGAGCCAGGTTCGGCCGCTCGCGCGTTTCCAAACGGCCCCCCTCCAGGTAAAGCGAGCGTCTCCCTAGCAACAGGCCGCGCGCTCTGGTTTGCGTCCGCCGGCTCCAGCCGAGTGGGCCCCGCGGGATCGTATGGGGCTAGCCGCTCTGGGTTGGCTTTGGTGGGAAGGAGATGGTGTAGTAAGCAAGGCAGGACTGACTGTCTGTAACCGGCCGTGCATAGGTCTAGGCAGCTTGTGTGATTTTCCTCCCTCTCGTTCAGCTGGGCCCCGCCGTTGTTTGTTATCGTTGTTGTTTGTTGTTGTTGTTGTTGTTGTTGTTATTGGAAACTGACGGCGGTGGGATTTCACCCAGCGCCTTTATTTCCGCTGGATTCGACCACTAGTGCGTTGCAGGGACAGTCCTGCTACAATAATCAAAAACCAAATCAGAAAGTGCCGAATTTCTCCAGCACGTCCGGCAGCATCCGTAGAGAGAGAGATAATCAGAGTGAACGTTTCGAGTCCCGATGTGGCTATTCTGTGTTGCTGCTGTCACTTTGCTATCGGTACCACTAACGAGTGCACTTCAACACAGGTGATGCTGGAACCTGAGCATCAGCCTCTTGTTAACTGTCAGTCCATCCCCCCTCCTCCTTTGCCCTCCCTTCTTCCCTCCTCCTCCTTTGCCCCTCTTGTTAACTGTCAGTCCATTCCCCCCCTTCCTTTGCCCTTCTTCCCTCCTCCTCCTTTGCTCCTTCCTGTTCCTGTGCCCCTCTTCTCTGCCCCTCCTTTGTCCCCCTCCACTCCATTTCCCAGTTCAACAGGGCCCAGATGTGCAGGATCATTTGTACAGGAGGCATCCTCGCATCACTTTGGATTTGACTCGGGGTAGAACTCTTGTCTGGATTTATGCATTGCGCTTTGTCTTTATTGGTGAGAGCGTTTTGAGCGACTGTTGCCTTAGAGCAAAACTCCAAAATCAGAACATTAAAATACTTTCATTTTTAAAGAACTGACCAGGATTTATGTACATCCTTTGATGGACAGTTTAATTCACCAAATCTCGAAGATTGTCAGGGTCTCTGCTTCAAGTCATGACCGTGCTGCGATCTGGCAACTAGTCATGTGGACAATTTTGTTATCTTTCAATTTGTAGCATCCTAGAAATTCAGCAATAGATATTTCAGCCTCTCGAGTCTGCAATGTCTTTCTGTTCTCCTTTTGTTTGGTCTATATCTCAGCTCCATTAAACTCCCATTGCTCCATATCCACCTTTGATCCTTATCCCTTGTTACTCTTTTCAAACAAACATTTCAGTCTTGAAAATTTCAGTTGATCTGGTGTTGACATCCCTTTGGGGAGTAAGTTCCATAATTCTGTGATCCTCTGACTATATGAATAAATTATATTTTAGAAATCTGCTCTAAACTTGTGTATTTGATTTTCTTTATGTAACATCCATGTGTTGTCAATCAGTTGACACAACAGCCATACAGTCGCACAGATACCCAAGCCTGTAAAATGTGCTTTCATGGCTTATGCCTAAAAGGTTATGTAGGACTGCAAATTTAAAGTTGGTGCTGGGGAATAATTCTTTGAATTCTGACTGAACAGCAGTCTGTAAGGGTGGCAGCTTCTGTAACTTTATAAGTTTTTTTGACAAAAAATACAGTTTTGAGATTTGTTACCATTTTTGCATTGATGAAGATTTCTGAATGCTGGTGAGAGTGATAATTCCTCTGGAGAGAGGAGCCAGAGCCAAGGCTGCAGGGCCATGGCTGAATTGGCTGTACAAGGGCTTGGGAGAATATTCACAAAGCCATAGTGACAGAGATTTGTATAGTTAGGGAAGAAGTTGGGTGTTTTTGTGGTTGTAGATGTGAATCCAGGATGGTATAGTGTCTTCCTAGTGCCAAAGTCAAGATTGTTCCTGAGTGGCTGCAGAGCACTCTGCCGGGGGGAGGATAAATAGCCAAAGGTAACAAGTCATATCAGATCATCAACAGTGACATGGCTAAAAAGAGGGATGAGGTCCTGCTGGCAATTTTAAGTAAGGTAGGAAAGTATTAAGAAGGACCTCAAAGGAAATAACATCTATTTGGAGGGTTTAAATTAACTTGGTATGAGACCAGGAACTTGGAGGTAACATTAGAAATGTTAATCATAGCGCAGAGAATTGGGAGAGGCATAATACAAAAATAATCATGTATTTAGTGTGGTCAGAATCAAAGGAAAAGGAATAAAGTTTGTGTTTACTGTACTTGTATGTGAATGAGTGGAGCATAATAAACTTAAACTTCAGTCACAGTTGATCATGTGGCAATATGACGTTGTGATAGTAAGAGATTAATCGCAGAAGGACAGGACTGGGTACTAAATAGTTCTTGATACAGTAAGGAGACAGTAAGAGAGTCGGAAAATGGACAGGTTTGGAGTGGAGAGATTTTGAAGCTGGTGAAGTCAGTATTTAGGCCATTGGGCTCCCACGGTGAAATATCCCAGTGGCCTGAATACTGACTTCACCAGCTTCAAAATCTCTCCACCCCAAACCTGTCCATCTTCCGACTCACCTATCCGCTCCACCCTTCCCACTGACCAACCACAATAACCGCTTACAAAAATGAAGTTGCTGGAAAAGCCCAGCAGGTGTGGCAGCATCTGTGAAGCAAAAAACAGAGTTAACGTTTTGGGTCCGGTGACCCTTCCTCAGAACAGTACGTGATAACCACTTAACTGCACCCATCTAGGCCCATCCCACCTACCCTCCCCCCTGCCCACTCCCCTCCATTTGTTTGTGGGCTTGACTCCCCCTTCCAGTCCTAATGAAGGATTTCGGCTCGAACATTGACTTCCCTACTCCTCAGGTGATGTCTGACCTGCTGTTCTTTTCCAGCTCCACATTTATTGATTCCAATCCTTGATACAAGTTGTTCAGGTGTGATAATCCATGTGCTAGCAAAATGTCTTTTTTCGTCTGGGTGATGTCCCTCGAAGATCAAAAGGGACGGGGGAGTATTTTAAATTAGGAAAATTGGTTTCTTGAATAAGCAATGGGTAGTGAGAAAGCTAATTGCAGTTGAATTGGATTGCATTGCCAGTGTTTTCTGCTTGGCAGTTCCAAGCATACTGATAATTTGTGTACAGAAGAAATAGGGTTCCCTGAATGGAATGGTTTTCTAATGGAAGTCTTTGAACAGAACTTGTTGAAGCAGGTCGCTGAAAATAGAGCAAATACTATTTGTGTTATACAATTGGAGAGAGATGAAAGTTAAAGACAAGAAGAATAATGGATTGTGATAGGACGATATCATTGCTACCAGAACCACCAGACCATTTAAATATGTTGGAAAAATTTCACTGACTGTGTGCCAACAGAACTGTTGTGACCAAAATGAAGGAGAATTTGAAGATGAGCATTTTCTAAGTAGTAACCACATACTAGATTTGGAGTATTTATAATAGGGGGACTTTAGTTATCCTAATATAGACTAGGATACAAAGGGCAAAGAGAGGGAGGAGTATTTAAAGTATGTTTAGTTCTTTAGGAAGGAAGGATGACTCAACCTGATGCTGGGAACAAGTGGATCATTTATCAGAAAGGGAACAAATGGAGAAAAGTAAGGGAACATTATCGGTTAGCCATGGAGAACAAGCAAGGAGCAATCCAGAGTCAAGAAGTAATGAATTAAGAAAGACATGCTGGTGGGTGGACAATGAAGCGAAGTGCAGAGACCTTGGGGCATGTTTGGGAACATGGGATTGGGATGTCATAACTATTACATAAACCTGGCTGAGGGATGGACAGGACTGGTAGTTCAATGTTCCGCATTTCAAATGCTATAGGAAGGGTAGAAAGAGAGGCAAAAGAGGAGGGGGAGTGGTGTTTTTGATTAAGGAAAACGTTGCTGCTGTAACTAGAGAAGATATTTCTGAAAAATCATTCAGTGAAAATATATGGGTTGAAATTAGAAATAAAACAGGCATGGTCACCTTGATGGGATTAGTCTATAGACCTCCCAATAGTCAGAGGGAAATTGAACAAGTATGTAGAGAGATCTCAGATATATGTATGAATAATGTTGTAATTCTAGGGGATTTTTAATTTTCCAATAACTGTAGGGGATTACCATAGTGTTAAAGGTTTGGATGGTGAACAATTTGTTAAATGTCATCAAGAAATTTTTCTTTATCAATATGTAAATGTTCCTACTAGAGCTGGAGCAAAACTTGACTTTGTCTTGGGTAATAAGACCAAGTAAGTGACTGAAGTGACAGTAGGGAAACACTTTGGGTCCAGTGATCATATTCTATTTGTTTTATAATATTTATGGAAAAGAATAAGCCTCCCCTAAAAATTAAAGTTTTTAATTGGAGAAAGGCAAATTTTGATGGAATGAGGCAAGAACTTTCAAAAATTGATTGGAGTAGACTGTTCACAGGTAAAAGGATGACTGATAAGTGGGAGGATTTAAAAGTGTGATAATGAGAGTTCAGATTCATTATGTTCCTGTTAGAGTGATAAAGCTGGTAGGATTACAGAACAATGGATAATTAAAGATATTGAGGCTGTAATCAAGAATAAAGAAGAATCATACATGAGATATAGATAACTGGGTTCAAATGAATCTGTTGAACAGAAGAAGAGGGTAGGAGCATTCTTAAGAGGGAGATCAGGAAGGGAAAGAGAGGATATGAGATAACCTTATTTGCCAAGGCTAAGGATAATCCAAAGAGATTCTACAAGTACATTAATAGCAAAAAAGCAACTAGGGAGAGAGTAGACCCCCTTAAAGATCAACAAAGTCATCTTTTTGTTGAACCTCAGGAGATGGAAGATGTATTAAATGAGTATTTTGTGTCAGTTTTTACTGTGGAGAAAGAAATGGAGGCTAGAGAACTTGGGGAAGTAAATATTGATGTTTTGAAAACAGTTCACATTACAGAAGAGAAAGTGCAGGAAGTCTTAAAAAAAATAGGAAGACGAATAAATCTCCAGGATCTGATCTAGTGTATTCTAGGATGTAGTGGGAAGTTAGGGAGGAAATTGCGGGGCCATTTGCAGAAATATTTGTATCATCTATAACTACGGGTGAGGTGCTGAATGACTGGAGAGTCGCTAATGTTGTGCCTTTGTTTAAGAAGGGATGTGAGGAGAAACCTGGGAACTTTTGACCTGTGAGTCTCACTTCGATGGTGGATAAGTTGATAGAAATGATTCTGAAAGATAGGATTTGTATGCATTTGGAGAGGCAGGGAATGATTTGGGATAGTCGCATGGTTTTATATGATGGAAATTGTGTCTCACAAACTTGATTGAGTTTTTTGAGGAAGTAATCAAGAAGATTGATGAGGGTAGTGCAGTGGACATTGCTTACATGGACCTTAGTAAAGCCTTTGACAAGATTCTGTATGGTAGACTAATTAGTAAAGTTAGATCACATAGGATTCAGGGGGTGCTTGCCAATTGGATACAAAACTGGCTAAACAGTAGGAGATAGTGATGGTGGAGTATTGTTTTTCAGACTGGAGGCCTGTGACCAATGGTGTTCCACAGGGATCGGTGCTGGGTCCACTTTTCTTTGTCATTTATGTGAATGATTGAAATGAGAATATGGAAAGCATGGTTAGTACGTTTGCAGATGACACCAAGATTGATGATATTGTTGACAGTGAAGAAGGTTACCTAAGATTACAAAGGGATCTTGATCAATTGGGTCAATGGGCTGTGAGTGGCAAGTGGAGTTTAATTTGGATAAATGCAAGGTATTGCATTTTGGTAAAACAAACAAGGGCCAGACTTATACAATTAAAAGTAGGGTCTTGGGGTAGTGTTATAGGACAAAGAGACCTAGGGGTTCAGGTACATAATTCTTTGAAGTTTCCATTACGTGTAGATAGAGTGGTTAGAAGGCATTTAGCGTGCCTTCATTGCTCAGAGTTTTGAGTGTATGAGTTGGGACGTTATGTTGAGGTTGTACAGGACATTGGTAAGGCCTCTTCTGGAGTACTGTGCCCAGTTCTGGTCTCCCGGTTATAGGAACGATATTATTAAGCTGGAGAAAGTTCAGGAGAGATTTATCAGGATGTTGCTGGCAATGGAGGGTTTGAGTTCCAAGTAGAGGCTGGAAAGGCTGGGGCTTTTTTCACTAGAGCATAGGAAGTTGAGAGATGACCTTATGGAAGTTTATAAAAGCATGAGGGGTACAGATAAGGTGAATGTCAAGTGTCTTTTCCCTTATTGTGGGATGTCAAGACTAGAGGCCATATTTTTAAGGTGAGAGGAAAGAGATTTAAAAAAGACATGAGGGGCAAGTTTTCATGTGTGGAGTGAACTTCCAGAGGAATTGGTGGATGGGGATACAGTTACAATGTTTAAAAGACACGTAGATAAGTACATGAATGAGACATGTTTGGAGGGAAATGGGCCAAGCACAGGCAGGTGGGAGTAGTTTGGGATTATGGGTGGAATGGACTGGTTGGATCTAAGGGTCTGTTTCCGTGCTGTATGACTGTAGCTCTAAGTGTGAAGTTACACATTTTAGTGGCAGAAACGAAGAAAGGCAATATGAAATAAGAGATACAATTCTAAAATGGGTGCATGCGCAGGAGGACTGGGGTTATATGTACGCAAATCATTGAATGCAGAAGAGTTAATAATGTATTTTGAATTCTAGACTTCATAAATAGTGACATAGAGTTCAGAAACCTGGATGTTGTTGTAAACCTGGTTCAACCTGAGCTGAATTATTTTGTTTACTTCTGGGCACCACTGCTTAGAAAGGTTGTGAAGACATTGGAAAGGGTGCAGAAAGCTTTACCTGAATAGATCTGGGAATGAGGGTAATTTTACAAAGTTAGGTTGGAGACACTGGTCTCTTAGATGAGAGGAGATTTGATCAAGATAATCAAGATCATGAAGGCTCTGGACAAAGTAGATAGGGAGAAACATTTGCCATGGTGGAGAGATTGAGAGCAAGACAGTACTGATTTAATGTGATTGACAAGAACCAAAGGTGACATGAGGGAAGATATGTTTTTACACAGATGATGGTTAGGATCTGGAACATACTGCCTAGGATTACGATGGAGGAAGAATCAATCATGGCTTTCATAGGGGTTTTGGGTAATTATCTGGAGTTAATTCATAGTCACTGGGAAGCAACGGGGATGCTAGAGTCATAAACTTATACAGCTTGGAAACAGCCCCTTCAGTCCAACTTGCCCATGCTAACCAAGTCTCCCAAAATAAACTAGTTCCCTTTTGCCTGCATTTGGCCCATATCCCTCTAAACCTTTCCAATTCATGTACCTGTCCGAATGTCTTTTAAATGTTGTAACTGTACCTGCATCTACCACTTCCTCTGGTAGTTCATTCCACATACGAACCACCCTCTGTAGGAAAGAGTTGGCCCTCGGGTTCCTTTTAAATCATTCTCCTGTCCCCTAAAAATTATTGAGACTAGCTAAATTATTCTAAAAGAGTACTAGCGTGGATACAGTGGTCAATTGGCTTCTCTCTACTGTAGCCATTCTGTTTTACTGTGAAAGAAAACCCTCGAAAACCAGGATGTAAATTGAGAATTGGTTAATCTGGTACCCAGCTGTAGTAATGCCACAAAGTCACAGAATTGAAAGCATTTCGCTAAAGCTTGCCATCAACAATAAAATGTATATGTAATTTCTTAACATAATAAACTCTCCCACAGCATTCCAGAGATCAGTTTAGCCAAAAAAAAAACTGAGCCAAAGAGGGAGTTATTGACCAAAACCATGGTAAAGGATTGGTTTAATGTCAGGTCAAATGGGCGCAAGAGACATGGTGATGCAGGGGTTTGGGGAGGAAATTTTAGAGTTTTGCCTTTGGGACCTGAAGGCAAGGTATTAGGATGGAAGCTTATATTTTCGGGGGCTTGGTTTCTGCAGTAGAAATGCATGCACTTTTGGTTTTCAGTGTTTCAAAGGTGACTTGAATATTTGAAGTGTCAGAAACCTTTTGTTCAAGAGTGGGTCAAAACAAAATTTCTAAAAAAAAATTGACTTTTCTAAATTTTAGAGAGAAGCAGACGAGAGGGGCCACAAACATTAATTTTGTTCTTCTTGAGAGTTTAACATGAAAATTCAGCAAATTAGCCTTTATCCATGTCCCTGAGGAAGACACAAGAATGAAGGGAATCATATCTAGAGAATGTGCTGAAACTCATTGAAAAGACACTGCTTGAGGCCTTCTCAGTTGAGTAAGAAATTTTAGAGTTAAAAATAGGAATGAGACCACTGGGATTGAATGTCTGTGAATATATTGAGGGAAAAATTGGTTGCTTTCTTTTGTTTTTACTGTTTAAAATATCTTTCCAAATTGTCATGTACGTAATGTGTTTTTTTCTTCCTTTTCATTGTGTAATAAACTTTGTTCTCTTGTTAAAAGTAAGTAGTAATTTTAAATAAAAACCAAAAGAACGGCAGATGCTGTTAATCAGGAACAAAAACAAAGTTGCTGGAAAAGCCCAGCAGGTCTGGCAGCATCTGTGAACGATAAAACAGAGTTAACGTTTCGGGTCCGGTGACCCTTCCTCAGAACGTTAACTCTGTTTTTTTCCTTTACAGATGCTGCCAGACCTGCTGGGCTTTTCCAGCAACTTGGTTTTTGTACATTAGTAATTGTATTTGAATATGTCCGGTGACTGGTTATCATGTTAAGCAAATTGAAAAAGTAAAGCCTGTGGGGTTACTCTGGGATCTGACTTACCAGTATTACTATCAGCTGGGATCATAACATTACAATACCAGGACAAGGTTCTAATAGGAGTGAGAGCTGAACAAGAGAGCAGAGAAAGAAAGGCATGATGGAGCAGCAAACCTGAATCAGGAAGTGCAAGAGTGGCTTAGATTGATGGGTACAGCAGCAGAGCAGACTATGCCAGAAGGAACACAGGCACGAATTGAAAGAGCAACGTTGGAGTGAGGTCAGACTCTGATCAGAGATGGGGGAGAGACATTACCCAATGGAACTAAGTTCAATATTGAGGGAAGAATCTCAGGTAAGGAGCTGGAATAGTTAAATCTGGTTTCAAATCTCATTTTTAATGTCTTACATTTTACTCTGATCGATTTATTTTGTGGTCTAGTACATTGAATTATGGCAGGAAATCTCTGCCCTGTTTAATGTGCGTCCTGCTCCATGGTGGGTGGGTGCTCCAGGATATTACAACAGGGCAACCACATGTACAGGAAGTGTCTTCAGCCAGACAAGTCTGAGCTTGGGATTTTGGAATTTGAGTGGTAGCTGGAGACAATACAGTGCATCCACAAGGCTGAGAATTTTGTGAATAGCATGTTTCTGAAAGTGGTCAGGTTGAGTGAGCAGGT
Source organism: Rhincodon typus (assembly GCF_021869965.1). Classification (NCBI taxonomy): domain Eukaryota; kingdom Metazoa; phylum Chordata; class Chondrichthyes; order Orectolobiformes; family Rhincodontidae; genus Rhincodon; species Rhincodon typus. The sequence goes on from NC_063349.1 coordinate 9,589,756, forward strand.
TGAGATGGGATGGATGACTGCCAAACAGTCAAGTGAACTGTCAAGCAGATAGTGCAGGAGTCCCCTCCAATGCATCAAGAGTGGGTCAATGTAAGGGGAGGCAATGGCCTAGTGGTATTATCACTGAACTGTTAATCCAGAGACTCCAGGTAATGTTGTGGGGACACCAGTTTGAATCCTGCCATGGCAAATGGTGGAATTTGAAAGCAAGAAAAAAAAATCTTGAATTAAGAGTTCTAATGACTATGAAACCATTGCTAATTGTCAGGAAAAGCCGATCTGGTTCACTAATGTCCTTTAGGGAAGGAAACTGCCAACCTTATCTGGTCTGGCCTACATGTGACTCCAGACTCTCAGCAATGTGGTTGACTCTTAACTGCCCTCTGGGCAATTAGGGATGGACAATAAATGCTAGCTACCCAGCGATGCCCTCATCCCGTGAATGAGTCAATTAAAAAAAATCTTGCTTTCCAACTATTTAGCTCTGAATGCTGGCAAGGATGATGGTTCCTTAGAAGAATGCAACTTGAAGCAAGTCCATGATATTAAAGTGATTCAACTATAAAAGGGAGCAGCAAGAATATTAGGAAAGCAATAGTGGTGCGTGATTCTTTAGTTTGGGAAAATTGACATTTCTGTAGCTGCAGAAATAATTCTTGTTGATATGTTGCCTCATTGATGCAAGGGTGAGTGATGTCACTGACAGGCTGCAGAATACTCAGGAGGTAAGGTGACCAGCCAAAAGCTCTGGTCCATGTTGTTACCAATCATGCATGGAAAGAGAGATGAGCTCCTGCAAGCAGATTCTAGGGAGCTAAAAAAGAGACAAACCAAGGAACTTCAAAGGTACTAATTTATATATTCAACACAGTGTGGAGCTGGAGGAACACAGCAGGTCAAGCAGCATCAGAGAAGCAGGAAAGTTGACGTTTTGGGTTGGGACCCTTCAGCAGAAGGGTCTGAGTTCTGATGAAGGGTCCTAACCCAAAATATCAACTTTCCTGCTTCTCTGATGCTGCTTGACCTGCTGTGTTGACTCTGACTCCAGCATCTGCAGTTCTTGCTATCTCTAATTTATATATTCAGCCTAGGCTTGCGCAGTAATGAATATAGAAATTGGAAGGTAGAGCAAATAAATGCTTGGCTGGAAAGATGAAGGAGCTTTAGATTTCTAGGACATTCGGGCTGAATCTAGGTATAATAGAACCAAAACAGTGGAATGTGTTGAAAACAAACAGGATCAGAACCATTGTCCTTGCAGGGCATCTTTCTCATGCTGTTGTGGAAGGTTTAAACTTGTTTAAATCAGCAAGGAGATGGGAACATCAGAAAGGAGAAACAATGTGCACAAAAGAGTAGGAGAGATTGCGTGAGAAGTTGTCAGGAATTAGGTGGAAACAGGCGAAGAGGGAATAAAATAATTTGTTTGGTTACACTGCATGTAGGTGAACACGTAAAGCCTGGTAGATAAATTTGATGAGCTACAAGTGCAAATAACCACATCAAGTAATTTAACTTTAGGATTTTAGGAACATTCCTTATTCCAGTCCTACTTTGGGACCAGGCCCTACAACTTTTTCTCTAGCAGATCAATGATTGTCTGGATCTGGAGAAATGAGTTACTTTTACTTTCAATTTCCACTCTTTTCCAACCTTAACCTGATCTATTTCCTACTCCTCTGTTCCCTTTTCTTCCTTTCTTTCTCTGTCTCAATTTCCGAGGAGAGCCTGTCCACTGTTATTCATTGCAAGCTGACCAGCTCCCACAACTGCCTCGAGCACACTTCTCAGCTTGCTTCCAGTAATGATTTCATTCATTTCTCTTATTTTCTGTGGTACGCCTGTTCTAAAGGTGCTACCTTCCACAATTGTGTTTCTGGCATGTCTTCCTTTTTTTTTGAGGATACCTGCACTGTGATTGAGGCAGTAGGGCGTTGGGGGGTGTCTCATCTGTGTCTGACCCATTCCCACTTCTGTCTGCTGCCACCCCCCCAACTCAAGAGCCAAAATGGGGTTTCACCTGTCTTCACTGTCCATCCCGCCAACTTCCATATTGAAAGGTCCATCCTCTGTCATCATTGCCACCTCTGGTATGATGCTGCCACCTGCCACCAAATGGATCTCCTCCTCCCCAGTTAGCATTCCAGAGGGAAAGACCCCTCTGTGACGCCCTGGACTACTTCTGTCACTCACAGCACTTCATACCCTCGCACAGCATCTTACCATGTAATCGCAGGAGGTGTAACACTCGCTTTTTCACCTCCCTTCCCAATGTCCAGGATGCTATTACACTTCTGCCAGTGAAGCAGCCATTTACTTGTATTTCTTTGAGTCCATACTGAATTTACCTGTTGCAATGCTATTTCTTCCACACAGGGAACGTGGTCATGCTAATTTCTTCACGGAGTGCCTCTGTTCAGTCTGCAGATTTGACTCTGACCTTCCATTTGTTTGCCATTTCGATGCACCACACACCATCTTGCTCTTATGTTCATGTCCTAAGTGTGCTGCAGTATTCCTGTGAAACCCAATACAAGCTGGAGGAACATCATCTCAATGTACAGTTTAGCACTTTACAGCCTTGTCGCTTTAGTACTGAGTTCAACAACTGCAAACTGTGAACTGTGCATTTCAATTTAAATGTCTTTTCCCCTCAATATCTGTAACTTGTTTTTGTGTTTTTGTTTTCAGCAGGCGCTGACCTTTATTCTGCTAATAACATCTAATCTGAATCAATGCTTTGTTCCTTAATTAAAACTGTTACCATTAACCTTTGTTCAGTTATACTGTTGATTTTCAATTCCCTAGCTCTTTAATGTTTTCCTGAGCTTCCCTTTTGTTTCAGTTACCATCTTTTTTTTCATAAAACACATGACATTTTCCCTTCAATTTAGTTCTGGTAGAGTAGCATTGGAGTGGAAGCATCAACTCTGTTTCTTTCTCCATAGATGCTGCTAGACCTGTTGAGTTTCTTCAATACATTCTGCTTTTACTTCATATACCCAGAATTTGTTGGATTTTGCTTTTTGTATTATTAATTTAGGCTGGTTGGTTTGCTTGGGGAGATGGTGAGGAATTGTGAGGTTGGATGTACATTGTGGCGTTTAGTTTAAGTACTTTTGGGAATTGAAGAAATGCTGAATTTTCCCTTGGAAATAAATGCATAGTTTGTGAATTAAACAAGCCTTTAACAATGAGACTTTTCTCGTTTAATTGTTTTAAAATTGTTAATAGTTGATTTTTTTTGTTAAAGTTGTGATTGATATAAACCATTTTTATTGGAAATTGTGAACTTTTTTTACTCTTGTTGCAATCTTGTTTCTGAAGAAATGCAGCATGCAAAAATGGAGGTAGAAAATTTGTGACTAATATTATAATTTAATGCAAAGTTCAGAAAAGGAGAAATAGAATAGATTCTTTTTAAGGAAGTAGCTGGAATTAAGCCACTGGAAAATAAAAATTTGACAAAACAGATTAAACTGTACCTCCTGATATCCGCTTCAGAAGGGTACACCCAGCTAAAGCTAAGGATTCCAATAAACATTTCTTCTTTTGCAGGTATCTCAAGTTGAATTTGTATTTTTTTCACTATTTTGTTGCAACTGCAGTCTATCCCGTGAGATTTGGTGCAGTAAATTATATTATGAATTATGGCCATGTGTTAATATGGTAGACATCAATTTATATGTTTTTGTCAATCTTATAATTCACATTCATCAATTTGTTGCTTAAATACGTGAACCATTATTCTAACAGTAATTAAATTACGCAGATACTGAAATTCGAAATAACATGTGGACAGTTATTCTTATTCTTTGTCTTTTTTTTGTACTTTATAAACAAGATTGGATTTCATAGTGCACTTTTAGTCCTCAACAGATTTCCAAACTCAGTCAGACATGCAAACAAAATTTTTATTCAGTGCAAAACAGGACAGCTGGGAATCTTGTAATATGTCTCACTAATTCCCTGTTCTTCTTTCACAGTCAAGCATCATACATAGGAGGGAATGTGGTCTGAGTCACGATCACAATGTGGCGAAAGAAATCAACGGGGTCGCTTACATCCTGAAAGAACACAACATGCAGTAAGTTTAATCGTAACAGGTTCTTGTATCTCTCCTTTTCTTCCTGCGTCAGGTTTTAACATACTTAGTTCTAAACAGTAAGTGCTGATGTCTTAGTCCATTGAGAAGGTAATACAGCAACAACCAGTTCCATTCTCACTCATTTATTTTTCTCACTACTTTATCCTTGTACAGTTACTTACTTGTCTTACTTTGGCTGAAATGGGCTAATTTAGTTAAATCTAGTTTTATGGTGCATATTCCACCTAACTCATAGAGCAGTACAGCACAGAAACAGACCCCCTTCAGTTCGACTTATCCATGCTGACCAGCTTTCCAGAACTAAACTAATCCCATATGCCTGTGTTTGGCCCATGTCTCTCTAAACCTTTCCTATTCATGTACCTGTCCAAATGTCTTTTAAATGTTGTATCTGTACCTGCATCTACCATTTCCTCTGGCAATTCATTCAATATGAGCACTATCCTTTGTGTGAAAAAGTTGCCCCTTGGATCCCTTTTAAATTTTTTCCCTCTCACCTTAAACTCCACTACCCTAGGGAAAAGACCTTTTGCTATTCACTTTTATCTCTGCCTCTCATGATTTTATAAGCCTCTATAAGGTTGCCCCTCAAACTCTTATGTTCCAGGGAAAAAAAATCCCAGCCTATCCAGCCTCCCTTTGTAACTCAAACCAACAAATCCAGCCACATACTTGTAAATCTTTTTTTTTTCCTGCACCTTTTCCAGTTTAATATTTCTAGTGATGATGAAACTACTCTGAGTTTTGAAAGCCTCTTCCAATTCTCTGGTCCTTTTCAGATGGCACATTAGCCCTTGGGCATTATTCTTGGGCATATTCCTCCACCTCCCATTCTCAGCTTTTCCAACAGCAGTGAAATCCCTCTTCCTCGCTCCATAGTTATTTGTTCAGTGAACAAATGTTACAATTTTCAGCTTGAAAGCCATTTCATACTTATTATATTTTACTGGAAAACCCATTTTTGTTCATCATTCACCATGTCATATGTGGTTTGCCCTACCTGGCCACATCTTCCAAATCCCAAACATTTTTTGTTACCCGTGTCACCTGTGTGATCTCATGTGCCAATTTAGAAATGCATGTTTTATTTATTTTATGCTTGAATGTTGACAATTTGAGACTCATTACGAATATAAGAGTTGCACTTCATAGCTGAAAGGGATGGTTGACTTGTAACCCAGGTATATGCTAAAGCATGATTTTTGGCACCAAAAAGCACCATCTTATTCACCAGAATCATTACAAGACAAAGTTCTTGGGGTATAACTGTTATTGAAAATTGAAGTGATACGCAAGAAGATTGCTATACACGGGACTTAAATATTAGCATAAGCTATGGAAAATGGAGATCACAAACACAAAATGACAAACGTTTACTCATGTAGCAGTACAGCTGTGACTTGCTTCAAATGTTATTTTGGTGCAAGTGGAGAGTTATGTTTTATAGCTACATTTTAGCCTCAACATATCAATGTTGCCTTTTCTGACAATTGTTGAAGAAACCGGGAAAGGGCTATAAATTTGCTATGTGGTACAGCACTAATCCACAAAGCATTCCACAGTGTGTCTGTGTTCTGTGCTTTTAACCAATCTTGCACAGGATCTTAGAGCAAAGTAGACCATTTGGCCCTCAAACCTGCTTCCCTTGCAGTGAGGTACTTAAAACTTATTTTCCCTGCTATAGGTACATGGAAACCAAGGTGAAGTTTCAATTTCTGATTACAGTTCAGGGACTTCTGCCAGAAATATGAGTGAGTAGGAATGGGCTAAATTTCCCTGCTCTGTCAAATAGTGTCCCGGCACTCAACTTTGGATTAAATGTTTGATTACTCGATTAACGAAACTAGTTAATTAACTATTGTTCTATAAGTAATTAAAAGATTTTTATATAAGTAAGTAAGAATGTTAAAGGTTTTGTTTATTGCATTTATTTTCTTTAGTAATGTGTGTGCTGTCTTAGGGAAAAGTATTTTTAAAATCTATGGCATTCTAATGTTACTATGGTGTTCTGCCACAAATATTTTGAACCTTTTCTCCTAGGAATCTGCAGATTTTCAAAGATCAGTGCAAGTGATGTCAAGGAGGCAGGATTATGATCGCTGTGGTGATGGAGGAAGAGGTGGCAGCACAGGCCGTGAATATAATTATTATAGCCATTCTGAGGAGTATCGAGGGTATTCTGCTGACAATCGTGATTATGGACATGGTCGCCGGTTTGGTCCTTCACCCAAAACTGGCTCCTGGGTAAAGATAACCTTTCTCCCCCACAGTTTTTTGCAAAGCAAATAATTATTCATTATGCATTTACTGCATTTATTTTGATTCTGTAGTTTCTGTGACTTTAATTGGATAGTATGCATCTGCAGTATTTGTGTCATGTAAAAGATGAACTGACATTACAGTTTGGTTTTTCCCTGCTTGTTTTAAGTTATTTGGACAATTGGCAACAAATTGCAGCCAATTTTTCACTATTTCCTTAATTTCTTATTTGTCTGCTGCAATGTACGTACCCTCATATCAGTGCTGCGTTCTGAGGAAGGGTCACTGGATCTGAAACATTAATTCTGATTTCTCTGCACAGATGCTGCCAGATCTGCTGAGCCTTTCCAGCAATTTTTGTTTGTGTTTCATTTTTCCGGCATCCGCAGTTCTTTCGGTTTTTATTTACCAATGTACATACCTCTATTTTTAATATTATATTTGTGATTAAACTACAAAAGTACCTTTTGCGAAGATGCAAGGATTTGTATTTCTTTTCCTTTCCAGGTTTATTTTTCATCACCGTTAAATTTATATTGATTGCAAAGATATTGGTTTAGAGGAAACCTATTTAGTCTTCAAGTTCCCTGACCAATTCCATTGACTTGGAAATCTGAAATTTTCCTTTTTGTATCACCAGTCAATTGTTAAAAATTATCATCTGCTTCTCTATGACTAGGTATATACATAGCACCAGTTCTGGCTCTGGAATTACTATGTAACACAAACTGAATTCGCAAGACTCATTCTATTCTTTGTCATGTAATTACTTTTATGTGAACTGCGGCTTACATAATGTGCTGGAATTGAAGCCCTGCTTTACTGGAGTCAGTACAACAAGTAAAGATTTTTAAAAGTAAAATTCCTCAATTTACATCACTTTCAGGCTCAAGTTGACAGCACAGACTAGGTTTCGGTCAACAAAAATCGTTGTTTATTACAAGTAATTAGATTCTAGCTACGGGTAAACAATTAGGAACCGTCAGCATATAACATTACTATTTAACACTCTTGATGTTTTTATAAACACCCCCTTACATGCATGCATGCACAGGCATACACACAGGAAAAAGTGGTTGTTACAGACAGAGGGAAAGACTTGGAAGGGAGTTCAGTGGTTCCTGTTCACAGGGTTGCTGTGCTGATTCTTGTGCTGGTCAGAAAACTACTTCCCAGTTTTCTTAGAGATAGCAAGAACTGCAGATGCTGGAGTCAGAGATATCAGTGTGGAGCTGGAGGAACACTGCAGGCCAGGCAGCATCAAAGGAGCAGGAAAGTTAACGATTCAGGTCAGGACCCTTCTTCTGAAAAAAATGAAAGGATTTGTATTTCTTTTCTTTTCCAGGTTTAATTTTTCGTCACTACCAAATTTACATTGATTGCAAAGATATTGGTTTAGAGGAAACTTATTTAGTCTTCAAGTTCCCTGACCAATTTCATTGACTTGGAAATCTGAAATTTTTCTTTCTTTGGAAGCTTTCACTCGTTTGCAGGAGGCTCAGAGGATTCATTTATACTTATAAAAGGTCTTTAACTTTTTTTTAGTTTAAAAAGTCAAAGCTTGCAGCAACTGCTGAAGGGAAGGAAAATTAATCTGATTTTCTTCAGCTTTAAGTAGTTTTTTGCAGAGAGAGCTCCTGAGATGTTGGGGGTTTAAAGGTTATTCTGTCTTCTTTAGAGTCCCAAGCTGTACAGCTGCTTGAAAATTAATCACATAGTTGTTCCTAGGCAGAAAGCCTTTGTCATTGGTTTGTAGACTAGTGACCATCTATTAGCTGCTTGTTGCTAACCAAGCTCCATTTGTACGCATCATTTGGCTCTAGCTCATCTGCAAATTACACTTCAATTACTGCTTCAACAAGCAGTTGTATAAACAATGCTTGCAATGAGTGCCAGATTACTTGCTTCAGCAATCCTCCAGCATTCCTTGGTTTTTGAAACAACAGTTTTTTAAAAAATTTCGGTTCACAATCAAAACTATAGAAAAATAAGACACTGTCTTTACAGCGCCTAACCTTTCCCTTCAGAATTGTCTCCATTGGTTCTATTATTTTCCTTACCCTAGCAACTTGGAGACAGCAATTCATTCTAGACTCACTATCGTACCTGGAAAAATGGCACACCATTCCTCTAATGTTAGAATCCCTGATAACCACCACTATTTGTCCGTACAAAGTTATTCTACAATCCCGTGCTGTTTATAACATCGAGTGTTTGTCTTCACCTGCAGCATAGGTATTCTCCTCTGTGCACCTATCAGGTAATTCAGAGCCGCAGGAATTTCCTGTTGAGCATCTATGCTAATACTTCTCATCTCTCCGTGAATTTCCATGCTGTTTCTTCCCTTCAACTAGACGTAAATGTCGAGGTGAAGCAATACATGTTCCTTTAGCTGTTTCTCCTGTATAGTGCACAATAACTGCTTGTTTCTGAAGCTCAAGTGAGCCTGACTGTAGACTGTTCTTATTTCTTGTGGTCGCTCTGAACACTGCTGTAATTCCCACGTGCTTAAGAGGTTGATTGCCCAGCCGGTCCTTCCACTTTTCAAGGTGGAAGTGGGCGGGTTTGAAACAGGCTTTACATTTTTATTTTTAACTTCCCATTTGGCACAAACCTTCCTTAACTGTGAATTACAATTCTCCTCCACGTATATCATCCTATATAATTTATTTTGAGTTGTGACAATGATGTTTAAACTTTTTCAGAGATAGACGTTGTCAATTTTTGTCTTTGTTTTTGCATAAAATGAATCCAGGATGATGAAAATTCAAGGTGGCCCAGAGAGGATCATTCAGAAAATAGACCTTCCGATTATAGGTAAGTGAAGAAAGCAGTGTTTACATGGGTTTATTGTCCTTGGAAACAACGCTAGAAGAACACTAAACAGATTTAACCCACTATAAATGCAAACGATTAGCTAGCTGAAACATGTGTATATTGTCTTCATCTTGTTTTCCCGATTAAATCATTATAGGTTTTCTTCTTTACATACTTTTATATGCCATTTGCAAATTGCTCTATTTGTTTCACTACAAAGGGCGATCGAAATTAAAAGCTGACTTTGTTAAAACAAAAATAATGTGATGGGGACATTTTTTCAATCTGTTTATTGCTTGATAAACATTTGTTACAGCAGGACCAAAACCCTGGATTTCTCAAAAATTACAGTCCCTGTGGGTATCAAAAGCTTTTAAAGTGTTCTGAATATTTCAAGACTGATGAAAGCATTGCACAACAAAATTCACATTTTGAGTTTACTAAAATCAATATTGACTAAGCATTAGTTTGTAGGCAACTAAGCTACCGAAAAGATATTTTCCCCATAAATAAACTGGTGTGACTGAAATCCCCATGTCATATTAATACCTTGTGGTACATTTTCTGCAAGTATGTAGCCTCCTAGTTAATGTCCAATTCCATCTTGTCGTTTCAGCAGGATCCCTTCTCCTTGCCACCTCAGGGTATGTTTTACTTTTGAAAGCTCAATCACTCATCAAACTGATTTCCACCAGAAAGGCACCCTCTGGCGACTACTTGGTTCATAAATCTCCTCAAGTTCCATCTTTTCAAATAGAAAACAATTTTGAGATTAACACCAAACATTTCCCTCTGTTTCTCACAGCAGTATCACCACCCTTCCGCTGCACCCCACCCCCACCCCCCTGACCCGATACCACCCTCTCACCCCTTCAGCTGTTATGGGTCCTCACCTGGCAACTGAATGGCATCGTCCGGTATCCGGTCAGAGTTCACAACACTTAATTTTTAAACGGTTTGTTTAAATTTAACTGTCTTATAAATCCATTTATAGTAATGCAGTGTTGCCAGATGTCTCATACCCGAGTGATATTTTTATGTAATAAGTGCAACTAGTTTGGGAAAAAAAATCTGTTGGAAGTTTTTTATTACTGAATGATTTTGGTCTGGCTTTCTTCAGTAGGGTAGATAATGTGGAAGATTTAAAAGGTTTGAGTGTGCAATTCCTGTTGCACTAATGAGTCTTGGTATCCAAAATAATCATGGGTTTAATGCCAATTTGTACTCAGTTAATTGCTCTAAACATTCTGGAATAGATTTACTGTGCATTTTGAGTCATGTGAATAGTTTTGGTTTCATGTCTGTTTAATATAATTTGGTTGTGAGTTTTACATCTCCAGCTTTTCACTGATTGCAGAGTAACTAGAGTTAGTGCAAAATTGAGTTTGAAAGCTGTGATGGCGTCACATTATCCTACCTGAGAGAATTTTAAATTAATACTTTCATTGTCTATAAGACCCTGTCAGTTCTCTGATAACATAATAATCGGGCTGATATTTGGATGTTAATAATTTAGCATCTCTGGATAAGTTTCTTGTCTGCGTACCAGAGCTCCATTTATCCCTAACAAAAGTGATGTGAAAGTAGCATAATAAATTGAACCTGCTGTTTTTGATCCTTCAGTGGGCAATAATCTCAAACTTGTGCTAGTTGGAATGCTCTGCTTTTACCATCTTGAGGCTTTATCTTGTTAGTGAGGCAGTAACTACAAGAATACAATTCAACTTAGTAATCAGCAAAACAACGTTTGCTGAATAGAATTCTAGAAATTCAGAGCATAAAACAAAGTCGATCGACTCATTCTTCCGATACTGGTTATATCGAAGAACAAGTCAATAAGTGCCATTTCCATGCCCTTTTCCAATTGTTTTGCAATGTTTTGTTTTCAAGTATATTCAGTTTTCTTTTGAATGTTCCTTCCAATACCCTTCCAGGCATTGTATTCCAGATCACCACAATTAACTGTGGATAGCTTTTCAGCTCATCATGTCCCACTGAAACCTTCATGAATGATCTTAAATGTGTGTCCTCTAGTGCCAACTCACCTGCAAATAGAAACCAAAACACGGTGTAATTTTGAAAACCTCAATTAAGTATCGCAACACTTTCCTGCAGTGACGATAACAATCCCAGCTTCTCCAGTTTCTTCTTACACCTGAAACCTCATGCCACTAATAACACTCAAGCAAATTTTGTCTACATCCTCTTTCAGGTCACTTGCTAAACCTGTACTTTATAGTTTGTAGTTTTTCATTTGCTTTCCAGTTACTGTTTAATATTCTGTGCCAACATTTTATTCTTTTCAACATTTCTCTCAACTTTGAGATTTTGATCTTTCTCTTTCACTTTTAAGGTCTGATGACAGAACTAGCTGAGAAATCATTATCATCTTGAGGCTTTGTCTTGTTAGTGAGGCTGTTACTACAACAATACAACTCAACTTGGTAATCAGCACACCAATGTTTGCGGAATAGAATTCCAGAAATTCAGTGTATTAAACAAAGTCAGCTGACCCATTCTTATCCCATGTCCAGCCCTCGTCCTCCTCCTTGCCTCTCTGTCCTAACCTACCCTGTCCATCTTCCTACTCACCTATGCACTCCCTTCCCACGGACCAATCACAATAACCCCCTACCTGCATCCACCTATCACTTTCACACCTACCCTTCCCTCCCCTCCAGCCCCACCCCCTCACTTTATTTACTTCTGAGGTCCCCTCCCCCTCCCCAGTCCTGACAAAGGGTTTCGGCCCGAAATGATGACTTTTCTGCTCCACGGATGCTGTCTGACCTACCATGCTTTTCCAGCCTCACATCTGTTGACTCTGGCTTCCAGCATCTGCAGTCCCTACCGTCTACAAATCATTATTTTCCAATCTGTTTTGAGGAAGAGAGCTCCAAAGACACTCAACTCTCTACAAAAAAAAGTTTTATCTTATTTTGCTCTTAAATTGGGAACCTCCTATTCTGAACAAGTGACCCTGAGTTATAGAATTGTGCACAAGAGGAAACGACGTTTCAGTATTCATCCTGTCAAAACTCAACTGGAATTTTAAATATTTCAATCAAGTTGGCTGTTAAGTTGAGTAAACTCTCTCTGAGCTGCTTTCTAACACATTTACTTCCTTCCTTAAATAAGGAGACCAAGACTGTACATTGTACTCTAGACGTGGTCTTACCACTGGCCGGTATAACTGAAGTATAACCATCCTACTTTTGCATTTGATTCCCCTTACAATAAATGGTAACATCCTATTATCTTTCCTTATTGCTTGCTGTACTTGTGCACTAATATGTTGCAACTCATGCAGTAGGGCACCCAGATACCTTCTGTCTCTCCGAGCTTTTCAATCTCTGACCTTTTAGATAAAATGCATCCTTTCTATTCTTCCTGCCAAATTGGATAAGTTCACGTTTTTTGTGCATTATGCTCCATTTGCTAGATCTTTGCCTGATCACTTAACCGATCAATAATCCTTTGTAACCTCCTAATGTTCTCTTTGCAACTTACTTTTCTATGTTTCTTTGTCATTAACATGTCTTTGATTCTCTTCCTCCAAGTCATTTATATAAATTGTGAAAAGCTGAGACCACAGCACTAATCCCTACAGCATACTACTTCCTACATCTTACTAGTCAGGAAATGACGTTTCTGCCTACTGTTTCCTGTTAGCCAGCTAATTTTCTTTCCATGCCAATGTGTTGCTTCCACACAGTTAACTTTTATTTTTCGCAATAGCCTTTGATGTAACATCTTAACAAATGCCTTTAGAAATTCAAGTACAGTGCAGTTAGTACTTCAATGAATTCACATAAGCTGGTTAAACATGTTTTGCCTTTCACAAAAGCATATTTATTTTCTGTAATTACCTTGAATTTTTCTAAGTGCCCTGCTGTACCATCTTTAGTCATAGTTTTGAACGTATTCTCTATGACAGATGATAAGCTAACTGCCTGTAGTCCCTTGCTTTCTGCTTCCTTCCCTTTTTGAATGAAGGAGTCACATTTGTTCTTTTCGAATCTAATGGGACTTACCCTGAATTTAGGGACTCTTGGGGGGAAAAGAGATTTAAGTTGATTTTAGGACTGAGGACTTGTCAGCCTGCAGTTTGAACAATTTGCCCAATACCAGTGGGTACTTGCTGGATAATGATTGCACTGGACGTATTAATGACATTTTAAGCACACTGGAATAAGAGACTGTTTATCCAGCTGTTCCTACCTTAATTGACCTCTTTGCTGACAATCTGCATCTCATAAATGGATTGTGCCACAATGAGGTATTTCATGAATGAACAGTCAGAAGCTTATATATTCCATTAAGTAAGGCTAAACTGGTGTGTTCAATAAAAATAAGAATTTTTGCTTCACGCAATAAGATTCAGAATTAGTAAAGACCGATATGCTTTGGCAGACTGAAGTGCTCGTCTAGTATGTTGTCATAGATCACATCTTAATGTTTTGAAAAGTCTATTTGAAATCTAGCAATTGTGTAGAGCACTTTCAATGTCAATTTGTCATTTTGATTGTGTCTTTCTGAAAACAAAGACTTTCTTCAAAAATTAATACCTGCTGTATGTAGTGGACTATTAGTGTTCATGCTAATATGATATGCTTACTACTTCCTGAATGGTAAATCAGTTGGAATCCTTTGTGTAAAACACAACCGATTTTTGCCTACTGCATGTTTGTGTCTCTCTTTTTAAAATCAATGGCTGTACTACTCTCAACAGACACCCAAAATCTAACTTGGTTTAATAGCTAAAATGTTATTTTTTGATTTCAGATGTTAAAAACCTGTGCTTATTATACATGTTTGTCCAAAATTGAAATTTGTGTGTTTTGATCATAAACTTCTCAGACTAGTTCATTTTATCAGGTGACTTTTCCATCCCTAACAATAAAAGGCTATTAGAATATTAGTTGCAGTTTTGGTCTCCTTTTCTGAAGAAGGATGCTATTGCTCTCGAGGGAGTGCAGCGAGGGTTTACCGGGCTGATTCTGGGGATGGCAAGACTGACATATGAGGAGAGATTGAATAGTTTAGGATTGTTTTTGCTAGAGCTCAGACGAATGAGGGGAGAATCTCATAGATGCTCACAGAACTCTCGCAGGACTAGACAAGGTAGATGCAGGAAGGATGTTCCCGATGGTAGGTGTATCCAGAACCAGAGGTCAAGTCTGAGGATTCGTGGTAGACTATTTAGGACAGCGGTGAGGAGACATTCCTTCACCCAAAGAGCGGTGAGTCTGTGGAATTCATTACCACAGGAAGTAGTTGATGCCAAAACATTGAATGTATTCAAGAGGCAGTTAGATATAATGCTTGGGGTGAATGGGATCAAAGGTTATGGGGAGAAAGCAGGAGGAGGCTATTGAGTTGGATGATCAGCCATGATGGTAATGAATGGCGGAGCAGGCTCGAAGGGCCAAATGGCCTTCTCCTGCTCCTGTCTTCTATGTTCCATTTCAAATTTGTATCATGTTTGGCCTAGATCAATAGGAATAACAAGGTAGTTGGAGATATTGAGTTGCAAATGAAAAAGAAAAAGTTATCCTATTGTAAATATCAAGCTGGTAATGCATTTGAGAACTAAACTGAAAACAGAAGCTACCTAGGACAACTGGAAAACAAATTTAAGAGGGGCTAAGGGAATGTTTTAATAAATTACGTGACATTAAAAGAATCTTCAAGTCTTTTATCGTTGGACAGTTAATCCAGAGACCCAGATAACGTTCTGGGGACCGGGGTTCGAAACCCGCCGTGGCAGATGGTGGAATTTGAATTCAACTAAAAAAAATCTGGAATTAAGAATCTAATGATGACCATGAATCCATTGTCGATTGTCGGAAAAATCCATCTGGTTCACTAAATAAAAACCAAAAAAACTGCGGATGCTGTAAATCAGGAACAAAAACAAAGTTGCTGGAAAAGCTCAGCAGGTCTGGCAGCATCTGTGGAGGAGAAAACAGAGTTAACATTTCGGGTCCGGTGAGGAACTCAGTTCTGAGGACGGGTCACTGGACCCGAAACGTTAACTCTGTTTTCTCCTCCACAGATGCTGCCAGACCTGCTGAGCTTTTCCAACAACTTTGTTTTTGTTCCATCTGGTTCACTAATGCCCTTTAGGGAAGGAAACTGCTGTCCTTACCTGCTCTGACCTACATATGACTCCAGACCCACAGCAATGTGGTCAACTCTGAACTGCCCTCTAAGCAATTAGGGATGGGCAATAAATGCTGCCTAGCGAGCAACGCCCTGATCCCGTTAATGAATAAAAAAATTGCTCAGAGGGCAGTTAAGAGTCAACCACATTACTGTAGATCTGGAGTCACATAGAGGCCAGACCAGGTAAGAATGGCAGTTTCCTTTCCTAAAGGGTATTAGTGACCCAGATGGCTTTTTCTGACAATCGACAATGGATTCATGGTCATCATTAGATTCTTAATTCCAGATATTTATTGAATTCAAATTCCACCATCTGCCATGGCGGGATTCAAACCCAGGTCCCCAGAACATTTACTTGGGTCCGTGGATTAACAGTCCAGTGACAATACCACTGTGGCCTCATTGTAATTAACATTATGATCAATCAACCATATTCTTGCCCACTCGCACAGCTTCTCGTTCATGTCCTCCTCACAAGTACAAGAATGAAGTATATAGGGTGAACGCACAAAGTGTGGTGAATAAGGTTTGTGATCTGCGAGCAGAAATAGCCATTGCATGTATGGTGTAACAATAATGGAAATGTCGCTTAAAAGTTGTGAAGGCTGGGTGATTACTGTTTAAAGATGCAAAGTGTTCAGAAGTAATAGGAAAGGGAAAACCAAGCTACAATGACAGTACTGATTAGGGAAATAATGTGAGTGTTAGAAAGAGATCATGCTCTTGAGGGACAAGAACAGAATCTATTTGTTTAGTGCTGAGTAGCAAAAAAAACCCCGCAAATTATTGGATATGCTGTAATCTGTCCAAGCATTGAGAGAAACATAGAGGAGCAAAATTGAAGAAAAATACATGTGCAAGAACTATCAAGTGGCAATACTGGAGGGACAACTGAGATTATGATTGGGATAACGTTGTGAATGCTAAGCGGGGGGGGGAGGAACTTCTGAAATACGTTCAGGAGAACTTCCTTGATCAATTGGTTCTCCATCTGTATAGGAAGGAGATATTTGTGGATCTAGTGCTTCACAATGAAATGGGCTAAATGGGCCAAGTGTCTGTGGAAGACACTTGGGTATGAGTAATCTTTGTAATCTAACTTTATGATGCAATGGATAACAGCAAGATACAGTCTAATGAAGAAATTTTATTTTGGAAGGAGACTAATGTCAATGGGAAAAGGGGATATAGCTTGTGTAAAATGAAAACAAAGGGAAAACTACATCAACAAGTGTGAAGGAAGGAATCCAATACCAAGGATCCTTGGACAATTAAATGAAACAGAAAAATGTCAGGTGTATGATTCATGTCATGTGAATTCATCAGTGGTGGTGGGAATGAATGTTGAAGGAGTTAGATATAGTGCCAAGCAAGTAGGCTGCTTTGTCCTGGATTGTGTCAAGCTTCTTGAGTGTTATTGGAGCTGTACCCATCCAATTGAGTGGTAATTATTTCATCACAATCTGACTTGTACGTTGTAGACAGTGAATAGGTTTTGGGGAATTAGGAGGTGAGTTACTTCCTATCATCTGACCTGCTCTTGCAGCCGCCGTGTTTATATGGCTAGTCCAGTTCAATGACTGGTCAATGGGCATCCCAAGGATGCTGATAGTGGGGAAAACAGCAGTGGTAATGACGTTGAATATCAATAGGCAATAGTTGGATTTTCTTTGAAGAAGTATGTGATTCTGGTCTAACACTGATTTTTCTTTTTCCTTGTGGAAACAAGGAGAGTATAGTGTGAATCATGATTCTGCGTGCTCTTGCTGTCTCCAGTACCTAGGTTGATGCTGACTGGCCCATCTGGTTTTATTCTAGTTAAACTTAGCTATTTTCCTTGAAGTCAATTTTCATCCATAGAGGGTGGCATAACCTGTGGTAGTCATAGAGATGTACTGCACAGAAACAGACCCTTCAGTCCAACTCATCCATGTTGACCCAGATATTCTACTTGAATCTACTTCCATTTGCCAGCATTTGGCCCATATCCCTCTAAACCCTTCCTATTCTTATACCCACCCAGATGCCTTTTATATGTTGTAATTGTACCAGCTTCTACCACTTCCTCTGGCAGCTCATTCCATACATGTACCACCCTCTGAGTGAAAAAATTGCTGCTTAGGTCGCTTTTAAATCTTTCCCCTCTCACCTTAAACTCATGCTCTCTAGTTTTTGACTCCTCAACCCTGGGGAAAATACCTTGACTATTCATCTTATCCATGCCCCTCATGATTTTATAAACCTCTATAAGGTCTCTCCTCAGCCTTCAATGCTGCAGGGAAAATAGCCCCGGTTATTCAGCCTCTCCCCATAGTTGAAACCCTCCAATGCCACCAACATACTCAAATCTTTTCTGACCCCTTTCAAGTTTAACAATATCTTTCCTATAGCACGGAGACCAGAAGTGAATGCATTGTTCCAAAAGTGGCCTAACACTATCCTGTACAGCCGCAATATGACATCCCAAATCCTACACTCAGTGCACTGACCAATAAAGGCAAGCATATCAAACACCACCTTCACTACCCTGTCTATTTATGATTCCACCTTCAAGAAGTTATGAACCTGCAGCCCAGGGTCTCTTTGTTCAGCAACACTGCTCTGTACGTTAACATTAAGTGTGTAAGTCCTGCCCTGATTTGCCCTACAAAATGCAGCACCTCACATTTATCTAAATTAAATTCCATCTGCCGCTCCTCGGCCCATTGGCCCATCTGATCAAGGTTCCGTTGTACACTGAGATAATCTTCTTCACACTCTGCCATGCCACAAATTTTGGTGTCATCTGCAAACTTACTCACCATACCTCCTGTATTCACATCAAAACCATTTATATAAAGACAAAAGGCAGTATATCCAGAACCGATCCTTGTACCACACTGCTGGTCACAGTCTCCAGTCCAAAAACCGACTTTCCACCACCACCCTGTGTCTCCTACCTTCGAGCCAAATTTGTATCCAAATGGCTAGTTCTCCCTCTATTTCATGTGAACTGACCTTTCTAGCAGTCAATTTTGTAGTTTCCTTAGATTTTCTGACTTCTGGATATACTGAAATGCCACAAATGAATCAAACCTGATCAATGATCAACGTGTTCGTGAACATGACCACTGTTCCATTTTCCACTGATAAGGGACTGAAGTAAAACAGAGTTCCCTGTGTTTTATCCTGCAGTTCCCAAAATATGTTGGGATAGCTGTACACTTTATGCCATCTCTTCAAGCTGATAGGCTACATCATCTCTGATGGGCTGAACTGTTTCAATGCATGTTAGCCATTGTAAGAGATGAGCACGAACTTGTGTGAGGTATTATCATCATGTAGACCTTTTGTGAATGGTCCCTGTTCTAGGCTCACAGAGACAGCAATTGTAAAAAAAAATCTTCAAGTAGACTCCATTACAGGATATGATCTCATGTCTCTGGCGGTAGCGTCCTTTGTCATTTGAAAGAAGGAGAACTTTGTTTAGAATACTGACTTGAACTTTATTCTTGCACATAAGTTGACAGGAAAAGTGGAATAAATATTAAAAAAGTCATCTCTGCAGAATGAGATCACCTTTTTAAATTTATGAAGTTTTGATTTGTGTAGCTTAAACACATGTTCCTTTTTCTGTTAAAGGAATGCAAGTAGGGCCACAACCTTCATTTATTTTGACTTGAACTTTAAGCCCATTCCGGATAGATCAAGTTTGAAAAGTCTTTGTCAGTATAATTTGTGCTTAGATGACTGAATAGTTTTAACATTATCAGTTCCATATCTTTGAATGCAAAAAAAACTTATAAAAATGTTACAAGCCCAATCAGTAACAGCGTATATGCTTATATTCCATATTTAGTCATATTTAAATAGAAATTTATTTCTGAACTGTAGTTATTTAATCTTGGAATTATGTAAATCAAAATAATATAATTTATCATTTCTTCATATTCATTTTTCATACACTGCTGTGAGAATATAGAGATGCAATATTACTTGTGGCTTCATACCTGAAATTATTCTTTTAAATCTCTTAAAATTTAAACATTAGTTCCGAATGGAATATTTAATTGAAATGATGCAGTACATGAATCTTCCATCAGAGGGCGCGGAGAGCCACTTTATAAACTTGGGATGAGAGTGTGAAGCCTTGCAAACTTGTGTAAACCTATTCCATGCTTTGAAACAACTTTTATTTCATCACTTTTCATCATCATGTGTTTGTCATTCAAATCCATGATGGTCTCTGATTAATTTGAACCTTTGTTTTAATTTCATAAACAGGGTAATTATGTACCCTAGACTGATTTTTCTGTTTGTGGACTTCGTAATAGTGTTAATAAAATACTCAATGTCGTGACGTTTGCCTTTTTCACATCATCCTATTCTTCCTGTGTCACCTGCCTTTCCCTGATGGCAATGACTTGCACCCTATGCTGCTTGATGCCTATATTCTCAGAGATGAAGAAGAACACATGGAAGTGACTCATTCATCTTTTTCTTCCTTGGTCACTTTTTCTTAACCTTAACTTCTTGATGCCATAAAGGTCCACAGGAACTAGTTGTCTCCTTATATTTTGCTTAAGTGACGCTTTTATACCAGAAGCCTTGTTAGCCTGTAGGGGATTACATTTGAGCCTGATCTGATTTTTGTTTGTGGTTCACACATATTTCTCCCAGTAGGGTTTGGACGGACAGGAAACCCTTATGGATTTCTTTCACTGTAACTTAACAATACTAACGCCAACTAGACTGGCATGTCACATTCAGCACTGCTGCTCTACTTAGTGCAGATCTTCCTAATCAGTGTAACACAGTTTCTGATTGGATAAACGCATTCCCACCTTCGGTGGGAGGGGAGTGGTGGTGGCACTGGAGGACTGCACTTTTATAATTTCTTAACCTTCAATCTTCCATTGGAGACTTACCTGGCATCTGTTTGATCCTATCAACACAGCTCAAAATGAATCCGTGTCCTGCATGATTAGATAAAGTTTTGAGTTACCACTTATTAACAAATCAATTTTAATTTTCTGAGGAAGGGTTACCGGACCTGAAAAGTTAACTCTGATTTTTATTTTCACAGATGCTGCCAGACCTGCTGAGCTTTTCCAGCAATTTCTGCTTTTGTTCCTGATTTACAGCATCCGCAGTTCTTTCGGCTTTAATTTGTGTTGCTCCTTTTGTTTCCCTGTTAAATATTAGAATCACGGTTCAGTCTTGCTATTTCCCCATTTTTATTCATTTCTTTGTTCAGAAACTGACTTGAGAAAATAACCTCAATAACCACAGCAAACTCTTTATTTAAAAATACTAATGTGAAATAGATTTTGCGTGTTCCTTAAACTTTATTGTATAAAGCTTCTAATATTTTAACTAAATGCAATAATAGTTTCAAAATTGCCTGGCCTTCGCCCCAGAATAATCTTGATTTTAACGTCCAGGTAAAATTCGACATTGCCATCATGGTGTGAGACACCCTGTGCAAAATGCTGTTTACATGACACTGATATGATTCACAATGGGTGGAAATCAACTCTTCTTCAAATTTTGCAATAACATTGTGTTGAATATTTTGCAGAACAGAATCACCAATGCAATAATATTCATAATGTATAACTTTGAACAATTCTCATGAAATGTCGAGAGAATTTGAAACATTTAATAGTGCAGCACGTTCTTCCAGCTCTGTGGTCTCTGATTTCCCCAAGCAAATTATGTGTCTTCTCATCTCAAGCACCTGACCTCCTATAAACCTCCAAATTACCTTCCGCTAAATGAAATAGGATTTAAATTTTGCGGATAATTAGGTGGCCCGAACCTGAAGCTTAAAAACAAATGAAGAATTGGTTTATAATCTTCTGCCTACAGGGTGAATTGTAAAATGTTCAATAAAACTGATAAACTGCTTGTTGTCTTTGACCTTTTCGTCCATACCAGTAGTCTTTTTGGCAGGTTATTGCATTCATAACTCTTCTATGTCCATGTCCTTCCTTAAAATGAATGAGTACTTTTTTTTACCGGAATGAGGTTTCCTTGAAACTGACAATTTAACTTAAAGATATGTAATATCTTTATCATGTTTTCATATAGACTCGTCATTATAGGGGCAGGTGTTGATATGTTTTTCTTCATTCTTTCGTGTGGCGCGGGCGTTGCTGGCTGGCCAGCATTTATTACCGTTCCTGGTTGTAATCCACATTGTTGGAGGTCAATCATCTCTGCTCCAGGTCATCCGTGGCAGGACTACCTCAGCGTAGTGTCCTAGGCCCAACCATCTTCAGCTGCTTCATCAATGACGTTCCCTCCATCAGAAGGTCAGAAGTGGGGATGTTCGCTGATGATTGCGCAATGTTCAGCACCATGCATGACTCCTCAGATACTGAAGCAGTCCATATTCAAATGTAACAATCGACATGCTATAGGTTGACACAAAATTCCGTTATGAAGGGAAATCCAGGATTTTGACACAGTGACAGTGATGGAACAGTGAGTATATTTACAAGTGAGGATGGTGAGTGGCTTGGAGGGAATTTTCAGGTAGTGGTGTTCCCTGTATCTCTGCCCTTGTCCTTCCAGATGGAAGTGGTCATAGCTTAGAAGGTGCTGTCTAAGGATCTTTTGTGAATATCTGCAGTATTCCTTGTAGATAGTACACTGCTGCTACTGAGCGTCGGTGGCAAATGAAGTGGGTGGTTGTGGATGTGGTGCTAATCAAGCGGGCTGCTTTGTCCTGGATGATGTCAAGCTTCTTGATTGTTGTTGGAGTTCTACCATCCAGGCCAGTGGGGAGTATTCCATCACACTCCTGACATGTGCTTTATACATGATGGACTGGTTTTTGTGGAGTTAAAGGCGAGTTACCCACCGTGGTATTTCTAGTCTCTGACCTGCTGTTGTAGCTGCTTTTTATGTGATGAGTCCAGCAGTTTCTGGTCAATGGTAACCCAAAGGATGTTGATAGTGTTCAGTGATGATAACGCCACTAAATATCAAGGGTGGTGATTAGATTGGTTATTGCCTGGTATTTATATGGTGCAAATGTTACTTGCCACTTGTCAGCCCAAGCCCAGATCTTGTTGCATTTGAACATGGACTGCTTCAGTATCTGAGGAGTCGCGCATGGTGCAGAACATGGTGCAATCATCAGCAACAACCACGGACATCTTCCTATGTGCCAGGTATGACTCCAACCAGGCAAGAGTTTACCCCGATACCCTTTAATTTCAGTTTTGCTCAGCTTCCTTGATGCTGCATTCAGTTGAACGCAGCCTTGAAATCAAGGGCTGTCACTCTCACCTTACTTCTGGAATTCAGCTTCTTTGTCTATATTTGAGCCAAGGCTGTAATGAGGTCAAGAACTGAGTGGCCCTGGTTGAACACAAACTGGGCATCGCTGAGCAGGTTATTGCTGAGCACATGCTGCTTGATAGCACTGTTGATGACACCTTCCTTCACTTTACTGATAATCGAGAGAAGACTGATGGGGCAGTAATTGGTGGGCTTGAAGTTGTCCTGCTTTTTGTGTACTTGGGCATTTTTCCATATTGTTGGGTAGATGCCAATGTTGTAAATATACTGGAACAACTTGGCCAGGGGAGCTGCATGTTCTGGACCACAAGACTTTAGTACTATTGCCCGGAATGCTGTCGGCAGCCATAGCCTTTGCTGTAGGTAGTGTCTCCAGCCATTTCTTGATATTACATAGAGTGAATCGAATTGGCTGAAGACTGGCGACTCTGATGCTGGGGTCAACTGGTGGAGACTGAGATAGATCATACACTTAGCAGTCCTGGCTGACGATTGCTGCAAAACCTTCAGCCTTACCTTTTGCACTGATGTGTTGGGCGCTTCCATCATGGGCATTGGAGAATGTTGTGGAGCCGCTGCCGCCTCCAGTGAGTTTTGTCATCGATGATTGGATGTGGCAGGACTGCAGAGCTTCGATCTGATTGGCTGTACAATCACTTGGCTTTATCTATCACTTGCAGCTTATGTTGCTTGGAACGCAGGTAGCCCTGTTCGATAGCTTCACCAGGTTGATACCTCATCTTCAGATATGCCTGGTGCTGCTCCTGACATGACCGGCTGCACTCTCCATTGAACCAGGGTTGATCTCCTGGCTTGATGGTAATGATTGAGTGAGGGATATGCTGGGCCATGAGGTTACAAATTGTGCTGGAATACAATTCTGCTGCTGTTGATGGCTCACAGTACCTCATGAATGCCCAGTCTTGAGTTGCTAGATCTGTTCAAAGTTTGTCCCATTTAGCACAGTGATAGTTCCACACAACATGATGAAGGTTATTCCCAATGTGAAAGCAGGACTCCGTCTCCATGAGAACTGTGCGGTGATAGCTCTTACCAAAACTGCCATTGACAAATGCATCTGCAGCCGGCACTTTGGTGAGGATGAGGTCAAGTATGTTTTTCCCACTTGTTGGTTCCCTCACCGCCTGCTGCAGACCCAATCTAGCAGCTATGTCCTTTAGGACCCACCCAGCTTGATCAGTAGCACTACTGCCACTCTTGGAGGTGGACATTGACATCCCCCCACCCAGAGTACATTTTGTGCCCTTGGCATCATTAGTGCTTCCTCCAAATGTTGTTCAACACGGAGAAGGACCGATTCACCACCTGAAGGAGGACAGTACGTGGTAACCAGCAGGAGGTTTCCTTGCCCTTGTTTAACCTGAAGCCATGAGACTTTGTGGAGTCTGGAGTCAATGTTGAGGACTCCCAGAATGAATTGCTGGAGGAAGTGATAGATGCAGATATGGTAACAACATTTAAAATACTTTTGGACAGATACGCGAATAGGAAACGTTTAGAGGGATATGGGCCAAACGCAGGCAAGTGGATCTAGTTTAGTTTGGGGAAACTTGGTTGGCATGGACGAGTTGGACTAAAGAGTTTATTTCTGTGCTGTATGACTCTGTGACTCTCTAACTCTATAACTCCCTCCCAACTGTATACCATCAAGCCACCACCGCTGCTAGGTCTGACGTGCCAGTGAGACAGGACATATCCAGGGATGGTGATGGTGATGTCTGGGACATTGTCTGTCTGTAAGGTATGATTTCATGAGTATAAGTTTGACTAGTCTGTGAGACAGCTGTCCCAATTCTGCCACCAGAGGACTTTGCAGTGTCGACAGGACTATTTCTGTCTTTTCCATTGTCTAGGTTGATGCCAGGTGGTCTGTCCAGTTTCATTTCTTTGTTGGAACTTTGTAGCAATTGATACAGCTGAGTGGCTAGCTTGGCCATTTCAGAAGGCAGTTGGAAGTCAACCGCATTGTGTGGGTCTGGAATCACATGTAGGCCAAACCAGGTGAGAATGGTAGAATTCCTTTCCTGAAGGACATTTGCAAGCCAGCTGGATTTTTCTGACAGTCGACAATGGTTTCATGGTCTCCTTTGGTTACTTAATTCCATATTTTGTTTTTACGAAATCATATTCCACCATCTGCCGTGGCAGGATTTGAGCCCCGGTCTCCAGAATGTTTTTTGAGTTTCTGGAGAAATAGTCTAGCGATAATACCACTAGGCCATTGTGCAAGCATGGTTTTCTTTCTCTGTTTTTGTGGTTCCCACGTTTCACTCTCTCATTTGTTCCTTCTTTTCTCTTCCCCTCTAAGGCCATGCATAGGATGGCTTAAGTTGCATTCAATGCTACTATTGATGCAAAGAAAGGTTCTGCTTGCAGTTTCGTTGATCTAAGTCATCTGTCGCAAGTGAAAAAATTATTCTTCATAGTACAATAAACAGCATGTATCATTTGTATAACTATGTTGGCTGCATAAATTGTAACAAAATAGGCAGTATGCATTCTCTCATTGCCAAATAGATGCACGGCATTGTAACCAAAGATATAGCTGCCTCACTTCAGGGAATGCTGTTAGCTGCCTTGTCTCAGAAGCAACTCAGCTATCAGCTGACCAGAAAAGTGTGAACCGGAGGATGAACCGATGAATGAATAATCCAGGCCGACACCTCAGTGCAGCTGTGAGGAGGTGCTGCATTTGCAGCTGAGGTAAACTTCAGACTCGACCTGTCCTCTCAAGTGGATGTAGAAGATTTTGGTCTGAAATGTGTGCAGAAATTCCCCAATTGTTAAGGAAGTTGTAATTTTTAAAAAAATATTATGTTGCTGAATGATTCAAGGCCACTTTTATCATTCAACTAGCTGCTATAATCCATGGTGGTGGATTTTCTTTCTCAACACACACCCTTGTAGCGATGCTGTTGTCACATGGTATTTGGAAGGGAATTTCAAGGTATTCATGCAGTGATGGTTTAGACCCAGGCCAAGGTGGAGTGTAATGTGGCGATGATAGAAAATCTTTTAGACTGTTTGCTCTTGTTTTCAGTAGTAGAAAATACAGTCGAGGGAGGTGCTGTTGAAGTTATCCTGGAATTGGTGTGGCACGTCTTCTCAATAATGTACACTTTGGTAATAAAGAGCTGGTAATGAAAGGGATGGTATAGAGATTAGTACCTGTCACTGGCCAAGTAGGTTTTGGACACTGTTAATCTTCATGAGTTTTACTTGGAAGTTCTCCATCTGTTAACTAGTCTGTGAGATTTTATGCTTGTTGTCTTTTCCAACTGGAGATCAAAACCTCTTCAAAGACAAATGGGACCTCCTTAACAATGGAATTGGAAATTGCATCAGCAGAACCGTACTTGATGTAATGCAAATTGCTCCAAGCTGCTTCACTTTCAAGTTGACCTTTGTTCCTGGAGTATTATAAAGTGATTACACAGTTGAGTTGACTGAAAGAAGTTGATCTTTTAAGATATTTTCAAATCAACTTATTGAGCGATGTTATCACACACCTCTAGGACAGATGGGACTTGAACCTGGCTCTCCTAGCCTAGAGGTAGCCATACTGCCACTGACGTAGAAACTTCTACACAAGTATTTGGATCAAATGATCACATAAAGCAGTTGTCAGGCCCTGAAAACGTACCTCAAAAGCAAGAGGCCATCATTTAAAAATAATAGGAAGAATTTCTTCTCCCCAAAGATCATTACTGCTTGGAATTCTCTATCCTGGAGGACAGTGAAGTATATTCTTATTGAATATATTAAAGGTTGTGTTGACAGAGTATTCACCTACATGGAAGTGAAGAATTATTGGGGGCAAGCAGGAAAGTGAAATTAACATCACTAGCAGATTAGTCATGTTATTACTGACTGATGGAGCATGCTCGATGGGCCAAATGGCCTCCTCCTGCACCTCTACCTTATGAGAGAATTTCGGATAATTAACTCTTAACAGTTTTCCTGTCATTAAATTAATTGTTCTGTACATACCAATGTGGATATATATTGTTTACTTTCTTTCAACGGCAGTGTAACACACACAGCCCTCCAATCTATGATGCTGCTTCAGTACCAAAAGACAGTTGAAAGGTTATATTCAAATTTCTTCTATCTCCATTGTTGTTTCCCAGAGAAACCCAGGAAGCATCCCATTTCTATTTTCTTTGTCTTCCATGAACTCTGAGCTTTGGATGCTTTATCTATTCTTCTTTCAAGAATTTGTCTGTTTTGTACCTGGGGCCCATAAGAAGAGCACTGAGTTGTTTCTTGGAGCTGATCATTGCATGTTTTACCCAGGAACAGTCTATTGTAGATCTATTAAAAGAAGGCTAAAGTCACCATTGTCCTATTGCATTATAGAGCTGCTCTCTCATTCGAGGGAGACAACTGGTGGTGGTTTAACCTGTGGGTCATCATGTCTCAGGCAAAGGAAGAGGTTGAGAAGGAAAGCCCTTCATGGTAACCTCAGGCTGTGGAAGAATTGAACCCATGCTGTGGATTCCAATACCTGGAGGCAGCTCAAAAGAGATTCACTTGGCTGATTCGAAAGGTTGACTAAATAATTAGGCTTTCCTAATGTCCGTTTAGAGGTATGGGTGGAGGAGGATCTTATTGAAACACACAAGGTTTTGAAAGGGTGTGACAGGGTGGATTTTGAGAAGATGTTTCACCTTGTGGGTGAATCTTGAATGAAGGAACATAGTAATAGAATAAGGAGATGTTGATATAAAACTGAGATTTGAAGCAATTTCCTTGTTGAGGGCAGTGAATATTCTGAGTTTTATACCCCAAAGAGTTGTGGAAGTGAGATCATTGAAAATAATTAAAGAGGAAATATCTTTGAAATATCAAAGCATTAATGGCTCTGAGATGCTGGCCTAAAAGAAAAGTTGATTTGGGACAACTCAGCCATAATTTTCTACAATGATGTAGCACTCTTGACGGGCTGAATGTCCTACTTTTCCTCTTATTTCTTACATTCCTGTTCTATAGTTAGCAGGCAGTGATGTAACAACTCATTTTATTCTTCCTTCATCTCTAACCAAATAGATTCAATCCTTGAACCATCTTACATGTTATCCTTTGTGTAACTGTAACATTATCCTTTTACTTCCTGTTCTTCTTGTATAATTGGAGTCAACAATATTTAGCTCTCATGTTTGTGAGATCACTATGATAGCCTCTAGGAACTGTGCTATAACATGTAACTTGTAACCTAATTGTGACCTCCTTGTATTAGCACCATGAATTTCCGCAGCAAGATAGTCTGATTGCTCTATCTTTCCATCATCCATTAACTGCCCTGGTTACACTGTTATTTTTATCTCACTGCTTAGTGACCCTGTTAATTTCTTACACACCTTGTTTTTTTCCCCGGCTTTGCTGTACTCTTGTTGTCAAATTTGTTTAAATCCTCTCCACTATGCTAGTTAACCTCACTATGTGGACAGTGGTCCCAGATTTCTTCAGTTTCAACACATCTGGCCTAGACTGCTCCCACTGCCCCAGGAATCAGAAACTCTCTCAACTTCAGTCCACATACTGTTATGCCACATTGGAGTAGCACACTGGAAATCAACTCCGCTATTTTCTAAAATTGTTTCAAAACATAAATACAAAAATGGGGCAGCATGGTGGCTCGGTGGTTCACACTGATGCCTCACAGCGCCACGGGCCGGGTTCGATTCCACCCTCGGGTGACTGTCTGTGTGGAGTTTGCACATTCTCCTTGTGTCTGCGTGGGTTTCATCTGGGTGCTCTGGTTTCCTCCTACAGTCCAAAGATGTGCAGGCTAGGTGGATTGGCCATGCTAAATTGCCCAGAGTGTTCAGGGCTGTGTAGATTTAGGGAGAACAGGTCTGGGTGGGATGCTGTCAGGGTCGCTGTGGACTTATTGGGCAGAAGGGCCTGTTTCTGCACTGTAGGGATTCTAAAATATTAAAAAGTGCGCAGAATTCTGTACTGTACCTGTCTTTTAGACCCAAGTTGGCACAGACCAGGTTTCTGTACTTCATAAGAATTACTGTTACAAATAAATAGATTGTAACTTCAAATGAACAGTTTTATGAACTGGTGATCTATAACTCCACTCAATGAAACTCTAGACCACTTATAAATTCCTCTTCCATGCGTACATACAGCAGACAGACACACACAAAAATGGATATTATAGGTGGAAGGAAAGACTGCAAAGGCTGTTCACTGGTACATTGAGTTTGCTGAGAAAGTCCTCTTACTTATCAGAATGCTGCTTGATCCTTCTCATGTACTTTCACTTGTTTACAGGTGGCACAGAGTGATTGGTCAGACTTATAAAGATCTTTTCTTGTTAATTAAAAGTCACTGTTAGCAGCAGCTGATGAGGGGGAAAATACATTGCCAATCTGCAGGCTTAAGATGCTTTTTAACTGCGGAGCAGATCTTAAGGGAAGTGATGGTCTAGTGGTGTTACTGCTAGACGATTAATCCACAGACCAGGTAGAGACCCAGCTTTGAATCCTGCCTTGGCATATGGTGGAATTTGAGTTCAATGAATATCTGGAGTTGGGAATCGAATGATGACAATGAAACCATTGTCGATTGTCAGGAAAAACCTATCTGGTTCCCTAATGTCCTTTAGGGAAGGAAACTGCCATCCTCACCTGGTCTGGCCTACACGTGAGTCCAGATTCTCAGCAATGTGGTTGATACTTAACTGCCCTCTGTCCATTAGGGATGGGGAATAAATTATGGCCTGAACATTGACACCCATATCTCATAAATGAATAAAAATACCTTTCCCTTCCAGAGATCCAATTGCTTCTGACGAAATATTCACAGCTCCAAGCTATTGAGTTACCTGAGAGCCAGTCACATAGATGTTGGCAGGCAGAGAGCCTTTGACATCAATGACTGGTCACTTGTCCACAGACCAGTCAACTACTTATTGGCCAAATCTCCATTTGTACTCAGCACCCTGGCTCCCATTCATCTGCAACGAGACTCCATATTACCTCTGCCCCCAAAAACAAACTGCTCGTAAACGTCACTTGCAATGGGTATTAGGTAACTTGCTATTAAGACGTCCTCTTTCAATAATCCTTGGCTTGTAAAACCATTATTTTTCTGCTTCAGTCCCCAATAAAAGTACAGAAATTTTTTTTAGAAAGTCCTTACAATATTCCCAAACTGGTTTTGATTTGAAGACTGCCGTTTCGGATTTGGTGGTATTATCAATAACAATTCATTTAGAAGATACATTTGTTGCACTTTCCCTTTTGAATTGATATCCTAACCTACATTTCAGTGTCTGTAGTCTATTTATAGAAATATTAAATTCCAATCATCCCTACAAATATTAAAATCCTGTAGATCAAATATTACTTTAAATACTAAATATTGTTTGGGCACATTACCAAGGGAAACCGCTTAAGGCAATGTTTATTATATTCCAGTAATATACACAGAAACTCTTGATGACTTTTCCACTTTGGATTCCCCAATATCAATTTATTTGCTTAGGCATAATAATCTGTCATGCCGCACCCATACAGAACAAAAAATAAACTTCCCATTATTCAGTATGTGATGTTGAGATTATACAGGATGTTGGTGAGGCCTCTTCTGGAGTACTGTGTCCAGTTCTAATCTCCCTGTTGTAGGAAAGATATTATTAAGCTGGAGAGGGTTCAAAGAGATTTACCTGGATGTTGCCGGGAGGGTTTGAGTTATAAAGAGAGACTGGATAGCTGGGACATTTTTCACTGGAATGTAGGAGGTGAAGTGGTGACCTCACAGAGATGCTTTCATCACTCCTCTGTCTAGCTGATACTCCACCTTCAAGGAGCTATGAATCTACATCCCAAGATCTGTTTGTTTGGCAACACTTCCCAGGACCCTACCATTAAGTGTATAAGCCCTGCTCTGATTTACCTTACCAAAATGCAACACTTCACATTTATCTAAATTAAACTGCATCTGCCACTCTTCGGTCTATCAGCCATCTGACCAAGGTACCATTGTACTCTGAGGTAACGTTCTTCACTGTTCACTACACCACCAACTTTGGTGTCATCGACAAACTTACCAACTATTCCTCCTAAATTCACATTCAAATAATTTAATAAATGACAAAACGCAGCGGATGCCCTTGTAATAATTAGACCAAATCAAACATAAAACTTTGAATGGCTTCATTGAAGAATCAGCCGTGCAGGTTGTGGTGACTTGCAAATGGCAGCACAGTTCACTATTGCTTTCTTTGCCAAGGTGGGGCAATATCTTCAGTTTACAGTAAGTGGGGCCTTCCAGGCGCAGAAGCCAGTGGGTTTTGTCATCACTGGAATCCTCCACGTGCCAGGCATTATAAATTACACTAGAGCGACAAATATTATTCTAACCAGCTTTTATTCTGATTTTCTTGGGCATTATTCTTTTCTTCCCAGGGGCTACATTTTACTTTGCAGGAGCTCCTTTCCTTCGGTTCTCACTAACTCATTTATCAGGTGATACAGTTGTAAAAATTCCTTCAGTGTTTGTGCTGACTAATGGGATAGTTGGATTCATTGAGAAGGAGAATAAGAAAAATTCTTCAATTTTCTCAATATTTATCATTTAAGTCGCATTAAACTGAAAGCAACGAAGCGCAAGAAAATCATTCGAGCGTCTTCGACATCACGGTATTAAAAATGGCAGAGAACAACAGGGGTATGTTTTTCAACTACAGGTTTTTGTTTTAAAATAATTGATGCACACTCCTACACAGAAAATGCTCTCAGCCTAAACACACCTTCCACAGCTTGGTGAGGTGACACCTAATGCATTTCATTGCATTTATGCAAAGCTGGAATATTTTAACAAGACAGTTACTACAGTTCTTACTATATTTGAGATTCTCAATCTCCGATTCAAATTTAATAATTGGCACAGTGTGCATTACTATAGGATCCACAATTCTGATCTCCATCTAGTAGGTTCTAAACTTGTATCGCCTGAAACTGAAGATTCCACATTTATTTTCCTGACTCTCCATTAACTCAGTATTTCTTTGAGTTAAAAATTGTTCTTGCTGTTTTGCAAGCCTTGCTCTCCCCTTTCCATGCATAGCCTCTGGCTTTCCCACCTTCTCTTGCAGCTTTCTCCTCTCTATCCCCTTTTTGAACCTCCTCCCTTTTACTAATCCCTCCTGTAGCTTCCTCCATCTGGCATTTTCTGACGCCCACTTTTTCCTGCGTCCCTTCCACTATCTTGTAACCTCCTCTTTCCCCTTCTCTTACATGGTTTTGCAGCCTCCCATTTCTCCCAGCTCCATTTCGCATCGTCCTTCCTCCTTGCCCCCCACCACCCAACCCCTCTTACAACTTCCTCCTTCTCTCCTGCTCCACCCTTCACCCACGCACATTCTCACCCCCTCATTGTACCCAGTAAAGAGGCCCCTGAAAGAAAGCACGACCGCAGAAAACAGTTGCTCTGCCACCACCTGCTTTCCTCACTGCTCACTGTCCCTCCAGTTGCAGGCTGTTTTAACCGTGCTTCTACCGTGTCTATCAGTAGCAAGCACAGGATAGAACCAGCCCATTAAATGCTCGCTGCTCCTCCTTTTGGATTACTTGCAGGGGATAATTTTCTTCATTGGTTGGCCTCAAAATTGGATTTTCCTTGGCATTTTGCTGGTTTTTCAGGGTAAATTCGGCTGGTGTCCTGCTAGATTAAACCCTGGATTGCAGCCATATGACCATCAAGCTCTTTGTGACCACCCAGTCAGATCCAGCAATAGGAAGTGCTTCCAAGCTCTCAATACAAAAATATCAGCTCTTGAGATTTGGTAAAATAGCTGGCTTGCAAAAAATTGTTCAGTTTATTTGGCTACAGTAACCTCAGAATGTCTGGTCAGGTGGCTGAATGAATGTTCGAGACACTCAGTACAAAGATAAAAAATCTTGTATCTATTTATTTACTTAATGCTCATTTTATGGTTTTAATTCATTTGCATATGTTGGCTTTCTCAGAGTTTGAAAAAAGATTAAATTGGCTTCTATTTTCTCAATCTTTTTAATTGTAGTTTTAGCTCTCCACTCTCAAGCTTTGAAATTTTCTCTTTTTCTAGTAATTGTCCTCCTTCTGTTGCTGGCTTAATAGCATTCACTGGCAGCTGGAGTCGATTTTGTGAGAGACAAGTTGAAATTTTAAAAATTGACTTGTAAGCATAGTGAAATAATGGGACAGATTTCCACTGTCTGAAAGGAGTGCTGATTAAGCTCTCTTATTGGATGCATAGACCCTTGGTGTGCTATTTGCGGGGAGAAGTATGTTGTAGTGTGATAGGCAGGTACGGGGGGGAGCATAACATAGGTACATGTGGTGTGTCTCCCTTCATTACCAGGCATTCATGCAGGGAAATCTCCTGATTTGACCCATAAAACAACTTCTCTAACTAGCTGCTGTTCAATGTAGCTGTAGGGAGTAGAAAGTTGCCAGTAGATGGGAGTTTTTTTAGTGTTCCAAATCCTGTTGCTGACTGTGAAAGAATGTGGTTTATAGTTTCATTTGAAAGGAACGTTTTGAAAATTGAGTGAAAGCAGATGTTGGATTTATGTAATTCCTTCACATTTTAAATCCGTAACAAACTTTGCAGTTTTTATGGGCCTGTCAGAATTAGATATAAGCAATCTAAAAACGTAATTTCATTAGTGCTGCTGACTCATTCAACATCTATTATGTTTTTGGTATTTTATTTAATTGAAGTGACTGAAAATTGGTATTTCTTTTCCTTCTGTCCACTTTTTTATTAAATAGTTGTCAAGTAGATTTTGTAGTTGGATAAATTTTTAAAATTTTATTAATATTTCATGTTTTATGGGCATAGAACCAAATGCTTAAAATTGTGCAGGTTTAAAATATTTTGCCAGTTTAATGGCATTGAGTCAGAATTTCCTATAGCTGGCTAATAATGGCTCTTATTGTTCATTAGACTTGCTGTTCACCTTTTCATTTTCAAGAGATTTTGTGTTGCAAGTTGTTGTAAGTGGAAGATCAAAACAAATTGATGCCTTGACAGAATGTGAATAAAATGAAAAGTAGAGCATTTAAACCAAAAAATGTAAGTTTAAAAAAAGTGAGTTATAGATAAAATCGGGTTCGGAAAGCAACATAAATATTGGATTGAGAGGAATAGAGAAAGACATATAGGTGGAATCTTACAGGGGCTTGAACAATGTAAGCTATGGTAAGACTTGTGGTAGAATCACCTGAGATGTTTGGTGATTCTATCTCAACGTCACGAGCAACTCGCAAAATCTTTTATGAATTTGCCAAACATTGAAGTGAGTTTCTTGCCAGTCAGGTGAGTTTTCTATTGTGGGGAAATTCCTGCTTGCTAACCACCTTGTGAACTGCACATTTTGCCTCGTTAATAAGTGGTTTCCAATCTTCTGAAACTTGCTGAACCAACTAAACGTTGAGAATTCTCGATGTGGAAGTCAGACCAAGTACCTGGTGACTTCAGCTCACTGCTGGCTGTGAGGGGCCTCCGTGTCGCTTACAGTGAAATAGCATCTCGATAACCTACACATACTCCCCTCTCCATGGATATTAGACATCCAATGTTTGCCATTGAAAGGGTGTTGAGACGGAGTGTAGCCAAAGCCTGCATAAGTTAGCTGTGCGGCCTGGTGGTTAAACAGCAACTGGGGTGAGAGAGTAGGGGAGTATGTGTGAAGAAGCATCAGCCGTGCTGGCTGTGTGCCGTGAACAGTATGGCTTTCTGGCTGCTGTGTCATTTTGTTGCTGGTGAGGGGTCTTGCTGGATTGCCAACATTTATCCGGGTATGCACAGCAGCCTGTTAAAATGGCGTGGGCGCCAGGGATACTGGGCTTGCAGTGATACTCGCCCAGTGGTGAATTGTTTCAAGAGCACTGAGGAGTAGAATTGAACGAGAGGTACACCTTGGGGGCATGGTAGTTAGTTCATGAGGACAAAATATGGTGAGTAAACCCACAAGGCCTTGTGGTGAAATACCCTCAATGCAACTGACACTTAGCCAATACATCATAAGATTCAGTCCGTAGAAAATGTTAAGGTTTTAACTAAAACCTACAACTCCAAAAGCAAAACAATTAAAAGCTGAGGAGATGTACTCCCTGCTAGTTATAGTCAGTTTTTAGTGCCAAAAAGGTTGTTTGACAGTAGTTAAACCTTCTTATGCCGTGAAAAGGAATATGTAGGTTGAAGCGGACAAGCTCTTACTTTCCATGAGGGCGATTGACTGTGTATCAAGTGTTCAAATGTGACATAATTTTGTACTGTTCATTTTAATGAACATTCATTCATTTGAATGATGAGTCAGATATCCCAATGCCTTTTTTCATTTTTACGTCTGCAACCAGATTTTCACAATTACCTGCATATTGGCCCTCTCTCTAAAGGAACAGATTTGCACATAAGTAACAATTAAAGCTGTTAACCAGAGTGTTAATTTGAGAGGAAAGTCTGTGCTTGTGTTGTAATAGATAAGTTGGAAAATGAAGTTTAGGTTAGCCGTGGTTGGTCCATTGCAATCTGTTGTAAGATCACTATTGAATTTGAACTATGTTTAATTTTTAAACAGTTGAGAGCAATGCTGTGTACGTTGTGTGTACGTTGAGCCCTTTAAACTATTGTGCAAATGCTGAACCTTGCAAAAAAGCCTTCAAGTGGGCCACATTCTTAAAGAAATCTCTCAAAAAAAGACGCAGGGAGCATTAATTGACTGAAATAGTTCAAAACACAGGAGATAGGGACAAGTTTAGGCTTTTAAGTCATTCAATTCTGCTCTGCATTCAGAAACATGTCTGATCTTCTATCTGAAACCCATCTTCCTCTCCTGTCCCCATATCGCTTGATATCTAGAAATTATTCATCTCTGCCATAAATGTACTCAATTGCTGAGCCTCCGCAGTCCTCTAGGGTAGAGAATTCCAAAGATTCACCACACTTATGAAGACATTCTTCCTCATCTCTGTCTTATATTGTTTGCCACATATTCTTTGACTCTGTCCCTTGGTTCTCGAGTTCCCAACCAGTGAAAGATTCTGTTTGCATCAGCCCTGTCAAACCTTGTAAGAAATATACATGGTTCAATGAAGTCACTTCTTATCCCTCTAAACTCTAGAGAATGGAGTGAACTTCAGCAGTTCAAGAAAGCAGCCAACTTCTCGAGGGTTGTTATTGATGAACAATAAATGCTGGCTCAGCCAGCAATGCCCATATACCTGACTAACGAAACTGAGTCTGCATTTTTTCAAAAATTCAATCTCTCCTCATGGGATAATCCCACCATTTCAGGGATTAGTTTGATGAACGTTTTTTGGCACTCCCTCAATGGTAAGTATAGCCTTCCTTGAGGTCAGTCCGAGCAGCAGCAACAGAGCAAAGGAGAGCAAACCTGGCGGTGAACAGCAGCAGCAGCAGGATAAATACCTTAGGAACAGGGCCTGGACCGAGGAGAGTCTGACCAGCACCAGCAGCAGCAACAGAGTGAAGGAGAATGAACGTGGGGGTGAACAGCAACAGCAGGATAAGTAGTTGAGGAGCGGGGTCAGTCAATGTGAATGTGGAGCTGAACCAAGGGACGGAGTTCTGGAGGTGCTGTCACAATTCAAAAAGTGATATTGGCTTGGCTGCTCAGGAACCAAGTTTGCAGACTAAGTGAATAGTGTCTGGAGAGAGATAAAATACTTATTTATATAGTTGTAGTCTGCTAGAAATAGAGAGAGGGAGTGAGACCTGAGTTTGGTGACTTGTGGATTACCTTGTGTAATAAGTTCCTGGATTGTTGTCTGTAGCTGATAAGGATTGAAATGGCAGGAGAACTCAACCCTGTGGAATGCTCCTCCTTCAATACGTATTTGGGAAATTAGGAATACTTCCAGTTCCCATTGTGACTACATATGTAGGAAATGTGTTCAGCTGTAGCTTGTGATTTGCTGCATGGAGTGGCTGGAGCTAAAGATGGATTCTCTATGGAGCATCAATGAGGCTCAGAATGTCGTGGATGACACTTCTAGCGAGCTGGTCACACCACCAGTAAAGGCTACACAGATAGAGGAGAGTTGGATGACCACCAGGGGGACGAGTAAGTGTAGGCAGACAGTGCAGGAGTCCCCTGTGGCCATTCCCCTCTCAAACAGGTAGACCATTTTGGATATTGTTGTTGGGAGAGGAGGGGGGTGGAGTAGCCTCCTCAGGAGAAAGCAGCAGCCAGATCAGTGACGCTACGACTGGCACCATTGTACAGTAGGGAGGATCGAAGTGTAGGTGATCGGGTGTGTATGGTAGGAGTGCAGGCATATCTGTAGCCGCAAGCAAGACTCCAAGATAGTGTGTTGCCTCCCTGGTCCAAGGGTCAAGGATGTCTCCAAGTGGGCATACGATATTCTGAAGGGGGAGATTGAGCAGCCAAAGGTCGTGGTGCCGAAGACATAGGCAGAAAGAGAGATAAGTTCCTGCAAAGGAAGTTCATGGAGTTTTGTAGCAAGTTGAAAAGCAGGACCTTTCAGGTTGTAATCTCAGGATTATTTCCCATGTTACATGCCACTGAGGCTCGGAATAAAAAGATAGTACAGCTAAATACTTGGTTAATGAGCTGGTGTAGGAAGGAGGGCTTCAGGTATGTGGATCATTGGGATGCCTTCCAGGTCAAGTGAGACCTGTACAAGAAGGATGTGTTGCACCTAAACCGGTGGGGCACCAAAATCCTGGCAGAGATGTATGCAGAATGGTGTCATTTGGGAGGGCTTAAACAAGTGTGGTGGGGAAGGCCGGGTGGGCCAGAGCAGTAGGTCAGCAAGTGAAATGACCATGGAGGATTCAGAGAGTGTGTACCCACTTTGACCTTCCCTGGACCTATTGAAAGCCTTCTGAAAATTCAAATACTCCAACCTACTTGTCACCCTTATGTATTCTGCTAGTTATGTTCTTAAGAAACTCTGACTCCCTGTTTTCTTACTGTCTCTTTTCTTAAAACAGTGGGGTTACACTTGCTACCTTTTTAATTTGTAGAAACCATTTTAAAATTGAGAATTAGGGCATAATTTTCTTGGTGGCTTTAACCTGCGGATTTTTTAATGGCTTGTTCATTTCAATTAAGGTGATTATCTTATAATTAATAGGCACACCCAAAGATTGATTATGTTTGTATTTACCCATCTACACGAGGTGGTGTCTATGCAGGAGACTGTCTGTTTAGGTGGTAGACATCATAACTTGGTCCTCTGTTGATAGGTGTGAATATCAATCCTTTAGAGGCATTTTCTACCTCAAGACCTACACACACAACTGTGAAACAACTTTGAAAGCGGTTTTTGGGATTGGACCCTGTTCCCAACCTGTTGTAGGCAATGGTCTTTTAGGTGATGTATGCCAACCAACAAGAGGTATTATCATCTCCCTTTGTTGCAAGCTAGTAACTCTCAGGTACAAAAGTCTTTCTTTAGGGCTTTCATGTTACATCTTCCAAGTATCCTTGAAATCAAACCTTGGGTGTCCTACTGGTGCTTTGGACCTGGCTCATATCCATACAGAAGTTCTTTTGGTATGTGACCATTTCCATCATGCAAATGTGCTCCATTCACCAAAGTGTGGAAATTTGGTCTGATTAGTGCAGGCAGACTTGGCAGCTTGCATTTATGATGTATTACTGTCATTGTGTACCCATTTGCTATTTTGTTCCTGATAGACGTAAGTCCACCCACATTTCACAGCCATACAGTGAAATCCTGAGAACAGGCCCTATAAACCATCAGCTCGGTCCTAAGGATCAACTTTGTTGTATCATGCATGTTTTACAACGGAGACAAGGATGATAGCTACTTTCCCTATATGTATGTATAGAACCAAAATATACATCAAGGACAGATTGGCTGTCACCATGGACTTGGGATAACAGGATTTATTATCATCCAAGGCTGATACAATACCCTTGGCTCATGACTCAAGATTTTCTTGATGCTATAGTTAGGGAGAAAATGTCACAGACAAAGGAAAGACCACCAATACTTCTTTCTAGCTGAATTTCAGTGTAGTGACTAGTGCAAACATTTCCAGAGTAGATCCAGGACCTGATATGGTTTTGTCTTTAATTTTCAGAGTCATGACTCTGATGAGAGGAGTGTGCTGGTAATCAAGTGTCGCTACTCCACAAGCCTTCACAAATGTAAAAATGGCGATTTGAATCAACAGGATGGTTAATTTGAATCTCAAACTATAAATAAGCTTTTTTTTTGTTTATTTAATTAGAGATAAACTTATCCTTTAACCAGTGGCAAAATCGATTATTGACTACTACTATACTAACTTCAGCTATATCCTCTTTAAAATCAAACTCATGGATATTCAGTCACAAGTAATTCATAGGTGGAAAACATGGGCAGAAAGGACCAAAGTTTGTGGATCAAAAGTTTAATCAAAACAATTGGGTATATTTAC
Source organism: Rhincodon typus (assembly GCF_021869965.1). NCBI lineage: Eukaryota > Metazoa > Chordata > Chondrichthyes > Orectolobiformes > Rhincodontidae > Rhincodon > Rhincodon typus. The sequence continues at coordinate 9,628,860 of NC_063349.1, forward strand.
ATTATACGTGTTTGCAGAATTGGGTTCATAAGCCTTAGACATGCTTTGTGCTCAAGTGCAGAATATCCTAAGACAGTGGGTTAGTATCAGCATAATATAAAATGTCCACCCATAGCATGCATCCCCCTTGTTAAGGGGCCATTCAGTTTGGCTTTGACACTGCTGATGTTTCTCGAGAATGCACAGGTCAATCACTTGCCACATCTATTTATTGATTGTCCCTCATCTTTGTACTGTCTTCAGCACTGCTGAGTTGCACTGTGTCCTTAATTGGCCCTATGGTTTTTTCCATGTTTCCATTCCCACTTGTTATATTTAAGGCTGAGAGAGATTGTTGATCAGTAGGGGAATCAAGCATTATGGGGAAAGGGCAGGAAAGTGGATTTGAAGAATATCAGATCAACTATGATCCCATCAAATGGCAGAGCAGGGCTCAAGGGGCTGAATGGCCTACTCTAGTTCATATTTCTTATGGTCTTATTCATCTTGAGATTAGTGTATGGGCAGCAAGGCATCTAGATTTTAGTGAATGGTGGAACTAATAGTCCATCTTTTTAACCCGTAGGGCTTATATATTGAAATTAAGACAGAGGGATTACTGAGAAGTAAATATGGTGAATTAGAGGGATAACCGGTACAATTACAAAATTTAAAGAGAGGAAAGGAAAATTGGAAAAGAATGAAAGATTAAAACGGGCAGACAACAAAGAATTTTTTTTGAAAAGTTAAACATCTTTAAGAACAGCTTAATACCTACAGGAACGAGACGCTATATTTTCCTTTTGGAACCAGGGAGGTTACGTGGCATTTTATGAACCAAAATCTCATCAATAAAGAGGTACTTTAAATTTATTTTTAAGCAACTTGTTCAGATATGTTATGACACATCTCCAGGGCAGGTGAGTTCAATTGAGAATTAAATACTATGGGAGCATTGGTTTAAGGTGAGATGGGGCAAGTTTAAAGGGGATATGCAAGACACGTTTTTTACATGAAGGTAGGTGCCTGGGACACGTTGCCAGGAGATGTGGCAAAAGCAGATACGATAGCAACATTTAAGAGGCGTTTAGTCAGACTCATGAACAAACAGGGAATAGAGAGTTAAGGACCACGTGCAGGCTGATGGAATTAGTTTAGAATGGCATCATAGTTGGCGCAGACATGGTTCTCCAAAGGGACTGTTCCTATGCTGTGCTGTTCTCTGTTCATAAAGCACAAATGCAACAATTTTTGGAACTCTTGGGGAAATTTTGAAGAGCTCCAACTTTCGCAAGGCTTGGAGTACAGTGGTGCAAATCAGCAGTATGTGGTGATTTTTAATACATTGATATATCCTCTTTGCCACAAATGACTGTACAGTTTTCACACCAAGAACAGCATGTGCAATAAACTCATTTTTCTTTTGTCGTCAATTTCTCCCATGGTTTCTACCTCTGTGTCTGTCAATAATGTTGAGTATACCTAAGGTTTTCTCCATGGTCTCTCTTGGTGCCATCTCATGGCAACCACATTTGAAGGTGTGAATTGTTGAGCTTCAGTGATGAAGGAAAGTTCTAAATTGGGTGTCCATGAGAATGAAGGAGTGTAGCACTTTTTGTAAAGTCTCTGTAATCTTTTATCACCACTGATACGTATAATTACATGGGTACTGAAAATGCTCAACATATAGCCCTGTTCAGAAATGCACGCTTACGACTCCAGTTTCCATCCAATTATTTATATCACCTTTCTTAGTATGATTGTGAATTAGATTAAAATTATTGGACAATTGTTGAGCCCATTAGGAATTGTGTTAATACTGCCTAAACATATTCTTTAAGACCCTTCGAGTTGGCAGTGCTCTACGTTCCATGAATTTGGCCAGGATGTAAACACAGGCCCAAGAGTTAGAAAGATAATGTGCCAAATGCTCTCTCACACATTATTCCTCTTAAGCAATTATTAATTATAGATTTTAAAAAAGTTCTTATGTCTGCATCTCTATAATAATGTAATTTTCAGGACTTGAATTAGTAGGACTACCTGATGTAGAAAAAAAGTGAAATTTTTGCTGTAAGTTTTAGGCCATTTTTATTTGAACAATCTTTTTTCCTTCTTGTAGAGGACCGAAGACAAAGAGATATGCTATGACTATTAGGTAAGATCTAGCTTTTTTTTATATCGAAACGTAAAATATTTGTGATTTTGTTCACCTATTAATGAATGCTTTATGAATGATTAGTTTCCTAGAAATAGTGCTTACCACTGTTAACCTTTTCAGATGATGCAGCATTGTTTTTCACTGTGTGTTTGTTACCAGTTGGATGTTTTTATTATAATTTTAATGTTACTTTGAAAAGTTCCGATTTATAAAACCTATTGTTGTTATAGTTATTAAAAATAAATTTCAAAATCTGCTTTTTTTTAAAAAAAGCATAGCACGCTGCCAGTTTTGGCATCCTCAAAATAGGAGCATGAAGTGTTTGTGAGAATAATGTGATTAATTTGTGACTTTGACAAATTGTAGTGTCTGTATTGATGTATTTCCAGGTGGAAATATATGGAAAATGTATATTCTAGACATGACCAGTTATCAAATTTAACTGCCTAAAGTACAAATATTGGAGCCTCAAACAAAGAAAAAGTTACCTAATTTATGGAGCTAATTTACGAAACCACAAAAGATGGTGGCAGAGTACCAGCGCTGCGTTCGAGCTCCTGGCCTGGGGCTTGTCCGCTTCCATCTGCCTTCTTTGTTGTTTTTTCTTCTTTTTATTTTTTGTTACTTTTGTTCTTTTTGTTTTATTCCTTTATTTTCTCATTGAAGCCTTTAGCTAAGTTGAGCAGGGCGAGAGTGGGCCCGGCCTCCCATGCTGTGCGGTAGCAGCGGCAAGATTCCGCTCTACAGGGAGGGCAAGCGCTTAGGGAGCTCATGACAGCAGCAAGCGTGGGCCCAGCAGCGAGAGAAGTGCCAGAGCATGGCAACTTCAACGTTGGTGGGCCCACCCGCGCAGGACTTGAGGCGGTGGCAGCAGCATCGACTTTCAAGATGGCAGCAATAGCAGGGTGGCCTATGCGGTCAGCGTTGGAATTGGGATGTTGGGCTTCAACTGCAGTGATACGGTAGATCTGAATCAGTACTCCTGGTGAATCGGCGGGAGCGGCAGCTGCATCCGCACTGGCGTGGTAGGCCCAGTGTGGTTCTCCTCAAACAGTGGGGGTGATGGTGGCCCTGTAGCGGGACTCCTGGAATTGACAGTGATGGGGGGACGTTGGTGGGCCCAGAGCCTTTTGGGGAGTGGGGGGATCTCCACAATGTCGAGCAGATTGCCAGAAGAAGGAACTTCATTTTTTGTTATCTTCTGGTTATATCCTAATATCATCTTTAACTCAAAATGACACCACAGTGTGGTGACATATTACTTTTTGCACTGTAGTTATTTGTTAAATACAAATGACAACAAATTATTCAACATTCCTGCATTTAAAGATCACTTCATGGAATCATCAATCTCACAGCAAAAGTAGCGAGCATGTTGATAAATCAACAATCAGTAAATTTATTAATTCGTAGTAGAATTCAAATGAATAATTTTTTCTAATACCTTCAGTTAAGGGCAGTCATCAGGCTTTATAAATAAGCTGTTCCAAACGAAAGAAGCAAAGCTTGAGACTTGAGCAGGTATGTTCCTATCCATAAGGAGGTCAACGAAGTAAGCATTGAGTCAAAACAGCTAAAACATTTAATGTTGATGAACTGGACACTTTGGAAGGTAGTTGATAAATGTTTCATCCTCTGTGTGCTCTTTTTTCTTTTATAAAATGGCTAACATTTCACACAACGTCAAAGAAAAAGCATGAAAGACACTGAAGTTTATTTTGGAGTACAGCAGTACTGACTGGGAGAAGCATTCTACCACTTGTTCAGAATAGCGACAACTTGCCCAAGAAAGCAGATGCTTCTTTCTGGATTCACTGCCTCATGGAACATCCTGCTTTATGTGGTCCAAACTCTGCAGGTCCACCATCAGCCCTTTCAGTTCACGAAGATCCATGGTATAAACTCACCTTATCTACGTAATCTTCTATGTTCTCACTTTTCAGATGACAGTCCAATTTCCTTTTGCATGTCTAGATCGAACCAGCCTCCATCACGTATGCTCTGGTGGAGCATTCCAAATTCTATCCACTTACTGATTGAGAAGGTTTTTTCTCTCACCTTGATTTTGGGAAAAATTATATCTCTTACAAGTCTCATCAAAACCTCTTGGAGTTTATATAACCACCTTAACCAGGTTTCTACCTATTTCTGAAGGAATCCACTGGCTAGGACTGTTGTTTAAATTTGGAAATCAACTGAAAGAACCTAAGATAGGCCAAAATGATATTTATTGAAATACTACTGTGTCACTACTGCAGCAGTTAGAGTATTCAACATGAGTCAATGATAAAACTTTAAAAGATATAATGGGGTGAGAAGGGCACGGGTGTTACTGGCGTCAATGTCGACCATGATATGCAGTCACAGAACTTTGATTAGTAGCCTATTTCATCGCCATTCCTGGACTGTCCTTTGGATTGACTTCCATGTTCTTTTCCGATTATCCTTCTATGAATCAACTCGGGAAATTTGTCTATGTTAAAAGGCACGATACAGATATAAGCTACTATACTTGCAACATTTCAAGATGACTTGTAATTGGAAATAGAACAGATCCTGCTGGTTATAAGACTTAGTTTCACAAACTTTCTAAGCCAGTTGACTTGTTGCCAATAGACCTCTCCTTACAAAAGGAACAAACCTTGCATCAAGTAGAATTGGGAAGCAAAGAAATGTCAAACTGTCAAAATAGGAGCCACAAAAATGGAAGAGGGTGTCAACAAAGACACCAAAAGGGGAAACAAATAACGCAGAAAATCAATCACAAACCAGCAGTGGATAACATTGCTTGGTAGCCTCAACCTTTTCAAAATACGATAGCAATAAAATATGTGATTTAAAAGCCAGCAGGGATGCTTCCAGAACAAGAGTGGTGCCAAAACTATGTTTTTTTTTCAAATGAAGCTGTACAGGCTTTTCCTGGAATTTCAAACTGTCAGCATACTACAGCCTTCTTTGGCATAAACCATCAGATGGTGGTTATGAGATGATGCTTGTACATGCGTGGGAGAAGATTTAAACAATGTAAATGCAATGCAATAAAATAAGCAAATTACAGAGAAGAAAAGGAGGATCTGGAGGACTTAACAAGACAGGGATGAAAGGGCAAAAAGAATCCAGTCACTGGCTAGAAAAATGAAAATATTGCGATATGCTTCAATGTCATTTTTCTATTGATGGGAGCTAAGCACAATAATTGTAAACATACAAGTAAGCATTCAAAAATAGTAACTCCTTGTATTTTTTTCAGATCTGCCTCTTGAGGTTTGAAATGTTTGTCACATATTTCCAAACAAGGAACGTCACAGCCCAATGAAGCATAAAGTATCAGAAATTAACAAGCTTCATCTCCATTGTGTGTCAAATTAGCTCATCACGGGACAACAGTTAATGCTACGATTCATATGAAAAATAAGCTAGGGTTTCTTCTCCTGATTGCTATCCAGTCAGCCGTTTGAGAAACTGGGAAAGTCTGGACTTTTGGGGACGGGATAACATCATGCTCTGATAAAATAGAATGCCAGTTGTGAGTAGGTTTGCACATGTTATGTAACTATCTGTGAGGTCTGTGGGTAGTTGTAGGGCCTGAAGAACCCCAAGGAATTCAGCCTGAACATGGTAGTACAACAGAAATAAGTGCAGGTAAACAAAATTTCTGGAATAAATATGCTTTTAATCAAATAATTTTAGCTTTGATGCAAGAGTGTCAGTAAATGGAAGACCCATTTAGATGTAGTGCATCTTTTTTGTTTTTGTTCATGACTGTAAATTGTTGCAATCCTGAGCCATTTAGGTTACAAACTAACGAGGGACCATAACATTTATTTTAAAGTAGACAAAGGGTGAAATCTAGGGGACTAAGAGAATAAATCCATAAGAATCTTCATTTTGAACAAACAACAACAAGCTTTAATATACAATGTTAGACCAGTAATACAATCAAAAATATATGGAGTATTTCTAAAACCCTGAATAAATATGGAGAATAGACTATGATTGAAACCCCACAGTGCATACCAAATAACAAATATGATCAAAAGAGAGTCCATGGATTTCTTAACAATTCCGCCAGCCGTTAGTGACAAAGTGGGTCATCAAATCTCATCAAAATTCATAAGAAATTATACTATGTCACATTTGCTTGAAAACTGTACTCTGTCACAACTTAACTGGGAAAGTGTGCGAATTTTTAAGTCCCATGGGTCCACAAATTGCAAAATGTCTAAAATACAAATACACCACAAAAATAACCATTTTGCCTACCCAGGACAAGAGCAAATCAGGTCAAGTTTCTTCAGAAACAGTCTCTTTATTTTAACTCATAACTTTAACCAGAACCGTGAAACGAAAGAATTTCTAATTTATGGGACTTAAATTCTACCCTTCAATACACCAAACAAACACTCAATCACAGTTAAGACAGGCAAAAGACAAATGGTTTACCATGTACAATGGGTAGAAAAGAAGCTATAGAGGGGGTATTATAAAAATTTTAAAAATCCAGACCATACAAGATGGTCAGGATAAATCAGGAATTTACAGAAGATTTAGTCTCATATCAGTGGTTGGGAAATGATTGGGGATAACTTGATAGAGAGAATTAATTTCCACTTGGAGAGGGAAAGTTTGATCAGGGATAGTCAGCATGGCTTTGTCAGAGGGGGGTCATGTCTAACAAATTTGATTAAATTTAGCAAGGAGGTGATCAGGTACGTGTATGAGGGTACTGTAGTTGATATATTTATTTCGGCTGAGCCTTTGAGAAGATCCCACATGGAACTAATAAAGCAGGTCAAAAGTACATGAGATCCAGAGTAACTTGGCAAGACGGATCCAAAATTGGCTTTGTGGTAGGAAACCATGGGTGGTGACAGAAGGTTGTTTGTGTGCATGGAGGCAGCTGCCCAATGGCGTAACACAGGGGTTGATGCTGGGTCCCTTATTGTTTGTGATTTGTATAAACGCTATAGGTCAGAATGTGTGGTGGGGGAATGATAAGTTCGTTTGCTGATGACACGAAGATTGGTTCAGTGGTTAATAATGAAGAAGACGGTCTTGGGTTACAGGAAGATATTGACAGGGCTGGTCAGATGGGCAAGTCAGTGGCAGATGGAATTTAACCCTGAAAACATTAAGGTGATGCATTTTAGATGAAGTGACAAGACAAGGGAATGGCAGGACACTTGGAAGCTCAGAAGAACAGAGAGATCTTGGGGGGGTTGTCCATAGGTCCCTGAAGGTAGTGGACAGGTTAATAAGGCATATGGAACCCTTAACAATACAGTTGAGGCATAGATTATAAGAACATTGAGGTTTTGTTGGAGCTGGACAAAACTTTGGTTAAGCCACTGCTGGAGTACCATGTGCAGTTCTGATTTTTTCATTCTAGGAAAGATGCGACTGCACTGGGGGAAATTCACCAGGATGTTGCCTGGGTTGGAGCATTTTAGCTATGATGAAAGGCTGAATAGACTCAGCTAGTTTCCTTTAGGGCAGAGAAGGCTAAGAAGGGACCTGATTGAGGTGTATAAGATTATGAGGAGCATAGCGAGGGAGGATAAGAAGCAATTGTTCCTCTTAGTTGGAGGATCACTTACGAGGGGCATAATGTTAAGGTGAAGGGTAGGAAATGTAGAGGGATTTGAAGAAAAACATTTTCACCCAGAGGGTGATGGGAATTTGGACTGCATTGTCTGAGAGGATAGTGAAGGCAGAACGCCTCCCTGCCTTTTCAAAAAAAAAATACATTGTACTTGAAGTGTCATAACATTCAAGGCCATGTACTGGAAAGTAGGTTCAGTGTAAACAGGTTGGCTTGATGGGCCAAAGAGTCTGTTCTGTGCTATATAACTCTATGGCTGTATGACACAAGGTGGAAAAATCTTATTTTCTCTCTCAGCCCATTTGACCATTGCAGTGATGAGACACTGCTGTCTCTACACTGACACTTGTCCTTCAATGCAATTGTTGATCAGGTCTTTTCTTGTATGAATTCTTTCTTTTAAACTTTCTTGTGTTTTCTGTCTTTTCCCCAACGTGGAAAGATGGAGAGGGGTGCTGTCTATCTGCAGGCTCTGATGCTTTTCATTCTTTGCCGCTCTTGGCACTTACAACTTTTTAGACACTCTGCAGTTCAACCAATCAGAGAGCTGTTGCCGGGCAAAAATTCCCTGAAAAAGATTTTTGGTGTCGGTCAGTCTTGAATTCCCAGTTTTTTTTCCTTGTTTCCAGAAAGCAGCATTGTACTGCATGGCTTAACAAATGCAAAACCTGATTTTCAAGTTTCAAAACACTCCTGGGTATTCGGTAATAGTAACCTAAGTTCCATTTCTGATTATGGTTCTAAAAACTGTGGTCTCGAAATAGCTGCCTTGTAGCATAGCACCTTGATTTTTCTGAGTTCCAGTGTTGCTCAGTTGTATCTGTCAGACATAGCTTGTTGACTTTCCAACCCCACTTTCAGCATTTGCTTCCTCCTAGCAACCCTAGGACATCCTGAGCCCCTCACTGAACTGAACTATTGAAGTGAGTTTTCCCCCAAGTCCTCACTACACAAAAGCTATACTTTTTAGCAGCGGTGTTAACAGCAATATTCCCTAACGTGGAGTCCTTATCAGCTTCCCCAACTAACTGACTGTCTCACTTACCTGTTCCTTTGAACTCTTCTTCAGTGACACCAGAAATGCCCTGAATGACCTTTTGAAAACCTTGCAACTGACCCCTGTCTTTGCTGGTCGGAGTTGAATGTTATTAACGTTTTGAAATTGTCAAGCGTGAGCATCATTGGAAATGAATGAACGTTACATTCTCACAGAATGCTGGAAATGGATTTCATCATGCTAAAAATACTTACATTAACTCTTAAATATCCTATGGCGTGAATCAAAGGATGAACTATTCCAAAATGTAGGGTATTATCAATGAATTGTCTGTGATGAGGAAACTTCTATGTGTGGGCATCATGAACTTGGAGGATGCGCATGTACAAAAGAATTTTTTCGAGTATTAAATGGCATTGCATATATTATTGTGGAAGATTGAGTGATGTTGGATGCTATTAGATACTTGTGTAGGTGAGCTTTTGTTTTTGAGATTTAAAGTGAGTGCACTGTGGAACCGTAACAAAGCGTTTTAAACAGAATATTTGACAATGTTCTCACAGGGATAACTTCAGAAGGAAGAATTTCTATTCCTCTCCGCATGTCCGAGAGCGTTCTCCTCATAAAAGAGAAGCACCATACTCCAGAAGAGAATCTCCTCACAGCCGTTCTGGATCAAGTATCAGCAGCAGAAGTTATTCTCCAGATAAAAACAAGCAGCCATCTTCTCATCAGTCCCAGTTCAGCAAAAGTAAGTGCGTAAAAGGAGAGGAAGGACTGAGCAGTTCTATTTGCAAAAATACTATTTTAAAATGTGTTCATTTTAAGCTTTTATTGTATGACTTATGGTGATAATCCAGATTATAACGTATGAAATATTCCAGTAATTGCAAAGCATACAGTAAAATTTGAATCATATCAAAGCAAAAGTATCTTGGAGAAAGAAGAGGATAGATTGCTTCTCACTGCTTTGGTACCTCACCTCACATTCGTGAAGTTAAATTAATATTACCTCATGGAACTTGCGTCATTGTAAAGTTGAAATCACAATAGTTACCATTTAGGATCTTGAGATTCATCAGGTGTGTAAAGTTTGTAAAACATGTAACAAGATATATTGGGCGATGGTTACTAAATGACAGTCATTAAAACTGAGAAAATCTGAATCAGTATGCACCAGTACTAATTTTCTAGTTCTTCTCTCCTCTGTCCTGCAGCGCTCATTTCTTCCCAATTCAGTTCATTTCTTTCACTGTATTACGTTCGGTTTCTGTAAACTAATTCCATTACATGTTGATAGGAACCTTTGAGAGAACCTAATGTAGAATTGGCTAACATCTTCTTACAGACTGGACAGGGTATATGCAGCGAGTATGTTCCCAATGGAGGGTGTGTCCAAAACCAGGGGTCACAGTGTGAGGATTCAGGGTAGACCATTTAGGATGGAGATGAGGAGACATTTCTTCACCCAAAGAATGGTGAGCCTGTGGAATTCATTACCACAGGAAGTAGTTGATGACAAAACATTGAATGTATTCAAGAGGCGACTAGATATAGTACTTGGGGCAAATGGGATCAAAGGTTATGGGGAGAAAGCAGAATTTAGACTATTGAGTTGGATGAACAGCCATGATGGTGAATAATGGCAGAGCAGGCTCGAAGGGCTGAATGGCCTCCTCCTGCTCCTAACTTCTATGTTTCTATGTTTCTTCAAACATTTCTTACCCAAGCAAGTGGAGTAATTTCAACTTTACCCTTTTTCCCTCCCATCCAAGCAAGCTTTTGCCTTCCACTGAAAACAAGAGCTGAATTTTCACCGTGGTGATGGAAATAGGAGCTTCTTTGTTTTTAAGCCAGAAGCCTGCCTTTTGGGAAAAACTGATTTGAAGTTTGTTTTCACCAGGATGAGCCCTTTTTTTCACTCGATAGATAAATTTCATGTCCACTAGGACCCATTTGAGCAAGAAATGAAAGTGGGTTGGCTGAGGTGTGGATACTCATGTAGAAACTCATGTAGAAACCCCACAGTAGCCATCACTGACGTTGCTCCTCATTCAAAGGGAGTGATCTGCTAACCACGCCAAAACCTCCCACTTCACCAAAGAAAAGCCAAGTGTCATAGGGGAACCAGACAACTGGCATCTGGGTCAGGGCAAACTCTCATGTCTAAAATCTGTCCACCCTTTTAAATACTTCACCCACCTACCCCTTCAAAAAGCTCCAAATTATTTGATTGGTTTGAATTGGAGCAACCGTGGCATTCCTGACCTACCCATCAATTCCCATGCTGCTCACTGTTACTGGCACCAAGCTTGGTGCTTTGAAATCACACATCATCTTGTGCTGGTGTTTAGGAGCTCCTCTCCTTCCTGTCTTCCAGGGACCTTGAAAATTCATCACCATTGTACACCATGGAGCTCACGTAAAGCTGTAATTCAGCTACTGAAGTCTAAATCTGATTTGAAGGAATTAAGTAGTCTTTCCACATGTTCCAATTGGCCCCAGTTGCCAGTGCCAACTTATTCTCTGATATACAGCTCCACTGATTCTTTATTGACAGAGCAATCTTCAGTAAATGGCATCAGCACCACAAACAGACAAGAATGTTTTTAAAATTGCCTTATTTAATTGCTGAACAGTTTTATTTCCCCTGTGAATGCAGAGAGACGATTGACTGGTATTCAATTGCAGTTTTCTAGTTTTGAAGTAGAATGTTAAGAGTCATGCTGTATTTCTATTTTGGTGTGTTGTTGATGGAGCTTTTAGTGAAGCTAATTATATATCACTATTCTTTGTATGTCAACTTAATTTTATTTCCATTAAAGCTCTAAAACATTGAGACTAAATTGAAATTTTCTACAAAGGCAGAAATGATGGATGCTGAAAGAGAAAACCATTGGAGTTGTTATTTGCTATTAATAATCATAACATTACCTTCTTTCTGTACAACATTAACAGTAAAAAAAAATTCATTATTATTAATATGGAAGTCAAGTATTTCCAGCATGATGTCAATGTAGTGACTTGGTTACTCTTAGTTACTTGTTTTAGATTAATTAGTGTGCTATAAGTTCTGGATAAGGCATAGCTAGTGAGCCCAGCCTGGCTGGCTGCATTGCAGGAGCTAACATCCACCAGCCCTCCACTATTTCTGCATTGTCAAGCCGGCCCCTGCATAACTTGTGGTTCACAGCTTCTCAAAGGAGTAGAGAACCGTAGTCTCGATTTAGGAACCTTTTAAAAAAGTACGTTCAAAAGTGCTTAGCCATTTCTGCCATGCCTCTTCCATGACTATTATGCCTTTTCCATTCCAACTTGTGCCTGCACACATCACACTCACCCCCCCCCCCTCCCCAATGAAGTGTCCTGTCATTGTGCCCATGCCAGTTCATGGCCTCACTATGCCTATTCATTCAATGGACGTGTGTAAAACCAGTGAGATATATCTGCAGAACGACATGTCTAGAACTGCTCAGAAACAATGAAAAAGCAACCGTTCATTAATCTTCCTTTGAGGAGAAAAGACTACTGTTTCTGCAACCTGTAAAAGTGTCATTCAGGCAGACTACTAAAATATCAATAACGTAAGTTTCAAACACTCTACATTGAGTCAAACAGACTCTTTGGTCTAATTAGTCCATGCCGGCCATAATGCCAAATTAAACTGTGTCTAAATTTTGAGACAGTGACAAAAGTCAAGATGAAAACAGATGTAAGAACCTTTTATTGTAGATTTGGATAAGCTCATTAAGTATGCTTGAATCAGAGCTCAGACTCCAAAAAACACCCACAATGCTGTTAGGAAGTGAGTTCTGAGATTTTTAACCAAGTGACAGTGAACAAACGACAGTATAGCTCCAAGCCAGGATAGTCTCTGCCTTGGAGAAGAACAGGAAATTGCAGATGTTTCCATGTATCTGCTGCCCTGGTCCTTCTATGTCGAGGAATTTGCAAATTTGGGAGGTGTTAGAGAAACCATGGTGAGATGCCACAGTGCATCTTGTAGATGATACTCTCTGTCCAACAATGACTCTCAGTGGCATGAATGTTGCAGGTTGAGGATGGGGTTTCAGTTGAGTGAGATACTTTGTCCTTGGTCAGGTCAAGCTTGAGTGTTGTTGGAGCTGTACTAATCCAGGCAAATGGCAGGTTTTGCATTGCACTCTCGTGGATGCTGGGCAGGCATTGGAAGACAGGAGGTGAGTTATTGCACAGAATTCCCCAGCATCTGACCTGCTTTTATAGCCACAGTATTTGTATGGTGGTCCAGTTCAGTTTCTGACCACGGGTAGATCCTAGGATGTTGCTGAAGAGATTCATCCACGGTAATGCCATTGAACATCAAAGAGCAATGATTAGATTCTCACTTTTGGGAAAGTTTAATTGCCTGGCACTTGTGTTTTGCAGAGTTTTCTTGCAAGTTATTAGCCGAAATCTGGATGCTGCCCAAATCTTGCTGCATCCAGACTCCATGGCTTCATTGCCTGATGAATTTGTGAATAGTAAATGCTAAATGTTATGGCATGGTCAGTGAGTGTCCCACTTTTGACATTGTGATGAAGATGATGTCATGGATAAAGCTATCTGAAGATATTTGGGCCTTGTAACTAACTTGAGGATCTTGTCATTGGTGTTCTGGGACTGAGATGATTGTCCTCCAGCAACCACACCGATCTTCCTTTGTGCTAGGTACGACTCTAACCAGTGGAGAATTATCCCCCTGCTTCCACTGACTCAGTTTTACTAGTACTCCTTCATGCCATACTCAGCCAAATGCTGCCTTGATATCTTGGGCAATCACTCCATCTCACCTTTACTAATCAGCTCTTTATCCATGTTTGGTCAAAGGCTATACTGAGGACAGGAGCTCAGTGTCCTGGTGGAACCCAAACTGACTCATTGATCAGGTTATTCCTTTGCAAGTTCTGCTTGATGTCACTATTGACTACCCTTGTCATTGGTTTACTAATGATCAAGATTTAACTTCTGGGTCACTAATTGCCTGTGTTGGATTCATCGTGCTTTTTGTACACAAAGCATACTTACGCAATTTTCCACATAGTCAAGTAGATGGTAGATAGTGTTGTAACTGTAATGGAACAGCTTGGCTAGTGCTATGGCTAGCATAAGATTTCAGTGCTATTGCTGGAGTCTTGTCAGAGCCTAAAGCTTTTACATTATCTGCTGTCTTCAGCCATTACTTGGTATCAAGTTAGCTGAAGACTGCCATCTGCGATGCTGGGGACCTCAGGTGGAGGCCAAGATGGATGCACTTTTTTTGCACTGGTGTGCTGGGCTCCTCTGTTGTTGAGGCTGAGCAAGTGGGAGCCTCCACCTCTTGTTCGTTGTTTAATTGTCTACCACCATTCCCAACTGGATGTGATAGAACTGCACAATTTACTTCTGGTACATTGTGTTTGGGATTGTTTAGCCCTGTTTATTTTATGACAATTTGTTCTTTCTGTGATCTCTTTTGGCAGTGTTACTGCATAGCTCATCTATTATGTTTATAGTGTATACTGGATGAATGGGCATGAAAGGGGCATGAGTTGGTGTTGAGTTTATGAAAGGCCTAAGGGTCTGGTTGCAGGGATATGAGTTGGTTCAAAGTGCATTGAGATGATATGGGGAGTTGGTGAGGGTGAGAGGTTAGAATGCATGAGGGGAAGTGCAAGACCACTCAGTCAAGTGACCAAATTTTCAATTTCAAATCGAGATTAGGACATGATGAAGGGCCTGAGAAGGTGCAGCACCATGATGATGCACATATTGGGATACTCAAAGCAGGAATCTGCAGAAAGGACAATTGAAGGTAAAAGATATCTCCTGGATCATGTCCAAATAAGATACCTGATTACTGTTGGCAGCAGTTACAAATCACAGACTTGTTTCAATTCTATTTCTGCTTCATTTGCTTTAAAAATGAATTTTCTCCAGTTGTGGTTTCTCCAGCATCTTCAACTCCCATCACTTATTGGTGGTCAGGCCTTCAGTGGCATAAATTGATAATTTCTTGTTTAGCTAGCTGTGTAATTTTCACAAGTTCTATTAACCCAGAGCTCTAATGCTTCCTAAACTCATTCTTTTTGAAGTGTTAAAGCATTTTAAATCTTAAAATATCTATCAAACTATGTTTTGTTACTTTACGGATTTAAAATGCATATTTTGAATACTTGCAGACTGTCATAATACGAGAAAAGTCCAGCTAAGTAGGTATACTTTTCTTGACAATAGTTTTATCTAGTCAAAATTAAAGTGTTGAAGTAGATACGTGTTTAATGTTATTTTGAAGTAGAAGACATTACTGAGATGATTTAGATTCCACTGCTTACATAATTAAAAGTATTGCCTGAACTATGAGAATACAAATGATAGAACAATGGGACTAATCCCGGCTGGTGACTTTTTAGTGCATCAATTTACTGGCTTAATGTAAAGTAAAAATACTGGCACACTTTGTTAGAAAGCATCTGTTTACATCAATAATGCATCTATTTACTGAGGAAGTTTGGTTTGTTGAAACATGTTAATTAAACCCAGTCTGCCTGGAATACAAAGGATACTTGATTTATATGGGTGATTTTGATAGAAGTCCTGACCTTTCTATTCAGTTCGAACAGCATGATATAAGAATCTACAGATGTCCACAGGAAGATCAAAGTCTTAACTGTTAACTGCCTTAAAAAAGACAATGGTGATGAGATTGTATGGTAATAGCAAAAAGAGTTCATGAACTTTAAAGACTATATATGTTAATTTACCTTTAAGGTGACTGTTTACCTAGGCCAGCATATAAAGTTAGAAATTCAAAACTCTCCAGGTAGACATTTTAAAAGAATATATATTGTGTATTACTAATGTTGTTTTTACGATGGCGAGACCAGTTGATAATCTTTGGTATGGTTAATATGTCCAAAGACTCAGGATTTGATGCTTTGATACCCAACTTGGGCAACCTGGATTTTGAAAAAGATGAGTGTTTGGAATCAGGATATCTGCTGTTGCTTCATTAAGCATTTATTTAATGATACTAAATGAAGAGTTTGAATGTTTTCCATTTCAATGTGATTAGTGTATCCACGACTCAAATCATGTTCAATATTTACTTATTCTGTGGTAGCTAATTTTGAAAGGAAAGCAATTTTTGTACCACCTGTTTTTTGTAGTCAATTATAGTGGAAACATCCTACACTACACATACAATAAATTGTTCTGAGAATAGTCACTGTTGTTATATGGTTGAGACTCAATGATAAAACTAAAGAAAAACTTGCATATAAAAATCACTCTTCATGATACCCGAATGTCTCAATGTTTTACAATCGTTGAAATACTTTTGAAGTGTTGTCACATTTGAAATAGGAAATGGAAATACATAGCCATTTTGTACATAGCAAGCTCCAACAAATAATAATGTTGATCAGACAATTGGTTTATCAGTGGTGCTGATTTTTAAGGACGTCGTTTTTAATTCTGTTTTTCCTAAAATGCAGTGTCCTAAAATTACCTACATTGCTCTAGCTGATTTCTTTGCTTTGATATCCATTGAACTTTTTATTACCCCAAGTAATCCATATAAAATTTTTCTGCATTGTTTTTCATCTGTTCATGGGATGTGAACAATGCTGCATTTATTACATGGTCTTCATTGCCCATGGAAAGGTGGTGCTGGGCTGCTTCTTGAACTGCTACAGTCCTTGGATTGTATGAAAGGTTGTCCAGGATTTTGCCACTGAGAAAAAGAAAGGATATCAGTTCAGCTCCAAGTCAGGAAGACACATCACTTGGAGGAAAACTTGCATGATGGTTGTTTTCCCATGCATCAGCTGCACTCCTCCTTTAGAGGTAGAGGCTACGAGTTTCGAAGGAAACTTGGTGAGTTACTGCATTGTGTCTTCTGCTACTACTACGCATTGGTAGCGAAGGAATTGAATGTGGATAGAGTGTCAATCAATTGGGCTGTTTTGTCCTGGATGATGTGAAGCTTCTTGAGTGTTGTTGGAGCTGTACCCATCCAGCAAGTGGAGAGCATTCTGTCACACTCCTGACTTGTGCCTTGTAGATGTTAGCAGTCTTTGGGAAGACAGGAGGTGAATTATCACAGAATTCCCAGCCTCAGACCCACTTTGTTTCCATGTAATTTTCTGATCCAGTTCACTTTCTAAACAATGGTAATCCCCGGAAAGTTAATACTTTGAATGTCAAGAGGAGATGGTTAGATTCTCCATTGTTTTAAGTGGCCATTGTCCATCAGTTGTGTGGTACGAATGTTATTTGCCATTGATAGAGTCACAGAGTTAAGCAGCATGGAATCAGACTCTGTGATCCAACTCATCCATGCCGTCCAGATATCCTAAACTGATCTAGTCACATTTGCCAACATTTGGTCCATATTCTTCTGAACCCTTCCTATTCATGTACCCATTCGGAAGCCTTTTAAATGTGGCAATTGTATCCACTTCCACCACTTCCTCTGGCAGTTCATTGCATACATGCACTATCCTCTGCATGAAAAATTTACCTCTTAGGTCCCTTTAAATATTTCCCCTCTCACTTCGAACTTATGCCCTGTTGTTTTGGACTCCCCTACCCTGGAAAAAAGACCTGTACTTTTCATCCTAACTACGCCCTCATGGTTTTATAAATCTCAGGCTCCAATGCTCCAGGGAAAAAAGCCTTCAGCCTATTCAGCCTTTCCCTACAGCTCAAACCGTCCAATCCCGCCAACATCCTTGTAACTCTTTTCTGCACCCTTTCAAGTTTAACAGCATCTTTCCTACAGTAGGGAGACCAGAATTGAATGCAGCATTCTAAAAGTGATCTAGCCAATGTCCTGTACAGCTGCAACATAACATCCCAATTCTTGAATTCAATGCACTGACCAATAAAGGCAAGCATGTCAAACGCCACCTTCGTCACCCTCTCTATCTGTGACTCCACTTTCAAGGAATTATGCACCTGCACCTTGAGGTCCCTTTGTTTGGCAAGTCTTCTCAGGGCCCTACATTTACTGTACAAGTCCAGCCCTGGTTTGCCTTGCCAAAATGCAGCATCTCTCATTTATCTAAATTAAACTCAATCTGCCACTCCTTGGCCCATTGGCCCATCTGATCAAAGTCCCATTGTAGCCCGAGAGAACCTTCTTCACTGTCCACTACACACCAATTTTGGTGTCATATGCAAACTTACCAACCATACCCCCTATCTTCACATCCAAATCATTTGTATGAATGACAAAAAGCAGTGGACCTAACCCTGATCCTTGGGGCGCACCACTGGTCACAGGCCTCCAGTCTGAAAAACAACCCTCCATGACCACCACCCTCTGTCTCTTATCTTCAAGCCAATTTGTATCCAGTTGTCTAGCTCCCCCAGGGTCCATGGGTGATTTAACAAGTCTACCATGCAGAATCTTGTCAAACGCCTTGCTGAAAGCCTTATACACAAAGCCTACCACTCTGCCTTCATCAATCTTTTATCGGCCTAAACCTGCATATCGTTCAGGTTTAACTGTCTATGGGCATGGACTGCTTCAGTATCTGAGGAGCCACGAATTGTGCTGAACATTGTGCATTCATCGTGAATATTCACAACTGTGACCTTAAGATTGAAAGAAGATCATTGATAAAGCTGAAGATGCTTCAGCAAGGACAACTCCTCAGTGTCCTTGGACTGAGATGATCGACCTCCAACAACCATAAGTATCCCACTGTGTGCTAGGTATGACGCTAACCAGTGGTGAGTTTATCACTGAATCCCATGGACTTCAGTTTTGCTGGAGCCTCTTGACACTATACTCAAATGCTACCTTGATATGACGTGCAGTCACCCTCAGGCACTGCTGGGTTAAGAGTATGCCTGTCCTGTTCCTTTACTCCATCCAAAATTAATTTCAGTAAGAATTCATTAAAGATGATACTGCTGTTGGATTTCTACCATCCACTTTGAATGCCTTCAATTTGCGCTATGCACTGTTCATTTAACTGTGTTGCGGTTGTTTCCTGTAGATGTCACCAAGCCTGAGGTTCCAAGTTCAACTCCTGGTCAATCTTCTTATCTTATTTGATGGATGGTTTGGGATGCTCAGAGCACTTGAGAGGAGAAAAGTCAATTCTTTCTCTGCATTATCATCCACTGACTTTGCGCGTTTGTGTCAGTGTTCGTAAGAGCAGCAAGCTAAGGACAAGATTGGGCTTGAATTTATGCTTTACCTGCTAATGTATCCAGACAACATTCCTTGGTTAGGCTCTTGTATTGGAAGGCAGCTGCATGTCTCAGCAGCAGTCCAATGATATGTCTGTGGAGCATCTAAGGATATTTTTCTACATTACAAGCACCTTATAAATGTAAGTTGTTGATATTTAGCTGAAGTAAGATTTCTTTCATCCTGTTTAAATGAACAATATTTGCAAATGAGAACATTTTCTCCTTATTAGTATTTCGCAATGATTGTAATGATCTATTGTTTATTCAAACATTTAACGTAAATTATTGGCATATGCCCTGATGAAGGGTGTAAACCTGAAACGTCAGCTTTCCTGCTCCTCTGATGCCGCCTGACCTGCTGTCTTCCTCCAGCACCACACTGTATTGACTCTGACTCCAGCATCTGCAATTCTTACTATTTCCTATTGCCATTGGTGCTTTGGTAGCAACTCAAATACAAATGATGCTGCTTGGCCTGCTGTGTTCATCCAGCCCTGCACCTTGTTGTCTCGGATTCTCCAGCATCTGCAGTTCCTACTATCTCAAATACAAATTTGCTGGGTTTGTTCACAATAACATTTGGGGATTTTTTTTTTAAACCAGCTGCATATTTCAGTAATTCTAGTAAGTTTGCATTTTGGTTGTTGCTGGTTGTGAGATTTGTGTGTCAGGAACCAGCAGTACAAACACCCACCTACGATCAGTACAAAAATAGCTTTAAATTACCTCCCACCATATCTGACTATTTATTCAGTTACATGTTGATTTCAGAAATTCCTTTTTATGAAGTATTCATAAGTTAGGATGGTAAATGCCTTAAACCATTATTCATTTCTTATACTTCAAGACAATAGTTCACATCATTTTAAAGATAATTTTGTTTCTTTCTGCCTTGAAGCATATATATTGCATTTCTCAGTGAGGAAACAGTGCCAAAGACTTTAAACACAAATTGTAGTGTAAAAGACAATACTAATATTTTTTCATCATCAGTCCATAATGAAGTAATGTACGGAACATGCACAGAAGAAAATAAATTTAAAAGAGTGCACAGTTACTCAACTGTGTAGGATTTTTTTTGTGCAGGCACTATTTGTCTGTAACAAAAACATTATATGGTATGTTTGTTAAGTATCTAGATATCTCAGGCTGTCAGCACCTTGTGTTATTTTGTGATGGGCGAGTTTTCAAGAAATAAACTAGCTATTTAAGACTGGCTTTTGAAAAGGTTTTAATGTTATTCCATTGTTAGGGTCATAGCTGAATTCAAGTAAACATGTAGATCCACTGGAAGATGCTTGTTTGAGTATCTGTTTGCAGGCTTTCTTTGCCCATTAGTCATGATGTATCTGTCAGTAACTGCGTTGAATTTTTTTTACATTTCAGTAAGGTCTAAAGGCTGGTGCTTGGGAAAATAACCAAAGGGAAAATAACAATTTCCTTCTCCAACAATGTAACTGTCAATGCAGTTGTTTTCTGTCCCATCTTGACGGCATTGATTCTTGTTTGGATGTTTTCTACAGATGCTGGTGTCCCTCCAGTACATAGCAAAATTTTTTATCTGTATACATAAGCTTGGACAGTAAAGGTAAACAAATAATTAGACCTTGGAAGGTATTGTAGCCCATCTCAATACTGACAAAATTGCCCTCCATAAAGCTGCATTTTACTTCCTATGCCACTGGGTAGCACTCTAGAGCAGGAAGATTGGCAGATTTCTTCCCTCTGCCCCAAGCACTGAGGACACCTAAAGCTCCACTTGCCGTGAGCTCATCCCGCATTGGAAAGCATATACCTACAGAGTTCTGCTTATTTTTTATATAATGCTCCAAGCTTTCAAAAGAGCAAGCTATTAGTACATTTAATATTTCAGTGCTTTGTTTTAACCAGCAAACTGAAGGAGGAAATTAATGAGTAGGTTTTTTTTTATTAGATAGTAATACACAGAACTCTTGAATACTGAATAACACAGGATTTAACCCAGTCCCATCTTTATTTCTGTTATTTTTATCCTCCAATATGGCACAAAATCTCTGCAACAAGCAAAGTTGCACAAACTTGAACACTATTTAAAGCTACATGTATGTGGAGGGTGGGGAGCCTTTGGCAGAGAAGATTGCGACAAATGTTGTGAATTAGGTTGAGGTAATGGCACAGAAATAGTTCAAATAAGTTTCAAGTCAATATGCCGTGCACATTTTACTCATTTTAATTGAAGTATGACGCAGTAAAATCTATCATTCTATATTAAAATTCAAGCTCTGGAACAATACCCCTTTTCTGAATTCAGTTGTCACTGTTATGCTGCAGGCCTCCAACATTGTTTCTTAAACTTCTAGTTTTCAAGTTCTATAATAAATTCTGTAAGTATATGTCTTTATATAAAATGTCACAATTTGTGGCAAATAAAATTGATCCTCTTAATGCTTACAATGGAAATGCACAATAGAGATTCTTTTAGCTTGTACAAGTTTCTTGTTGATTCAATTTGATGCATTGTAACTTTGTGTTTTAATTGATTTCGTTGGTAGTTTCCCTTTAATATACCAGTCTGTGATTACATTATCGGTATCTAGAATATTAATATGCTGCAGTTTCTTTGTACTAAATACGGTGTGGATGCTGTACATTTGCAACATTTGTTCTTTTCTCATACAGCATATATGTAGTGTACATGCTCACTGGTCCTTTCTTGTCTCACAAAAAATAACGCTTCTATATTTCTTTCTTGTTTTTGAATGCCCAGCCCCAAAATACTTAATATTTCTAGCTCAATGACTATTATGTACATACATTTAGACAGTTGGCTCATATTTTTGTTCTTGCTGATTTTTGATTCATAAATTTGATCTTCATAGAATCACTACAGTGCGGAAGCAGGCCATTTTGCCCATCAGGTCCACACCGACCCTCTGAAGGGTATCCCATTCAGACCCACCCCCCTACTTTATCCCTGTAATTCAACATATCTCATGGCCAAGCCACCTAGCCTGCACATCCCTGAATACTATGGACAATTTAGCATGGCCAATCCACCTAACCTGCACAGTTTTTTTTTTGGACTGTGGGAGGAAACCGGAGCACCCAGAGGAAACCCATGCAGACACGGGAAGAATGTGTGAGCTCCACACAGGCAGTCACCCGAGGGTGGAATCAAACCTAGAATCCTGGCGCTGTGAGGCAACAATGTTAATCACAGAGCCACCCAAAAAATTGGACCCTTAATTCCAGATTTTTTTAAGTGGGAAGATGGTGGGGTAATGGTAATGTCACTGGACTAGTGATGCTGAGGAACCAGTTAATTCTCTGATGCATGAGTTCAAATCTCATCACAGTAACTGGTAGGATTGAAACTCAATTCATAAAAGTCTGGAAATATATAGCCATCATGATAATAACCACTCATTTTAGTGTCCATACCTCAGTAATTAGCATGCTAGTCTTGTAGATGAGGGATCGTGAGTTTGAGTCTTGTAGATAGATTTCAGCATGCAAAAGGCAATTTGCCTCGTGGTATTTAAGGTTATAAAAAGATACATTACCAATGTTGAGTTGTAGATTGAGGAAGGAAAAACTGTACAACAAAGCACCACAAGATGGCATTTGCAGCACTGCAGCTGCTATGATCTATCGAGATTTGATGAACTTATTACTCTGGTTGAAGTTTTTGCTCTTTTTGTTGACTTCATAATCATACTTAACTATTTGCAGTCAGCATTAATTAAGATAGGATATTTACATTTATTTTTAGTGATGCTTTCTGAATGCTGTTTTGAACAATGAATAAAATGAAAGATTTCTGTTCCTAAAGGCGGAAAGAATATTCCCTGCAGGCTGTTCCAAAGTGTTGCTTACAAAAGTGACCCTGTTACCCTAAAGTTCATTTTTTTTGTCTGAACTCGTGGTTGGGGATATGAATCATTTTTGGAAGTCCATTTTGCATGCTTTTATTTTAACATATTGTAAAAGTTGTCATTTCCACAAGACAAGAGCAGAAGTAGGCCATTTGACCCATCAAGTCTGCTCCACTATTCAATGAGATCGTGGGTGATCTGATAATCTTTTTGACAATCCACTGTCAGAGGAAGTGGAGGAATCGGGTACAATTATAACATTTAAAAGGCATCCAGACAGTTACAAAAAGAGGAAGGGTTTAGAGGGATATGAGGCAAATGCTGGCAAATGGGACAAGGTTAGATTGGGATGTCTAGTAGGTGTGGGCGAGTTGGACCAAAGGGTCTGTTTCCATGCTGTGTGACTGTATGGCTGTACTCTCAGAAAAGAAATGGCTCCTCACTTTGTCTCAAATGGGCAACTCGTTCGCGATTGAGTTTATGCCCCTTTGGACTTAGATTGTCCCAGAAGAGGAAACAACCTCTTACCAGCAACAAATCTCTAAGAATCTTATATGTTCCAATGTTTCCTCTCATTCTTCTAAACTTCAGTGAGTACAAGCACAACCTACTCAACCTCTCATCATAAGAAAATCCCTGCATACCTAGGATCAACTCAATGAACCTTCTCAGGACTGCCTCCAATGTCCTTTTATCTTCCCTTAGATCAGGGACCCAAAACTTCAGATGTGGTCTGCCTTCTATAGTTTTAGCAAAACTTCCATACTTTTATTCCCTATCCCCTCTGAAAAAAAGACCAACATTCCAGTTGCCTTCCTTATTATCCTCTGAGCTTCTTTGCTAGCTTTTTGTGATTTATGCACAACAGAGAGATGATTGCCTAGTTGTATTATCACTGGACTGTTAATCCAGAGACCCAGATAATGTTCTTGGGACCTGGTTTCAAATCCCACCACTGCAGATGGTGGAATTTGAATTCAATTAAAAAAAAATCTGAAATTAAGAGTGTAATGATAACCATCAATCTATTGTCAATTATCAGGAAGAATCCATCTGGTTCACTAATGTCCTTTAGGGAAAGAAACTGCAATCCTTTCCTGGTCTGGCCTACATTTGACTCCAGACCCACAGCAGTTTGGTTGAATCTTAATTAGGCAAGATGGGCAAATAATACTGGCCTGGCCAGTATCACCCTCATCCCGTGAATGATTTTTTATGCTACAGCTTCTCTGTTCTATCTACCAAAATGCATAACCTCACATTTTCCTACATTATATGCTGACTGCCAATTCTTCCCTACTCCCTGATGTGTCTGTGTCCGTCTGTAGAATTTTTTTATGCTCATCACTTGCCTTCCCACCTGTTTTTGTCATCTGCAAACTTGGCAAAAGTACATGCACTTCTGTCATTTAAAAAATTAATATATATTGTCACTAATTAGGGCCCCAGCACTGATCCCTGTGGCACTCCACTGGTTATAGGTTGCCATCCTGAAAATGCATGCTTTATCCTAATTCTCTGTCTTCTATTAGTTAGCCAATCCTCTATCCATACTAATATTCCAACCTCCAATACCATGGGTTCTTATTAAGTGGCCTTATGTGCAGTACCTTATCATCCACTTTCTGAGTATCCAAATATATTACATCCACTGCTTTCCTTTTATCTATCCTACTTGTTACCTGCTCAAACATTTCTAATAAATTTATCAGGCATGATTTCTGCTTCATGAAATTATGCCAAGTCTGTTTGATTATATTATGCATTTCTAAATGCTGTGATGTTACATTGTTTGTAATAGATAGTAACCTTCTTCCAATGACTGTAAAGCTAACTGGACTATAGTTACCTGTGTTTGTTTCTGTCCTTCCCTTTTTGAATGAGGATATTACATTGGCAGTTTTCCCTTTGTCTGGAATTATTCCAGAATCTAAACAATTCTTGCAAGATTGCTACATTTATATCCACTATCTCTGTAGGTACTTTCTTTGGTACCCTAGGATGAAACCCAACGCGTCCGGTGGACTTATCAACCTTTAGCCCCATTAGTTTCCCTGAGACATTTTTTTCTAGTGATAGTTATTGTATTTATTTCTCCCCAGTTTTTGCCCCTTGATTTAGAATTGTTGGATTGCTATTAATATACTCTACTGTGAAAACAAATGCAAATAAAGTCTTCAAAACCTCTGTGATATTTTTCAAAAAGATTGATAGTGATTTTATTTTTAAAAAGAGAATTTGTAAAAAGTCTTTTTGACTCAGTAGTCATCAAATATAAATAGAGCCTTTATATTTTAAGGACTTTCCTCAGTTTATTGTATAACATTGATTTCAAAAAGAAAATAACAGGAACAATGCCAACATGAATAGCCAAGGTCTTTTTCCCAGGGTGGGGGAGTCCAAACCAAGAGGGCATAAGTTTAAGATGAGTGGGAAAAGATTTAAAAGGGACCTAAGGGGTAACTTTTTCACACAGAGGATGGTGTGCGCGTGCACAGAATGAGCTGCCAGAGGAAGTGGTGGAGGCTGGTACAATTACAACATTTAAAAGGCATCTGGATGGGTATGTGAATAGGAAGGGTTTAGAGGGATATGGGCCAAATGCTGGCAAATGGGACCAGATTAATTTAAGATATCAAGTCGGCATGGATGCATTGGACCAAGTAGTCTGTTTCTATGCTATATAGCAGTGTGACTTTGTGATAAGATGCCTACTTTGAAATGATTTTACAAGATTAATTCATTTTTGTGAGGATATATTTGGCCTTTTAAATCGTATAAGTAGGTTAATTCTCCATCTCTAGCTCAAATAAGATTAAAAAAAGGTAGACGATACACATAGTATATTGGGGGTTTGTGTTTATATTTGAAAAAGGAACTTAAAAATATTGTTTAATTGTATAAAAATGACTTTTGCCTTGCTCAGTCTCCTCTGCTACTAATGCATGCCTTCCCCATTGCAAGACTCATTATGCTTTCAATCCTTGCTGGCCTCCTAAGTTTTAAAAAACCCCAATCTGTCCAGAACACTTACACACTGTTCGATACCCTCTATTCACTCTTGTCCTCACTGGTTTCTTTAACTTCCTATTTAAAGCACCCTTATCTTTAAATTTCTTTATGCCTTTCACCTCATTGTTCTTATGATCTCCTTCAGCTGGCTATCCCTTCCTTCCCCTGATCATTCCAGGCTCGTAACGTTCCAAGCCCCTTCATACTACTGGCAGGAAAGCCTTTATCTGCCTGGGTTCTGATCATTGAAACTTTCTTCCTAAAACCCCTGTACTTTCAACTAATTCTTTCCTTTAGAAATCCACAAACAACTTTTCAGAAACTTATATTTTCTCCATCCCTTGTTTCATGTCCATGTTCTATAATTCCATCTGAGGAGCACAGAGCATCTTTTGCATTAAAGGCCTAAAATAAGTTCTTGATCGTGCTCACTGTCAGGCTATCTGATTTTGGAGAGTTACCATGGCTTATTCATGTCATGCCTTAAGTTTATATCCATTTGAGCAAGTTTCAGGCTTGGAAAATACAGCATAGTACTCAGCAATAATCACCCTGGCCTGTTTTGTTGCCCATTGCCAGGAGCATGAAGATCAGTCGTAGTAGTTCTTCTATTACCAAGACTGAGATCAATGGACTGTGTCATAATGGACAACTGAATCTTTTAATCTTTCAGATCTTCATGATTTAGTTGCACATTGCTTCAACCAGATGATTTTTTACCAATATTGTTCTTTTGCAGTAAAAAAGGAGATGCCTTTATGACATGTTTTGCAGCTTTCTGGAAGTTTTTTTTTATAATTCATATATTTCCTTTAATCTTCCTGCAAACCAAGAAACAAAGCCTTAGTGCGAAAACTTAATTTCAAATAGTCACAGAACTCTAAGGATGATTACTTCATTGAACTATTGAAAATGTAACAAGCAAGCCTGGTTTCTAAAATATGGTCCTTTGATTAAGTTACAAGTCTAATTACCCGTGTCATGGACAAGAGGGGGAGGTGAATTATTTTCACTGTTCTCCCTTTCAACACAGAGCAGAAGTGACTTTTAATTCACTCTCTTATTTTCATTTCCCTTTTAAAGTAGGCAGTGGTGTGTTTCCCTAAACTCTGTGTGCAATTCAATTTTAAATTGATCCAAATTCCTTTAAGTAAAAACAAAACAGGATTTATTGACTAGTACTGGTTCACAATGCACAAGATATATATTCAGTGAAGAAGGAAGAAGGAAGAAGTTAAGAAGGGAAATCATAAATTACTTAAAATCAAAAATTAGTTCACATGTGTTAGGGAATCCAGTAAGTCGATGTCCAGTGGAGATCTTTTCAATTGACCCTACATAGGAGTCCGTTTTGCAGAAGCTGCAATTCAGTCAAATTGCAGGAAAAGATATAGTAGTTCTAAACTGGGAATTGTTTTTTTGCAGATGAAAATACAGGATTCTTTCCAGGTATAAAACTTTTCAGAGATTGTGATCAGAGAGTTAAGCCTGGGGCTGCTCTCTGTGTTCTTTTCTGGTGTCACAAGAAGTTTAGGGAAAGCTGACAAAAACTGCATGATTAAAGATGATTCAAACAAGCCAGCAGTTTGTCATAGGGCTAAGGCTGAGTGACTCAAATAATGAGATGGGCTTTGATGACCTGGTTAAAATCTGTTGTGTTTTGTAGTAGATAGTTCATTAGCACTATCTCATACATAAGGTGTTTCAATGGTTCTCTTTGTTCAGAATTGGCTGAGCTAGACATGTGGTCTACTGTTCCTTTATGTTGGTTTGATTGAAATGTTTCTATGAATGAGAGGTGCGATATTCCAGAGAAATGATGGTTTATCTTCTGTCCTGGTAACTTGTCCGTTCTATTTGACAACAACCATCTTTGCTGGGATCCTACTTTTAAGTAATGTTTTGTCAATTGGCTTAGTTAATTTAATATTTTTACTTCATAAAGATTTGTATGTTAATGTTATCACACCTCAAAGCATCTGACATACTATGAATTAATTGGATAACTCAATTGACTGGTTATAGGCAAGCATGTAACTGTAACCTAAACAGTCTCCAGAAAACATTTAGGGTGATGGTTTTTTGGTCTGTAGAAGTGTATATCGTTATTCTTAAAGACTTTTGTTGCTTACTTATGACTGTTGACTTTTGTCCATTTAAATACTGTAGTGTCTAGAATATTAATGCTTCCTTGTGTGTTGGGCTTTAAGTTTAATGGAGCAGTGATGATTATTGAGACTCTTGATGAATTGTTCTAATTCGGCTTCCGAGACCATATCTCGGCACAAATACAGAAGGTATTGTTATTCTGTGTTTCATCTCTGCAGGAATTAGGGAGAAGGAAAAGGGCAATTTTGAAATTAATAAAATGAGCCTTTGAAAGTCAAAAAGGTGCACTTGAGAAAATCTCAAAAGCAGCCTCCAAAAAACAAATCCATTTGACCCCTGTTTTGATTATAGTATACAATATGAAATCCAATTGCAGCTCATTCACCAATTATAACTCTTTTAGTAATATTTACAATGAGTCTTGTAACGTGAAAGTGGATTATTTTATCAATTCAGAGGTAAATTTAGAGATTCCATTCACGCTAGGAGGGGAGTGGAAACTTCAACAATGCAGGTGCTATTCTAGATGTCTGTAAAATTCTGTCAACTTCCAAGATTGTCACTTTCAAGGAGTAATGATTGCAAGTGCTGGCAATTTTGCTGTCATTACCACCACAAATATTAAGTTCACGTAACATGCATGAGTTCTGCCTTACCTACAGATGAGAGAGAAATTCGGCCTGATTTTCCAAGGAGTACTGATCTTACCTTGATTGCCACTCCACCCTTTTTTGTTCACAAAAGGAGGGAGTTCTGCATTTGAGTTCTTTTGCAGCACAGGGCTTTCAGAGGAAGGCAAATCACGTCCTTTTCCATAGTCAGCTGCCATTTTCTGAAATTTGCAGATCCTGGCTGCCACTTTGACAGCTGCTGTTAAACCATAAATAAGTATGATGCTAGGCTACTGGGAGGTTAGGGAGCTCGATGACTGATTAGGGGAGATAGGGTGCCAAGGATACCAACGAGGTAAGGTTGTCAGGCGTATAGGGGTACGGGCCCGGTATTTAGGTTACCAAGTAAGTAGGGTGCCAACTAGGGAAGGGGTAGTGCACTAGAGACAAGATGCCAGTTGTGTGAGGATAGGCACCAGGTATGTAGGATTCCAGGTGGATAGGATGCCACATGGACAGAGGAAGGTTGGCAAATTCAGGAATCTGTCCCATCGGAGCAAAACTGCTCTTATCCATGTCACTTTGAGTTAGGTGGATAGGATGTCAATATGCAAGGTGTCAAGGGAAAAGATGTAATGTTTAGGGCAGGTCAGGGTGTGCAAAGGAAATTGGAGTAGTGTGAAATCAGGTTGGCTTGGGAGGGCTGGGGTTGGGTGTTTGGGGTATACGGTCCAGTCTGACCTGGTGGGGCGGTGTGGGTAGGAGGTGGGCCCGGTCGGATCGTGTCAAGTCGGGTCCATCGGGGGTAAACGGAATGAGGTCCTCTGGTGAAGTCGGGTCCGGGGGAGTTTAGGGGATTTGGGGAGGTGTGGTTAGGGATGTGTGAGCTAAGTAATGGGACAGTTGTATAGTTATTCAGCAGTTCAAATATTTATTTAATAGTCCAACTTTTCCTGAGTAACTATTCTGCTTAATTTCTTCAGAATACTGTAGAGTCTCCAGTTTGTGTAAGACTTTTGGAGGGTTCCAGGCTTGGAGGAATTGCCCAGCAGAAAATTCAATTTCCCATGCAATTCCTTCAGAATCTGCTGCAATGGGAATTCCACGGGGTCCCTATGTGCACCTCCCATTTACACTGAAACAACAATTGTCTGGCCAGTGACAAATCCAGGCCATTGAAGCAAAATGACATATGACGGACACCTGAGCTAAGGCAATGATCAATCTTTTGGAAGGAAAGAACTTTTTTTTTAAATGCAACGTATCTGAAGTTCACTTTGAAAGATATAATCCGGAATTAAGTATTTACCATATTTTAATTTTCTATTCACAGATAGAGAAAGATCTTCTGTTTCTTCTTTGAACCCCTCAAGAGATGCATCTCCATCGAGTTCAGTGCCACCAGCTACGTCAAAGGTATGCAGATTTGTGTGCTTAATTGCCATTTAAAAGAAAATTGCTGTGTTGTGATTCATGGGATAGCCATCAGATAATTATTTCCGTGCAATATAACAACCATCTGTATTATTTCTTAGCATATGTACTTTTGCAATCACTATCTTGTGCATTTCATCAGAAATCTAATGTACTATTTCAATGTCAACATGAAACAGTAGCAGTTGTCATCATCACTCCCTTGAAATGAGGATGACACCTGCCAGGCTTCATGTTTTGTGTCCTCAAGGACTTGACAAGCCAATCCTGGACCTACAAGTCTTTGGGTGCAAAGGACAAGAGTTGTCTTGGGAAAGGAGATTCTAGAGGACAAATTCTGTTGTCTTTCCTTCTATTTTAGTTTCTTCCCTGCAGGGAAACTTCCGACCACACAGGAGCTTGTTAGTGAGATGCCACCAAATGACATGGTTTATGGTGTGTTCCTCCCACCCAGTGATATCAGTTTGTCCAATGCTCAATAATGCCTTTAGAGTATCCTTAAAATGTATCTTAGTGTTACATGCCATCCTTAAGTTGTGAAAAGCAGGTCTACTTTGGAAGCCAATTATTTAGCTATAGCATCAGGCCATCAGAGCTGATTGTGCATAATCGTGGTTGCAGTGCTGGATGAAATGTCTTCAGTGAGCATTCCGAAGTTTGTTTGCCTGTCTTCCCATTCAAATTTAAGTGTCTTTTAGGGACACCACTGGGAGAAATTCTCCAGTGCCCATCATACTGCCATATAGAAGGGCAGTAGCAACAGCATTGTTGATTAAAGCCTAAAGTATCAGGCAACACCATCAACACAATCCCTTCGTAGATTGAGATTAAATTTTAGTATGTTGCCAACATTTGCTAAGATACAAATCACGATTCAGTATCACAATTGAGCTTGACAAAGTGGACATGGAAAGAATGTTTCCTTTTGTGTGTAAGTCCACAACTAAAGGACACTGTTTTGAAATTAGGGGATCATTATTTTAGGGCAGAGATGAGAGATTTATTTTTCTTTCAGAGGGTTGAGAAATTTTATAACTCTCTGTCTCAGGAGGGGATTGAGGCAGGCTCATTCAATATTGTTAAGGTGAAGGGAGATAGATTCTTCTTAGGCAAGGTGTCAGGTTATTTCGGGCAGATGGGAATGTGGAATTCAGAACAATCTCTATTTTATTGAATGATGGAGCAAGCTTGATGGGCAGAATGTCTCATTTCTGTTAATTTGTGTGCTTGTATGAAATAATAAAGGTAAGAGCAGCTTATGTACATTATCACTACTAAAACCTACTGCTGTATTGCTCTTTATTTTAGTCTTTTATCTATAAACTGTAGGAACAGAGGTGCAGGAGTGGGCCATTTAGTCCATTGAGCCTGCTACACCATTCATTTAGATCCTAGTCAGTCATTTATCTCGATGCCACTTTCCTGTGCTATCCCCATACACCTTGATGCCATTAGTCTTCAGAAATCTATTGATTTCTGTCTTGGTCATGCTGAATGATTGATCTTCCCCGGCTTTCTAGGGTAGAGAATGCCAAAAGATCACCATCCTCTTAGTGAAGAAATTTATTTTGAGAGTAAGTCGTCTTAGTTTAGATCCTCAAGCCAGGGGAAACATTTTATCTGCTTCCACCTTGTCATGTCGTGCAAGACTTTGCAAGTTCCAGTGAGGTCACCCCTGACTCTTTGAAAAACTTGGGGATACAGACCCAATCTACTCCATTTCTCTTCATAAAACAGTCCTGCCATCCCAGGGATTAATCTGGTGGACCTCTATTGACTCTCTCTCTATGGCAAGTATATCTGTTTGAAAAAGGGGAGCAAAACTGTTCACAATACTCTAGAAGATTTCTCACGAAGTCTCTACACAGGAAGACGCCTTTACGCTCGTGCTCAAGTCCCCTTGTGATGATAGCTAATATATAATTTACTTATAAAAGCAAAGTGCTAGAGAAACTTGGGCAGCAGGACTGACAGCATCTGTGGAGAGAGAAACCATTCACTTTTCCAGTCCAACGTGATTACTCTTTGAAACTGGAAAGAGCTACAAAATTGTGGATTTTAGACGTTGTCAGAGGGGAAGACTGTTTTGTGACGCAGACTGATGCCACGAGCACAGATTCAATTTCTGTATTTGCTGAAGTCACCATGAAGGCCCTGCCTTCTCAATCTCACCCCTCTTCTGAAGTATGGTGATCCTGAGGTTAAAGTGAAGTTAATGAGAGTGTAATCAGCAAGAGTGTGCCGGGAGTTGAGCTAAGTGTGGGAGTTTAGGAACGTGGGGGAGGGAGGCTTTTCTGTGTCTTATTCTGGCCACTTTTGCAAGGGACTGCATTGTGGTCAAGATGCTGCTGATTAGATCGAAGAGCAGGCCTAGGTGAATACCAGGCTTTGTTGAGGAGGGGCGAGCACCAACAAGGTAAACCTTTTTTGTCCTAAGTCCGCTACTTGTTAAAGGTGCAGAGATGGCAGTCAGTGGAGCAGTATGCTCCTCCTGTCAGTTGTGGGAGATCAGGGAGCAGAGTTGAGTGTCCCTGGCGACTATGTCTGCAGGAAGTGTGTTTGGCTGCAGCTCCTCTTGGACTGCATCAATCGGTTGGAAGCACTGAGGAGCATGTAGGAAGCAGAGAGTGTGATAGCTAGTAGTTTCAGGGAGGTGATCACACCTCAGGTACAAATGGGTGACAGCCAGGAAAGGTGGGCAGGTAGTGCAGGAGTCTCCTGTGGCTATCCCCCCCTCACAAACAAGTATACTGTTTTCGATACTGCTGTGGGAATAGCCTAGCAGGGAAAAATAGCAGCAGCCAGGCCTTTGGTATCACGACTGGGTCTGCTGTAAAGCAGGGCATGGCAAAATCCAAGCAAGTAATTGTGATAGGGGACTGTCTAGTCAGGGGCACAGACAGGCATTTCTGCAGCCACGAGCGAGACTTCAGGATGGTATGTTGCCTCCCTGGTGCCAGGGTCAAGAACTTCTCTGAGTGGTTGCAGCAAACTCTCAAAGGGGAGCGTGTACAGCCAGCGGCCATTGGACGCATTGGTACAACCAACATAGAGAAAAGGATAAGGTCCTGCAGAGTTAATATAGAGAATTAGGCAGGAGATTAAAAAGCAGGACCTCCAGGGTAGTAACATCTGGATCACTCCCGGTGCCATGTGATAGTGAGAGTTGGAATAGGAGGATAGGGCACACGGATGCACAGCTGAGGAATTGGAGCAGGGATTCAGATTTTTGGATCATTGGGATCTCTTCTGAGGCGAAATGACCAGTACAAGAGGGACGGGTTGCACCTGAACTGGAGGGGGAACCAATATCCTGGCGGGGAGACTTGCTAGAGCTACTTGAGAGGGTTTAAGTTAGTCTGGCAGGGGAGTGGGACCCTAAGCAGTTGTGAGACAAGAGAGAAGATTGAGGCTGGTATAGAAGTTAAAGAGAGCAAGTTAAATAGATGAGTCAGGCAAAAGTACAGCAGAAAACGAGGGAAGACTGATGAATAAATGCATATATTTCAATGCAAGAGGCCTGTCAGGTAAGGCAGATGAACTCAGAACATGGATGGGAACATGGGACTGGGATGTCATATCTGTTACAGAAATGTGGCAGGGGGAGGGACAGGACTGGCAGCTCAATGTTCTGAGATATAGATGCTGTAGGAAGGATAGCGGGGTGGCAAGAGAGGAGGGGGAGTGGCGTTTTTGATTAGGGAAAACATCACAGCAGTACTTAGAAAAGATATTCCAGGGGGATTGTCCAGTAAGACTACATGGATGGAACTGAGAAATAAAAAGGAGCTGGTCACTTTGATGGGATTGTACTGTAGGCCCCACAATAGTTCAGCAGGAAATTAAGGAGCTAATGAGTAGGGAGATCGCAGATAGCTGTAAGAATAATAGGGTTGTAACAGTAGGGGATTTTAATTTTCCGAACATAGACTGGGACTGCCATAATATTAAAGAATTGGATGAGGGGTAATTTAAGCATGTTCAAGAAAACCTTCTCAATCAATATGTAGATGGCCGTTCTAGGGAAGGAGCAAAATGCAACCTCCTCTTGGGAAATAAGGCAGGGTAGGTCACTGAGCTGTCAAGTGTGGAGCATTTTGGGACCAGTGACGATAATTCTATTAGTTTTAAAATTGTTGTGGAAAAGGATAGGCCTGGTCCACAAGTTTAAGTTCTAAATTGGGGCAAGGCCAGTTTTAATGGTATTAGACAGGGACTTTCAGAAGTTGATTGGGAGAGGCTGTTTGCATGGAAAGTGACGCCTAGCAAGAGGAGGCTTTTCAAAATGAGATAACGAGAGTTCAGGGCCATCATGTTCCTGTTACTGTGAAGGGCAAGGCTGGTAGGTGTATGGAACACTGGATGACTAGAGATATTGAGGCTCTGGTCAAAAAAAAGAGGGAGGCATATCTCGGGTATAGACTGCTGGGATCAAGTGAATACCTTGAGGAGAATAGGGGTTGTAGGAGTACACTTAAGAGCAAATCAGGAGGGCAAAAAGGGGACATGAGATAGCTTTGGCAGATAAGGTTAAGGAAGTTATCCAAGTATATTAAGGGCAAAAGAGTAACTAGGGAGAGAATAAGGCCCCTTAAAGATCAATGAGACCATCTGTGTGTAGAACCACAGGAGATGGGTGAGATTCTAAACCAATATTTTACATCACTATTTACTGTGGAGAAAGACATGAAAGCTAGGGAACCCAGGAAAATGAACAGTGATGTCTTGAAAAGAATCCACATTACAGAAGAGGAGGTGCTGGAGGGCATAAGTGATAAATCCTCAGGACATTGTGGGTAACTAGGGTGGAAATTTCGGGGCCCTTAGCAAAGATATTTGTATCATCAACAGCCATGGGTGAGGTGCCAGAAGACTGGAGGTTAGCTAAGGCTGCAGGGAACAGCCAGGGAACTATGGATTGGTGAACCTGACGTCAGTGGTGGGTGACTTGTTGGAGGGGATTCTGAGGTACAGGATCTACATGCTTTTGAAAAGGCAAGACAGATTAGGGATAGTCAGCATGGCTTTGTGTGTGGGAAATCATGTCTCACAAACTTAATTGAGTCGTTTGAAGAGGAGACCTAAAATATAAATGAAGGCAGAGCAATAACGTTGTCTAAAATGCACTTTAGCAAGACCTTCAACAAGGTTCTGCGTGATAGACTGATTAGTAAAGTTAGATCACGTGGGATCCAGGGAGAGCTAGCCAATTGGATGAAAAGTTGGCTTGATAGTGGAAGACAGAGGGTGTGGTAGAGGTTTGTTGTTCAGACTGTGACCAGCAGTATGTGCAAGGATCGGTGTTGGATCTGCTGTTATTCATCATTTATATAAACAATTTGGATGAGAATATAGGAGGCATGGTTAGTATATTTGTGGATGTGAAGAAAGTTATTAAGGGTACAATGGGATTTTGATCAACAGGGCCAGTGGGCTGAGGAATGGCAGATTGCATTTAAGTCTGAAAAATGAGAGATGTGCAATTTTGGGAAGACAAACCAGGGCAGGACTTGGTTAATGATAGACCCCTGGGGAGATTTGTTGAACAGAAAAACCTAGGAGTACAGGTATGTAGTTCCTTGAAAGTGGCATCGCAGGTAGACAGGGTGGTGAAGAAGGCATTTGGCACACTTGCCTTCATTGGTTAGAGCACTGATTACAGGAGTCAGGATGACATTGTTATTGCGATACAAAACATCGGTAAGGTCAGATTTGGAGTACTGCATGCAATTCTGGTCACCCTGCTATTGGAAGGATAGTATTAAACTGAAAAGGGTACGAAAAAGATTTACAAATATATTGCCAAGACTGGAGGCTTTGAATTATAAGGAGAGTCATACAGTCATGCAGCATGGAAACAGACCCTTCGGTCCAACTAGTCCATGCCGAACATGATCCCAAACTAAACTAGTCCCATCTGCCTGCTCTTGGTGCATATCCCTCCAAACCTTTCCTATTCATGTACTTATCCAAATGTCTTTTAAACATTGCAATTGTACCCACATTCACCACTTCCTCAAGAAGTTCATTCCACACACGAATAAACCTCTGTGTAAAAAAATTGCCCCTCGTGTCTTTTTTAAACCTTTCTTTCTTCTCACTTTATGATCCTCTGGGACCATGGCAACTTTACCTTTACCTCTTGAAGCTTCCTTGCATCTTCCCCATAACTTATGTACCCACCCAGTTTGGTGATAAGAGCAAATTTGAAAATATTACATTGGACCCCACCTCCTAATAATTTGATTGTACACTGCTGTGGACTTATTACCCACTTGCCATCTGAATAATAGTCTATTTATTCTTACTCTCTGCTTTTTGTTTGTTAATCAATTACCAGCTCAGAACATTATATTACACCCAATCATGTAATCAGAAATACCCAGCTACAAAAAAACTGGAAAGGCTGCTCATGGGTCCCAGTGGTTGAAGATCTGCATTTTAAAAAAAATCTACTGTAATCTACAGGGCAACTCCAATCATGACAAAGGAAATGCTTTGGCCTCTGAAGCTTTTTGCTGCATTTCATTGTATATTCTGAGAGTGTTAATCAGAAAAGAAACAAATGCCACATTAATACTTAAGAGCTTTGATACAAATATTTCAGAGCTATTGGATGTATAGTTTCTGTACTCTTATAGTTTAAATGAATATAAACTATTTAAAGGCAAAGCTGTAATTATAGGGGTTTGCTGGTAATTTCACTTGGAAGTTTTGTCCAGCGTCTGCCATCAACATAGACCAAATATCAGTTTTAGAATTAAAGCTGAATATATAAACAAAGAGACTAGAAGTTGACACTTTTCATCTTGCACTTAACAGATCTATGATGCAAAATTCTGATTTGTCAGGGTGTTGCCATGGGGCTGCAGAGTTTGGTCATCTTCATGACCCTTTTTCTTTTAAAAAAAGGAGAGCAACGTATATACAAATTCCTCTTGCCCACTTAAATAAGTACTCAGGACCCTATTTTATGTTTGTACGACCAAGCATTTAAAAATGAATATCTGAAAACTTTACTAACATATATGAATGGCATGAATTTAAGTGACGCATTATTTGCTCCTGTGGAATACACTGTTTACAGTCTTCAATTAATGAAGTAGACTCATTTCTACTATACCAGTCATGAGGTAATTTTTTTAAAAGATAGAACAGAAGTTGGAGATGCAGAATTAAAATGCTTCTTGATTTATTAGGCTGCAAACTTTGAAAAATCCAGCAAAACGTCTGAGAACCTGAATAAGGAAGGTGTAAGTGAATGGTGTTCGGAACAGCAGCAGATTCCAGAGCTGGAAATGAATGAATGTGATAATATTGTAAGTATACAAATTAATAGTAACTGCTACAAAATATGTTAAGATTTTCTTTGCTTGCTCATAGTTTGTTCTACAAAGTTTTATACATGTCTGCAAACCAAGTTTCTTGCAATTTGCCACCAAAAGAGTTTAAATTTGACTTGACTGATGGACATTACAAATCTCAGTCAAGTTCATTGTGCCGGCACACAATGCAGAGGGTAGATAGCCATGAAAAACTGGTTCCATTACTTAAATTATTGATCATCTAGCTCATACAAAGACCCATTTGAAGATTTCCCTGATTTATGTTTGTAGCATGTATACACTTTGCAAATAGTTATCTTCCATTCTTTCTGTCTGTCGCAAAATTAATTAGCACCATGCTTCTAAACCCATAACGTAATCGCAGAGATCTCTTACCTTGGTCTCTGCACTGAATGTCTCCGCATCTTTAACGATTTCAACCTTCGTTTAAACTCTTTGTCTTTGGACCCTTCTCCATCAACTTCTCTACTCTCCTGTTATTTTGCAGGCTTTTCTTCACATAAGTGTTCCTACCCACAGCCATGGTTATTTAGCAACCTCCGTGGCCTTCATCAATACGATGATATTTGACAATCCTTTGTCTCCTCTCCCACCTGATATCTCCCTGCCTGAAAACCCAGTATCCTTGTCTTCTGTACTCAAAACAAAGTCTCCAGCTCTTTAGCGCTGTTTAACCTTCTTGTTTCAGGCTGTCTATTCATCATGCCATTATTGATCTTCTCAATTACTGTCTTTTCTTTGCTTTCGATGTTTTAGCTCCCACCAAATTAATTGGCATCACCAACTGTTTTTCTAATACCGTTTCAATCTTGTTCCTATGAATTGTAGGCTGAAAACTCAACCAGACTTGGTGCACAAAGGCCCTTATCTTTCTCGCCATGTCTAAGCTGAGCATATTGTTCTACTGCACTTCCCTCCCCTTAAATAAAACCTATTACTCCAGAGCTGTTCACTTAAACATAGAAAAATCATTCCTTCTTTTATCTGTTACCATATATGTTCATTGATGACAGGGTAGTCAACTTTTATATAGATCATTGAAAACACTCAGCTCTTCATCTCTACTACTTCCATTAATTCTGTAACAATGATCATTTTATGAGACTGCTTGACTGACATAGTTAATGGTTCACGAAAACGTCTTTCATCTGATTGTTGGAAAAAAGATGCAACTATTGTTAGCCCCATTGTACCTTTCGTTCGTGCCACTGATTGAGGTGTTAAAAATGGATAGACTCATGGTATTAACTGCAGATAAAGGGGCTCTTGTGGATCAACCAAGCTCTAAACTAACATCATCCTTGGCATGAGCAGTAGTTGAAAAGAACTCACGGTGAATGGTTGAGGGTTACTGTCCAAACCAGTTCGTTTTCTGGAAAAGATCTAAAAGTACCTTTGGTAATGTGTGATCATCCCCAGCTTGGGTTGGGTCTACACTTAGCTCCATTTTATTGAGCACATAAATGCTGTGCACACAGGGAGAAGGGCATTTATTACGGCTTTGTGACGGGGAATCTGAAATCAATTTTAATCCAGGGGACATAGACTGTTATAAAAAAGGACACATGTAAGGCTATGGGTCGATTGAAAGGGCACTTGTAAGGTTATAGGTAGTGACGTGAAAGAGTAATTTTACAACTTGGCAATCAGACTGTTAGACTACATTATTCAAAACTAATTGACACTGATTATGTATTTAGAGTCTGAACAGTCAAAAAATAATGCACCATGCATTTGCACACACACATGTTGGACAGTTAGAAGATGCAGATTATGTTTGATAAATGGCTGACTTCTGTTCTTCCACAGTGCCGCACCTTGATCTGAACCATAATCAGATGGCTGCATATTCTTGAAACTTTTGCTGATATCCAAGTATTTGGATTTCTGACTCTCATTCTCAGTTCAGTAGTTCTTTACCTGGTCATGTGTCTTCTCTGCACAGATGAGCTAGGTGATATTCAAATTGGATTTAGCGGGAGCTGGGATGGGAGGTGTGAGGAGTGAGGACGTGGAGAGGGAGTGAGGATGCACAATGGGGAGAGTTAAGAAGTGGGAGGTTGGGAAAAGTGAAAGTGCAGTGGGGTGAAGTTAGGATATGGGGCTGAGTGAGGATGCAGGAAGGGTGGAAGGGAGTGAGGACATGAAAAGAATCATTTCCCAACCCTGTTCACAGCCACATCCCATTTTTAAGACTGAACCCAAACTGGTTTAAATGCTCATGCATGAATTTCTGTGGTGTGCAGCATACATCTGCTGGTGACAGTGAACACAGCTTTATGAATATATCTTTTCAAGCTATACTGTAAATCAAGCTCCGGGAGCTTTATGAATGGGATTAGATAATAAACAGAACAAGTCAGGAACGAGCTTGGAATAACAGTCTTACTTAGAACATTTAATTGAACTCCAATAAATAGGGCCAGGTCTTCAGGAAGCAATTCCGGTATTCACAATAAAACAGACCAGTTAAAATGCTTGATCAGTTGAAGTAATTTTGGATCAAGCTGCATCTGATGCCAGTTATGACCTATTGGAACTGAGTACCATGTTAAAACATTCCCACAGTTAAGGGGGTTCTGAGCACAAATAAATAAGTAAATTAACAGAAATGTGCACTCAAATTTTCCATCTTGGTTGATCCAGAAGATATGAAGTTAATCATCCTTAATTATGCTTTACAGTCCAGTCTTGTGGATGGATATTCTAATACAGCAGGGTTTATCATATTCCTTGTTGGAAAGAATAATAAATGATGTAAATTGGCCTCTCAAGCCAGGTAAATAAAAAGGGTAATTAAAAGCACCTTAGCTGCTGAAACGCTGGCTCTTGTGGAATCAATAGATGTAGGGGTGAACTTGTCGAATATTCTGAAGGAAATTTATACAAGGAGAATCTGAGGAAAAAGTTGACAAACATTCTCTTTAGGATAATGTTCATTTGCATTGCAGAGAAAACATTGAAAATTGATCTTGCTAGTTTGAGGAAGTGTTGGAAAGAAGGGCAATTTCCCAAGTACACTGGGTTCACAGTAATCACAAATTGTCTGACTATTTTACAAAAGAGTAATGTTCGCTTCAGAAGATTATTAGATTGTGATGTAAAAATGGAATATTGAGACAAGAGCTGATGTTTCTCTTTGCCTTTAAAAATCTTCTGAAATCCCATCTTAATAATAGCATTTTTGATTGCCTGTTAATCACACCACGGGTTGGAATTGCTGATTATGTTTCCCGTTCTTATGTCTAAATGAACTTTTCCAAGTTGAACTCAGTAAATTCAAGTATCTGTTGTTTGGATGATTTGAAACATTCCATTCTGATGTTATATAGAATTTAGATGTCTGCTCATCCAACTTGCTTCAAAACTGCACAAAACCATAAACCTTTACCAAAGCCAGTTACTTTACAAATTCTCTTGCCCCAAAAATCTACTGATGAAGCAGTTGAATGTCACTCACAATTTTAACAGGATGCTGCTATATACTGCCATTTATGTAACACCTAAAAGCTTACAGTGTATTTGAAGTACTGTTATCTCCCTTTCTAATCCTTTGTCTTCAAAGTTGTCATTCATTAAAGAAACTAATGGATGATACCTGTTCTTCCTGGATTCTACCAGTGTGAAACTTCTCATGCAGAAATAGTTTGTTTGCCAAGTTAATGTGCCAATAAATTAAACAGTTACACCTTCCAAACCCACGACCACTTCCATCTCGAAGGACAAGGGCATCAGACATATGGGAACACCACCATCTCCAAGTTCCCCTCCAAGTCACTCACCACCCTGACTTGGAAATGTATCGCCATTCCTTCACTATCGCTGGGTCAAAATCCTGGAATTCCCTCCCTAATAGCATTGTCGGTCAACCCACAGCAGGAGGGCTGCAGCGGTTCAAGAAGGCAGCTCACCACCACCTGCTCAAGGGCAGCTAGGGATGGGCAAGAAATGCTGGCCAGCCAGCGATGCCTACATCCCACAAATGAATCAGGGAAAAAAGAAAACATTGTGTCACATTTTTCTATCAGCCGTGCTGTTTCTTTTTTGGTTACAGGATCCTGTTCAAATGCTGTTTCCAGATAAATTGGATGATCTAGAGATAAATACACGAAGTGCTG
Source organism: Rhincodon typus (assembly GCF_021869965.1). NCBI lineage: Eukaryota > Metazoa > Chordata > Chondrichthyes > Orectolobiformes > Rhincodontidae > Rhincodon > Rhincodon typus. The sequence continues at coordinate 9,670,289 of NC_063349.1, forward strand.
TTGATCTCATAGATCTAAACCAAACAGATGTTCGCACCAGAGCAATTGCTGAGAAAACCAAAGAGATTGAAGAGGTTAGCATTTTAATGTACTTAATTATTTTTGAATTAATATTTTAAATGTCAAGACTTCTGCAAAGTCCATGCCAGAATGCAGACAAGATTGTGGCTTTATTGCCCTTGTGGTACAGTGGTAGTGTCCTGACCTCTGGACCAGGAAATCCAGGTTCAAATCCCACCTCATCCAACGGTGTGTACTAGTATTTCTGAGCAGGCTGATTAGAAAATATCTTTAAATGGATTTAATATCTTTAATGAAAGTGCATATTTTCAAGCCCTGTTGTTAAGTGCAGTACAAAAATTTGCATCAGACTTTGTTGATGCCTGGAGTATTACCATTCTGTTTTTAATATATTACTTGCAAATCTTCTGAGACGCTGTTACACAAAGTTAGAGATGCTTTGTTTTATAAGGGAAGTATGGTGCTCTTCTGATTTTTTTTTTTTTCTAATCAACCTGTTCAGAAATGTTATGACACACCTCTGGAGCAGTTGGGACTTGAACCCGGACCTCTTGCCCCAGAGGTAGGTCCCTTTAAGGTCCAAAATCTATTAGATTAACAAAATTGAGTGGTTCATGTAAAAAGCACTGAAGCTGCAAATTTTTAATTCATACATGGGATGAGGACGTCGCTGGCTAGGCAGCATTTATTGCCCATCCCTAATTGCCCAGAGGGCAGTTCAGAGTCAACCGCATTGCTGAGGGTCTGGAGTCACATGTAGGCCAGACCAGGTAAGGATGGCAGTTTCTTTCCCTAAAGGACATTAGTGAACCAGATGGGTTTTTCCGACAATCAACATTGGATTCAAAGTCATCATTAGCTTCTTAATTCCTGATATTTATTGAATTCAGATTCCACCATCTGCCATGGTGGGATTTGAACCCCCGGGTCCCCAGAACATTATCTGGGAATCTGGATTAACAGTCCAGATAATACCACTAGGCCATTCCCTCTGATATTTATTTTCCTGGAGATTATCTTTGTTTCATTCATTTAAAATTGGAACACTACATTTAAACTTGAGGTCAATTCTTAAAGTATGACACATAAACTGCATGCTAAAGTCTGATTTTTGTTAAACTTTCAAACGTCTCATGGTCTGCATACTGTAATGTCGGAAATTGCTGCTTTATAAGGTTTAAAAAGAAATTATAAACATGTAATATGATGTTATGTGTCCCTTTTTAAGGTTAGCAACAGTTAAATATGTAAAAACCTAACAAGTTCACAGAAATGTAAATTAAGCCTGCAGAATGGCTTTATACAATAAGACACATTAAGAGTGACTGGGAAAGTCAGAAGAATATACCTCATCTTGTTTAAAAATAAGTATACAGTATAAATATACAGTCAATTCTTTATTCATTGTTTCCAAATTCCAAATGCAAAAGAAATCATTTCATTAACGCTCAAGTTTCAATAATGGCATCGGGCTTTGTGCTGCATACCTTTTTAGCACTACACCAATGATTTACAAGTGGTTTTGCCGTGCGTGATTACCAAGGTTGCTATCATTCAAAACATTTCTTGAAGTTGTGAGCAAAATGTTTCTTGAGTATCCAGCCATTATTGTAATGGTTCACAGAAGTCCTGTATATCAAAGGACATCGAAAGACACAGAACTCTTGTGACGTTGTCAATACACTTAAGTTCAATAAAATGCTGCCATGTCATTAATTAATAATTCTTCTAAGTATTGAGATTGTCATCTTTATTATGTAACAAAAATTATGTTCAGTATTGTGTTTCTTAACTCATGAAAGTACAAAATTGTACCTATATAAACAAAATTTAAAACCTATTGTGAATCATTTCAATTATCAGCTTTGTATTGGTAAGTTTTGGCTGTTTGAAAAATCCCTTGAAATCTTGTACATCCACTTTACTTATTTCCAGTTGCTACTTTAGCTGTTCAGTTGTGATTTTATTCCATTTTATGGAAACAGAATATTTGCAAGCCAGGTGTAATTGTGATGCTAATTTTGGTTCTAGAAGTCTAGTGCTAAAGCATGTGCAATGGACAAAGCCTTTTTTCCTATGATGGATTGCTCTGATATGGAGTAGCAAACTAAGGTGTAGCTGCGTGTCTTGCCTGTTCTCTTAAAATTATTGCTTTAAATAGGGAAAGACCCATAAAACTGTCTCTTTAGAAAAGTCAGCAAGTGAGCTGTTGAAGCTGTTTGTAGGTTTTATGCTACAGATGACTGGCTGGCTTTATATTTTTAAATATTATTTTGCATATATTATAGTTATAGATATGTGTTAGTTGCAGCACTTTATATGATCCGTTAGTAGTGAGCCATGGGGTTAGTCTCATCATAAGAATACCCATTTGAGGTTATGGATTATTGCAGTATGTTACCCACTTTTGAATAGAGCACCAGCTCTCTGTGACAGACAACAACACCTTCTGGTCGCGAACCATTTCAATTCCACCTCCCACTCCTTGGGTGACACGTCCATCCTGGGCCTCCTCCAGTGTCACAACGACGCCACCCGCAAACTGGAGGAGCAGCACCTCATATTCTGCCTTGGGACCCTACAGCCCAATGGCCCAAATGTGGACTTTACCAGTTTCAAAATCTCCCCACCCCCGGCCTCATCCCATGACCAACCCTCCCTCTCATCTCCGCCTCCTTGACCTGACACAACCTGTCCATCTTCTCTCCCACCTATCTGCTCCTCCCACCTGACTGACCAATCCCCACCACTGCCTACCTGCACTCACCTATCACCATCCCATCTACCTTCCCCAGCTCCATCCCTCCTCTCTCTATTTATTTCTGAGCTCCTTTCCCCCTCCCTGTTTCTGAAGAAGGGTCCTGACCCGAAACATCAACTTTTCTGCTCCTCTGATGCTGCCTGGCCTGCTGTGTTCCTCCAGATCCACACTGTGTTATCTTTGAATAGAGTTTGCTTGTTTGATAAACGTTGAGGTACAGAGAGACCACAATGAAACTGTTGTACATAGGAAATTGGTTGACTGGACTTCAGAGACAGAATCAAGGTACTGAACTTAGAATATAAAAGACTGGCAGTGGTGTAGGAAGGAACAGTGAATAAGAATTAAATATAATGTCCCAAATCTTAAAATCAAGGTCAGTATCCTGATCAGAGAAAAAAATGCACACTAACCAGAGTTCTCCGAGGCTGGGAACCCTTTCTGCAGCAGTTCAGGCCAGGAACCTTTGCAGAATGCAGGACAGTAGATTGATGTTGAAGCCACATTCCCTTATCATGACCATCACTGCAGTAATTCGGGTTTTAAAGGTCCTGCTATTGCATTCACAGCCCCATCGAAAGAATGAGTATCTAAGGTAAGGAGGGGCTAGGATGTCAGGTGAGTTAGAGGTTAGGGTGGCAGGTGAGTGCTTTAAGTAGGCCAAATGGGAAGATGTGCTCTGGTGATAAAGGAGTGAGTAGTGAGTGATCAGGGAAGGTACTTCACAGAATGGTAGCATTGGGGGATTGTGAGGGGAGGGTGATTGAGCCCAAGCAGGGATAGTGTTGGGGTGATCATCGTAGGGTCTGAATGGAGTTGAGATAGCGTAGTGGAGTTCAAGGGTTACTTTGAGTCTGGATTAGGAGGCTGTTACCTCTAAGGTGGAAGGATCAGAGGGAGTCAGGTATAACGAGTCTGACAGGAATTCTGGATTGTCTCGGGATGGGGAAGCAGAGATAATAATGGGACTGTCCGAAGGAAAATGTGGGGGAGATCAGTGGTGAGTGGGGATAAGGGGCCAGTTTAACAATTGCCCAGGAATTACAGCAAAATTTAAGACCTCTGACAATTCCTGGATATTTGTTAAACTATTAGTTGGAACCCTCTAAAGTCTCCTCCTTTATCTCAAATGGAACCAAATATTGTTCAGTCATGATTGAAGATCCCCACTTCTTAGCTTATGTTGCAAGAGGTTTTGACACAGGAGCAGGGATGTATTGTTGCAGTTATACAGTGTTGCAGGTATCAGTTATATTTGGTGAGGCCACACCTAGAAAATTGTGTGCAGTTTTGGTCTCCTTTTCGGAGGATGGATACTCTTGCTCTCAAGGAGTGCAACAAAGGTTTACCAGGCTGATTCCGGGGATGGCGGGTCTGATGTGTGAGGAGTGATTGACTAGGTTGGGATTGTTTTCACTAGAGTTCAGATGAATGAGGGGATCTCATAGAGACTTATAAAATTCTGACAGGACTGGACAGCGTAGATGCAAGGAGGATGTTCCCGATGGTGGGTGTGTCCAGAATCTGGCAATCTTCAGCCAGAAGTGCTGAGTGGATGATCCACCTCAGCCTCCTCCAGTGGTCCCCAGCAAAAATCCCCCAAAAATCACTATCCTCAATGATGATGAAAGCTTTAATGTATTGGTATAAATTGGTATAAACATTTTTTTTTCAGGCAGAAGTGTCAGTAAATCTAAGTATAATACAGCTGCCAATTTCCCTTTGTCCTCAGTGCAATACTTCTCAAAGAATTCCAGTATATTGATTCAAAACTTCTACTTTAATTTATCTAAGTGATATGGGTGTCAATGACTAAGTCAGCATTTCTTGCCAATTCCTAATTTCTCTTGAGAAGGTGAAGAGCTGCCTTCTTGAACCACTGTGTTCCATGTGCTGTGGTATGCCCATAGTGCTGTTAGGAAGCAAAATCCAGGATATTGACCCAGCGACAGCATAGAAATGATTCTGTGATTCCAAATCAGGCTGTTGTTTAGCTTGCAAGGAGGTCTTGCAAATTATGGTGTTCCCAATAATCTTCTCTTGGCCTTTGAGGTGGTAGAAGTTACAGGTTTGAAAGGTGCTAGTGCAGAATTCTTGGTGAGCTGTTGCTTTGTATCCTATAGATGATACACATTGCTGCCACTGTGCATTTGGTGGTAGAGGGAGTGAATGTTGAAGGGGTTTGATGGAGTGCCAAAAAAGTGAAATAAATCGAAGAACTGCGGATGCTAGAGATCCAAAGCACACAAAAGCAGAAACTGGTACTGCCTGGTACTGCTAAGAGCCTATTAAACAGAGAACAAATCCAAAGAAGCTCTTCGAATGGTAGTGTTTACTTTGGTACCTTATTGGGCCAAAAAGTACTGAATACTGTCAGTTTTTAGTGTATAGTTGCTGGAGAAATCTGGATTTATAAGACGCACATGTGCAGACAGCATCATCGGGGAGAAGTTGTTTGTTTATGGTACATGAAAGTCTTTCAACAATAGATTATGCTATTAATTTACTGTGCAGAATTATATGTCACCAACTTTACATTTTGATATTTTGGGACTTTTTAGTACTTATTTTTGCAAGAGGACTTTTCAGAAGTTCTCAATCAAGTTGACTTTTGTTCTTTCCTGCAATTTTTATCTTTATTTTTCCTGTTCTGGAGATGATGCGTCACCCTGGGAACTTCAGTGTATCTCAAAGCACAGTTCTTTATGTGAACAATAGTGCGGAATTTTACTGCAAGGAACATTGAAAATGTTCTTGTCTAACATGTACACTGTATCATGCTGGACAACTGTGTTGGAGAAGTATCTCTATGCTTCAGAAATGTTTTATCATCTAACCTAAATGATCTCCTTATGTAGCTCAGTGTCAAATTTTTCTTAAGACTCCTAAGACACTTCACGGATGGGCTGGGGCACTATATATAAATATTCCTATATGGCACTGTATAAGTTTTTGATAGGAGAAGAATCCTTGCACAATTACTTATTGCTGTCATGTGGCCACCATCCATGCTTCCGGTCTCTGGTTGACTGTGTATGCATGGCATGCATTACCAATCAGTAAGGTTCATATTGATTTAAGTTGTATGGACATGTTACTTTTTGGCATACAAAGTGAACACAAAAAGGAGACTTTTCAAGTTAGACAAAAAAAGACAACAAAATAGCATTCATACAGCATAAATAGCTATCTGTGTTTAAATTGTGGAATTTGTCTCCTAGACAATGAAGCCTGCTTGAAAATAAGCATTTGTTGCGACCAAGGGGTTGGATGACTGTCCTGTTTTCCCACTCCTCATTTAACAACACAGGTTTAATTTTATTTTGTTTGAAAGACAATATGCTTGCTCATCCAATGAATGTTTAAGTGCTTTGGTGCTTTCACTATGAAATACACAAGTAAGCAGGCTTCATTGAGATTTTAAAATGAATGGCATTTATTGCAATTTACCTGGTTTAAGGAATAACACAAATGCTCCGACCTCCTCACGCGCACGAAGAGATAACAGAGTAGGAGGATAAATTAAGCAATTCAGAGTTCATTAAAGTCAAAGGATAAACTGTTCTTAAGGTTGGTGACTTGGCTGACTTACAACTGATCTCAATGATCCTCCTACATCATGGCTGAAATGAATTAAACCTGTATAACTTACCCCCTCTTCTAAAGACAGCAACAGCAGGGTTGAGTTCTTTTTTTAAAATATCTGCAGCAGAAACTTGCAAGTTCTCTGGACACACAGAGAGACCCAAATATAATTCTTACTTTATCAGTTTCAAGTACTTGTGCTGGTCTGCAAAGAAAGCAGGTACTTAAAAACAGAGGGTTAGAGGATCTTATGACAAGGCAGTTATCTCCCACTTTGCATTTACCCCACAAGTGGTTGTAGTATGGTCAATTCCACATGCATGGTTTTCTTCCTTAAATAATGTCTTGACATATTTCTTTCAGAACCAAAATGCTTTACCAAGTAATTTTCTTCGATGTTTTGTCTCCACCCAGTTGATTGTCTGGATACTTTGATAATGGGATGGGAGATGGCTCCCATTCATACTCCTTCAAGGCAGTTGGTTCTAGTGAGGCTTTTCAGACAGGGAGGCTTCACTTAATGGCCTTGAATATAGAAGGTACAGTGATGCAAATATGTAGCCATCTTTGACTGTGATTTTAATTCACTGAAATGTTGCTTTAGCCTTTCTAAAAAAATACTTAGTTTTTAAATTCGTAGCCTTTTTTCAGAAAGCATCACTTCATACCACATTATCAATATTGTTCTCAGAAAGGTAACTCCACCATATTCACAAAAAAATCATTTTGAAAGATACAATCCATACTTTTGAACCTTGTCTGAAACCTAGCTTTTATAAAAATAAAACTAATTTGATGCCCATCTCTTCTGACAGCTTTAAATTCGCTGACGCTGCTACTCGACTGCTGTGTGCTTAGGTTGTTTTTTTGCTTCAGCAAGACACCATAAATAGCCACATTGCCATTTTGTAGAAATTTCAATATTTAACTTGTCGTCATATAGGATTATTATAAAAATGCATCTATAGAGAAATTATAGAGATTCCTGTTAAAAGCTTGTGGCAATTATATGTGGAGACTAGATTTAAGTTTACTCTGACTCAGAGTCGTCGACTCTGTCACCAACCTTTCAGATTGCACAATACACAAGGAAATTGTTCTCAGCATAAAATAGCCATTCTGCTGCTTTGTGAACTGACCAGCATCTCTATAGATTCTGCATACCAAACTTAATCTCCAGCATCTGTCTATATTTGTCTATGTGTTTTGCTAAATATTATAATAGAAAGGACGATATTACATTGACACAACTATTAGAATGTGATTTAAGAATGAAGTTATGACAGAGTGGGGTGAGGACAGGGGTTTGGTTGAAAGGCGGAGGCATTAACTTGTTAAAGCAGTCAATGCTGAATTTAGCTGTGTTTGTTAATTCCATTCCTTCACAAAAATAATGTATTCTACTCATGTAATCATTAATTTTGTATGGTGGTGGTTATTTTGATACTTCTCCACCGTTGGTATGTCTTGATTGTTGACAGAGGGCTTTATTTAAGAAAAATGAGATCTGTTTTACTCTGGATGAGTCTATTGGTGCTTTATGTATCCTGCAATGTTTTTTTAACCGTGGCTGTGACTACATCTTCAAATATGTTGACAAGACTGATCATTATTTCTTCAGAGAATGTACTGGAAGACTAATTTTAAGCTCATCAGTGTTTTGTTGGACATGAGCTGAATGGTTCTGATATGGCAGTAATGTGAAAGCAGATCACAGTGTCTGCTATTTGTTGCCTGAACTATAATACAGCAATTTTCTTTTATTTGCTAAGTAAATTATGTGTTGAACTAGTGTCAAAGCCGCTCTGGCAGATTCCTATTTATCCCGATATGTGGGGAAATGTTCTTGGAAAATGCTGCACGTGATGTGTTTTTAGTCTGCCAGCTGAAGTGCAAAATATACTGACTCAGGAAGAAACTGTTAAAACACATCTGAGGTGACGTGGAAATGCTGCAAAAACATTGTATTATTCTGGCTAAGGGTGTGATAAACCAACTTTGTTGAAAACAATTACATGTTAATTTTCACTACATTAAAGCTGCTATATAAGTTCTTCTGTTTTAGCAAAATATTTAAAATTTCCACTGGGTCTTCGCTACTTTTGCCTTGCACTTCTCTTTTTGAATAATCCTGATGGTGTATTAGGGAATAATTCATCTGAAAGTGGTATGTAAATACAGAACAGTTAATTAACTGTAACAGAATGTAAGCAATGCAGACAGAGGAACATGCAGAAGTGAAGAGAGGCATACCAGAAAAGGCAAAGGAGAGAGTAAGTGAAATAAGCAAATATAGTCAAAGGCAGCTTATAAGTCACCCTTATTTAGGCCTATACTTAACATATGAATTGACCTCCTTTTCGAAGAAAGGCAAAAAGATGCATGTGAAATTGGTCTCAAATTTCTACCTCAGATGCGTGTTTAGCTCATTTTGTCAGTCAGGGCATGGGATCAAGCAGACGGCGTTAATTGTGTTGTGAAGAGGATGTACAAAAGTTGAAGATACACCCACATGATTTGATTTGATTTGATTTGATTCATTGTTATCAGATGTCTCTGAGTACAGTGAATAGTTTTGTTTTGCGAACAGTACAGGCAGATCAAAACATATAAGGACATACAGGTCATAGGTTACTTGGACAGAGCAAGGAATTAAGGGTTACAGCTGCACAGGAGGTGCACAAAAGCAAAATCAATATTAGATTTGAAATTCAGCAGTCTAATAACAGCAGGGAAGAAGTTGTTCTTGAATCTGTTGGTACGTATGTTCAAGCTTTCTGTATCTTCTGCTTGACGGAAGAGGTTGGAACAGTGTATAACCGAGGTAGGTGGAGTCTTTGATGATATTGGCAGCCTTTCTGCAGCAATGAGAAGTGTAAATGGAGTCCATGGATTGGAGGTTGGCTTTCATGATCGTCTGGACTGTGTCCACAACTTCGTGTCGTTTCTTCCGCTCCTTGGCAGAGCAGTTGCCATACCAGGCCATTATGCACCCAGACAGAATGTTTTCTGTGCTGCATCTGCAGAAGTTGGTGAGAGTCCCTATGGATATGCCAAATTTCCTAAGCCTCATGAGCCGCACGAGGTAAGCAATAAACAGAAATGGGACCTCTGGCAAAAAAAAAGAGAAGTATGAATTTAGTTTCAATCTGAAAGCCACAAAATTTGCAAGTTTGTCAATCAACTGCTGCAGCAAGGGATTTGTTTGTGAAAAACTGGTTCAAGAAAGGAAGAAGACAAATAGAATCTGTTCCGAAGAAGGTGTTCAAGACCAAATGCACCAAGAGAACAGGGATCAGGCAGTGACCAGATCTTGAGTAGGACATATTAACATGGATCTTCGAAAATCATCAGATCAGTTACATCATCACCAGTTATGCAATGTAATCATAGAGTCATCGAGGTCTGCAGCACACCAAAAAGGCCCTTCAGCCATCAAGTCTACATTGGTCAAAAATAAACATCTAATTATTCTAACCACCTTTTCTAGCACTTGGCCCATAACCTTATATGCTTTGACGTTGCAAGTGTACTTTGAAATAGGTCTTAAATGTTATGAGGCTTTCTGCCTCTACTACCTTTACAGGAGCATTCCAGATTTCCGCCACCCTTTTGGGTGAAAACATTTTTCCTCACACTCCTTCTGAACCTCCTGACCATAAGTTAAATCTATAACCCCCTCCCCTGGTCGTTGATCCCTCCATCAACCCTGTCAATGCCCCTCATGATTTTACACAGTTCAATCAGGTCAACGACTGTCTAACAAAATCAAAGTTGCTGGTAAAGCTCAGTAGGTCTGGCAGCATCTGTGAACTTCCTCAGAACTGGACCCGAAACGTTAACTCTGTTTTTTCCTTCACAGATGCTGTCAGACCTGCTGAGCTTTTCTAGCAACTTTGTTTTTGTTCCTGATTTACAGCATCCGCAGTTTTTTCGGTTTCAACCACTGTTTACCTGTCCTGTTGCCTAAAGGGACTAGTGGATGTGCACACTCAAGTTCCAGAGTATAACTGCCTCCCATATCAGAGATTCTAACTATCTCCCTTGACATTTGATGAGATCACCATCACTGAATCCCCAAACATGATTAATATTGTTCTTCTTGGAACAGAGTAGATTACAAGATGGCCTAATGGAGGTTCTCAGGAAAATGAGGGGTTGTGAGAGTACAGAGAATGTCAGTATTTCTGCTGGTGAGTGAGTTAATGAGTGGAGGCCATAGATTCAAAACCATTGACAAAAGATTTAGAGGGGAATTATTTTTCTGTGACCCGTACACTGTAACAAATTCTCATGTACATTTGCCAACAACAATATTGCGACTAGTCTTAACTTTGTGTAAGTGAATAGATTTTTCACTGAGTTTAGGCCATTACTTCCATAAATAAGCAATACTATTCTTTAAGAAATGCAGAAGCCAAAGTCTAGTCCAGTCCTCCATTTCCCATTTCAGCCACTGTCCTCATGCTATTGATCTCATGCCATTATAATAGACCTGATGTAATTTTAATAAAAATATAGCATGCCCTGACATAATAGTAAGTGCATCTTATCCTAGTGGTTAGTGACTACAGTTTGCCTTTAGTTTTCAGTCCGAATTCCTTCTGTTCTTTATTTGTTAGCAGCAAAGCCTGGATCATAATTAAATAGGGTTACTTTATACATTTCCTTTGTTAAATATCTTTGTTCAAGAAAGAATGAAAGAAAATCGTAGAGGGAAAGAGTTGGAAACAAATACAATTGTGTTGGATAGACTACGGAAATATTGATATAAAGCCAAATGGCAAGATAAGCATGAGGGGGATGAAAGAGTAGAGTCATAGTCGTTGAGATATACAGCATGGAAACAGACCCTTCGGTCCAACCCGTCCATGTCGACCAGATATCCTAAATAAATCTAATCCCATTTGCCAGCATTTGGCCCACATCCCTGTGGACCCTTTGTATTCATATACCCATCCAGATGCCTTTTAAATGTTGTAGTTGTACCAGCCTCCACCACTTTCTCTAGCAGCTCATTCCATACACACACCACCCTCTGTGTGAAAATATTGCTCCTTAGATCCCTTTTAAATCTTTCCCCTCTCACCTTAAAGCTATGCTCCCTAATTTTGGACTCCCCCACCCTGAGGAAAAGACCTTGTCTATTTGTCCTGTCCCTGCCCCTCATGATTTTATGAACCTCTGTAAGGCCACCCCTCAGCCTCCAATGCTCCAGGGAAAATAGCCCCAGCCTATTCAGCCTCTCCCTATAGCTCCCACCCTCCAACCCTGGCAACATCCTTGTAAATCTTTTCTGAATCCTTTTAAATTTGACAACATCCTTCCCATAGCAGGGAAAACAGAATTGCATGCAGTATTGCAATAATGGCCTATCCAATGTCCTGTACAGCCGAAATATGACCTCTCGTGCAATCGAAAACTATTGTAACCCAATTTGAAAAATGACAAGTCAGTAGAAGTCTTTTTCCTGACTATGTTTGTTCTTTGCCCATATGTTCCAATATGAAAGCTTTAGTTTATATTGTACAAGAGAAAGTGCTCTGCTTCCCACTGGCATTAGGTAGTTTACCAAAGCATGATTTCTTGTGAAATAGGATTAATTTTGATTGAGCCCCATTATAATAGAGGTCTTGTGGACTGGTGTTGTTGCAGATGGGTCAGATAAGGTCTTAGCAATGTAAGCAATTGATGTTTTAAAATCATGGGGCATGCAAAAGAAGCAAATTCATTATTCAACACACTTCACGTGGAATAGGATGTTGGGTGAATCTGATGCTTATATTCAGGATTAGAATAGCAATGCTCCTTTGGGGCAGTTTCTAGAAAGTGCTAGTTGTGCCATAACATTGAAGATCTGGTATTTGGGGGATATGTGGTAAGGTGGAGACACAGGTAGCATTGTGTTATTGTTCTTCAGTTCGAAATATCAATTTAAGTTCAGATGTGAGTTCAATCAACATTATTGAAAGGGGTTGTTAACACAATTTGCTGAGAATTCTGACTTTAGAAAGCTCAGATTCTTTTGAATAAGAAAATAATTTTATCAAGAAAAACCATGAGTGTGGCTTAAGGAAGTTCAAATGCAGAACAGAACTCGAAAACTGAATTTCCCACCTGGACTGACATGGCTCCAGTTTATAAACTCTGCTGTTCCTGAGACTGGGAGTGGCTATGACATTTGCTTACACTTTGTGCTGTGGAATGTTTGCCATTCATTGCTAAATTTTTGACGTTTTACCAACATTTGCCTCATGTTGAGTTTAGGATGTTTGAATATGAGTGAAGCTTTGTTTTGGTCAATAATGTTTGTTAAGTAAGTCTTATTTGTAATAAAATTGTTATTCTTTGTCTATAATAAGAAACCTGGCTGAATTGTTTCTAATATTCAATACCGATACAGTCTCAAACTTCTATAATTAGACATCACCAATCTGATTAAATTTAAAACTGTTATGCCCAGTGGAGGAGAGGGACTGGAAAAGAATCTGTGCATCTGTCCAAACTTGGCCGTAACAACACACTTCTACAGGAAATAAAGTCAGCCTAAAATTGTTTAACTGACAGTATTACCCTGATTAAACCCCTGCACCCATGTCCCGGGGCTGAGATAATTTGCCTTCAACACCACAATAATCTTCCTTTGTGCTAGATACGATTTCAACCAGTGGAAAAATCTGACTACAATTTTGCTAGGGTTCCTCAATGCCACACTCAGTCAAATACTGCCTTGATGTCGAAGACAGTAAATATCACCTTGCTGAATTCAAATTTTTGCCTACATTAGAGGTGCTACATTGTGGTAAGGCAAATCAGGGCAAGACATATACTCTTAATGGCAATGTCCTGGGAGTGTTGCCGAACAAAGAGACCTTGGAGTGTAGGTTCAAAATTCCTTGAAAGTGGAGTCGCAGGTAGACAGGGTAATGAAGAAGGCATTTGGTATGTTTGGCTTTATTGGTCAGTGCATAGAGTATAGGAGTTCGGAGGTCATGTTGAGGCTGTACAGGACATTGGTTAGGCCACTTCTGGAATACTGCATTCAATTCTGGTCTCCCTACTATCAGAAAGATGTTGTGAAATGTGCTAGGGTTCAAAAAAAAATTACAAGGATGTTTCCAGGGTTGGCGGGTTTGAGTTATAGGGAGAGACTGAACAGGATGGGGCTACTTTCTCCGGACCATCGGGGGGTGAGGGATGACCCTATAAAAGTTCATAAAATCATGAGGGGCATGGATGGGGTGAATAGCCAAGGTCTTTTTCCCAGGATATGAGAGTCCAAAACTAGAGGGCATAGGTTTAAGCTGAGAGGGGAAAGATTTAAAAGGGACCTAAGGGGCAACTTTTTCACACAGGGTGGTGAATGTATGGAATGAGCCACAAGAGGAGGTGGTGGAGGCTAGTACAATTACAACATTTAAAAGGCATCTGGATGGGTATATGAAAATGAAGGGTTTAGAGAGATATGGGCCAAATGCTGGAAAATTGGACTAGATTAATTTAGGATGAATGGTTGGCATGGATGAGTTGGACGAAAGGGTCTGTTTCCATGCTGTACGTCTCTACGACTATGACTAGAGCTTTATCCAAACACAATGAGGACAGAAGCTGAGTAGCCCTGGCAGAACCCCAGCTGAGCATCACTGAACAGCAGCACTGGGCAGGTTATTAATATGTAGTTACACTATCTATGACACCTTCCATCATTTCGTTGTTTGAGTGTAGACTGATGGGCTAAAAATTGGTTGTTTCGATTCGTCCTTTTTGTGAGCAGGATGGATCTGGGCAATTTTCCACATTGTCAGTTAGTTGCCAGTGTTATGGATAGCTGGAATAGCTTGGATGGGATGTGGATATTTACATAAATCTTCAGCTCTACTGCTGGGATGTCAGGGCTCATAGCCTTTGCTGTGTCCTGGAAGAAAATTAATGTTTATAAAATATTACAATTCAGAGACAAACCACGAACAATGCTAACTTAAACAAGTGTGATTGTACGTTACCATATAAATATATGCTTTAGTTTATGGATTTGTCCAGAATCCAGTTATTTTAAAAACCCTTACTATCCATCTAAATGTAACTGTGATTATTTATTTATGATGCAGATTGGTTATTTTTAATATCTACATGTATAGAAATACACGTGAAGGCACCTTCCTGTGTGGTCTGTGCACTCGATCAAAAGATTATGCCTATACTGTAATTGCAGAATTAACCTAAGCAAACTAAATCTGCTGCAGGTCAACTGTGCCCTTCCTGTTATGGATGGTAGAAGAACTCTTCCGTGACAGAGATAGAACACAAGGTTATGAATTTACATTATTTCAGTCTCCCTGAGAATGAAGCACTAAGTAGTTATTGCTAAATAGCAATTTTTACTGTGTTTCTGAAATGTCTGATTCAATTATTTAAAAAACTAGTAATTGTGTTGCAGTTATCCAATTCAGTTAACCTTCCAAACCTTTGGCAGTGTTGTAATTTAGTTGGAGATTTAATGAATGGGGTAACATTATCTTCTTCCAGCACATCTGTTTTGTACAGGCCATTAGTGCAAGGCCACACACAAAGTAGTCTCTCAGGACCAGTGCGATGGTGTTAAAATACTGTTATTATGTGGATTGATTGGTTTGGTTATATATTCCCTAAATAAGTGCTGAAATATGATATGTCCCTGATATATTCACAGAACTTTCAGGCACAGTTCTGACATTTTGTAACAAAAGGTCATCCTTCATCAGATAGTTGCAAAACATTGATTGTATAGAATATAGAATAAGAATTTATCAGTCAAAGCGATTCTCTTTGAATAGGTAGCGTTAAGCGGTGGGTCAGATACAAAATCTGTACGACATGCTATTTAATTAAAGAAAGGAAACCTACAGAGACCTACACAAAGCCTATGAATAACTAACAATGTCTGTCTAATTTCTGCAATAACTGATTCATTTCTCCCCTTGTCTGCCACTGTAGTGATCTTTTTAATTCATGGGATGTGGGCATCACTGGCTAGACCAGCATTTATTGCCGATCCCTAATTGCCCAGAGACCGTTAATAGTTATCCATATTTATACATGATTAGAGTAATACAGTTTATTTTGGCAAGAATTAAATTGAACATTTACTCTTTTAATTTTCACCATGCTTTTAAAAAATGATGAAATGTTTTTCTTTGATTATTGGACTGTTGTGAAGTGCTATACAGAATCACATTAAAATAAGCTGCTAACTTTCACCTTAAGTTTGTGAATAAAATTGATTTAAGTAATGGACTGCAGAAAGCTCATACAATAAGCAGTTTTTGATTTAGCATCTTACTTTTTGTGGGCTTATAAAAAATGTATGCTGCCTCTATAAATGTTATCTGCTTAAAATTGCATTTGTCGCATTATATATAATGTATTCTGAAGACTATTTGAGTTTGTATTATTGTTACAATTTATGGAATTTAATTTGATTTGCGATATTTTCATCCACCAAAAGAATACCATGGTGATGTGATTCAGCAAGCTTACATTTAGCTCAGTTGGCTGGATAGCAGGTTTGGGCTAAACTTCTGCAATCTCTGAGGTTAGCATGAAGAACACTCCTTCTCAAGTTCTACCCTCCCCTGAGGTGTGGCGACCCTCAGGTTAAACTGCTACCAGCTCTGTCTTTCTCTCTGTCTCTTGCTTTCTCTGTCTCGCGCTCGCTCTCTCGCTCGCTCACACACACCAATGAGAGAGCAGCCCTGTGGCCTGGTAAGACTAGAATGAATTTACCTTTACCTTCAATTTATGTGGCCAACACAGAGCTCTTGTATATCTACCACTTGTGAGAAATTATTCATTTGCATAACTAATACTATTTATATAATACGGATTTCATTTATTGCTGCTGCATTCTGGAAAAGTATAAGAAGTATTACAAGTCAGCATTTTGTCATTTTGTCACTGTCAGAGATTGATGCACAGGGCAAGACATTAAACAGAGGTTGGTCTGGCCTTGGGTCTGATATTACAAGGGAGTGTATATTCCTTATTGTTAATCTTAATGACTCTAATACTATTACAGTAAAAATAATACAATTACAGTACAAATACATCTTTAAAATAATTTGCCAGACCTACTAATCTTCTATAAAATATATAATTGGCTTAATAGAAGCGCACCAGTATAAACAAAATTCAGAAGCTATAACCCATGTTTGTGTTTTGACATAGTTAAATGTCCTACTGACTGTTACCAGATGAGAATTTGGCACTAATAGTATTGAATTGTTAAGTGTCACAAAATTTATGATACTGTGTTTGGAACAGATCTCAAACTAAAGGATGTCGTGATTGGAATCCATGTTTGCATCACTGATCCACACCAAGCTTCCAATTGATTTGTGAAGTCACAGGAATCAAAGTAAAGAACATTATTAGAAAAGGCATGTTAACCAGCTATAAATGTGCAGTAGATCTAATTCATGTAGTAGAACACTTTAAAACAAAGTTTCTTTGGAATCCGATTTGATTCCTTAATTATTGGCGCACAGTTCTATAAACTAGAATGATTCTTCAACCTTGGGCACGGCTAGTGGAACCTGTTTATTTTGTATGTCAATTTGCAGTGGCTGTGTACAAAGCCATTTCATTATAATACTTATGAATAAGAGAGAAAAGCTGGAAAATAACAATTAGCTAGCTGTTTAATAAACTCAGCAAATCCCGTAGTGTTTTGCATCCGTTTAGATATTTTTTAAAGAGCAGCTATTGTTGTAATGTAGGAGCAGTGGAAGTAAACTTTTGCACAGCGAGATTCCATACAGACACCAGATGATTTGTTTTTTCATTGTTGAGGGATAATTGTTAGACGGAAGGCTAGGGAGGACTCCCCTGCCCTTCTGAGATCAGAGAAGACCTCTGTTTAATACCTCACTTAAGGATCGATCTCTGCCAGTGCTGCACTTGCTGTCTATAGGACTGATGTGTCAGCCTAGATTTTAGGTTAAAGTAACTGGAATGCAATTTAAACTCACAACACTATCTTAGAGGTGCAAGTGCAGTGTGACTGGAGGTGAGAATTCAGAATCATCAAATGAAGTAGTTCTCCAGGATAGAAGACAAGCCTATCATTATAATGGTCTTACCCAGTTTCTTAATTTCCTGGTAAAACTAGACTAATGGAAATTGGTCGAATAACTGAATGCGACATGTTTCTTATAAATTACTCAAATTTGATTCCTCTAAAAATGTCAAATTCCGTCTAACAATGTACTTTATAAATGAAATAATTACCTTTTGAACTGTATTGTTAATGTAACATAGGATGGTATGTATAAATTGTATCTTTAAACTTTTTTGTTTTTGTATCCTGATAGGAGAATTGTTTTCTTCCAAGCAAGTTATAAAGATACATTACAATATAATTCTGGTGTAATAGTACATAAACAAAATCACAAGTCAATCAGCTAAATATAGTAAAATGCATTCTGGTGCCTCATTGCATTTACAATTCAGTTTGCAGCTCCATTTACATTGCTGTTAAAATGTTTTTTGATACATAGAGTCTTATGGTTTTGCACAAATTCTGGCATTTGGTCTACTATAGCAACAGAATCCTAAACAGTGTTCTTTCCTTCATTCCTCCTTGAACTTTTATGATGATCGCACATAGTTTTAGTAAACCCATCGCATGTAGTCCTGGACATTGGGAATTAGGACACCCCAAGCACTCCAACATGGAAGATCAACAAGTTTTGTTCAGGCCAAAGAGCATCTTTTACCAAGTTGCTAGCTTTCAAGCACCAGTTGAAATGTGTGTCAGTATGCATTGCTCAGAAAGTTTGTAGAGCAGTCGTAAAAACATAAGAGGATACATGCTGGTTGAGATTGTGTTATTAGGATGGGTTGATACCAAAGAAGATGAAGATAAAGAATGTTGACTGAAAACAACAAATGCTGGAGATCACAATGGGTCAGACAGCATCCATGGAGAGATTTGTGTGCATCTGTCAAACAAATATTTCAAGGGCTTATTTTTAAATGTTGTTCTGCCCTAAAATATGAAAATTGTTTTGGAATTTATTACTTATGACTCGACTTTTATTATTGAAAGGCCTCGTGCAAGTGAATGTTGGTATGAAGAGATATTTGAATTTTTTATAATCAAAGGGAAATTGGAAGTTGCTGCACAAAAGTTTTTAAAAGTGAAATCTAAGTAGGTATAACTTGCAATTAAGAGAGTGTCTTTCTTCATACAGAGATAGTAGGAACTGCCGATGCTGGAGAATCTGAGATAACACGGTGTAGAGCTGGATGAACACAGCAGGCCAAGCAGCATCAGAGGAGCAGGAAAGCTGACG
>NC_063349.1:9689087-9703932 GCF_021869965.1 Rhincodon typus
CCATCTTCTATCCGCCTCCCCCTGTCTCCCTATTTATTTCAGAATGCCCTTCCCCTCCCCCATATCTGAAGAAGGGTCTCGACCCGAAACGTCAGCTTTCCTGCTCTGATGCTGCTTGGCCTGCTGTGGTCATCCAGCTCTACACCATGTTATCTCTCTTTCTTCATACGTTTGGTTTATGAAATCATATAGATGCTTTTAAAGAGCTTATTTCCTTACATACATTGCAGACAGGAAATATCCCAGATGTGCTGTTGGAGAGAAAATAGGATTGAGAGAGACCATGAAAAGTGAGTAAGTTTAAAAACAAACTTGGGTGGCAAATTCTTGAAGTGTGCAAGCCACACCCCATCTGACCAGAACTATATTACTGTTCCTTCACTGTCACTGGCTCAAAATCCTGGAACTCCTCACTTACAGCACTGTGAGGTATCTCCACCACATGGACTACAGTAGGTCAAGGAGGTATGTCACCATCACCTTGTCACAGACAATTAGAGACGAGCAATAACAACTCAATCCCGACAATGTATTTTTAAAACTAGCAAAATGACCTGTTTGTAGATATAATGTAATTTAAAGGAGAACAGCATTGATCAGTAAGGCGTGTCATGAATAAGTACTATACTGGTGCTCTGATGCTTTTGAATGCCTTGTTATAATACTCCCAGTGCTCCGGAAACAAATGGCAGCAAGATGATTTTTGTGGGAATGGGAATGGTGAAAAAGTGCTTCAATGCTGCTGTGTATATTTTCTTTTTCGAGGAAATCATGTTCTTGAATGCAGTAATTAACTGATAATTGTGGCAGTTATTATCCCTTAAAGTCTATTGTCATTGACTGACCTTGTGCTACGATATTTGTCTTTGTCTATGAAAATGGCATTTTTATTTTATGATAAAGGGAAACATTTGCTTAATTAATCAGAATGGTAGGATTAATGGAGTATCACTTTCTGAGCTGAATGTGTTTTTAGTATCCCAGTGGATGAAAATGTATATACTCGATTTTCTTTTCTTCTGAGGCTTCTTTTTAACAAATATTTTTTAATTTTTTATTTTCCCTGTTAAATGTACAATTCAAAATGAGTATGTTGTATTCAGAATGATTCTCCAAAGTTGACATAATTTTTTTAATGAAATTATGCATCACAGTAAATTGCAGGCTAAACTGAAATAGAAGGCATATTAAATACTTTGGTGCTGTCAACACATCATTTCCCAACATCAATCAAAAGAGAACAAAAAGCTAATTCAATCTCTTCAGCTAATAGAAGCACAAAATGAGCCAGAAGAATCAGGGCAACTGTGAAAGACTGGTAGGCAGCAAGAAGAAGAAAGAGCCAGCAAAGTTTCCAAATACAAAGGCACAAATAAATTGTATGATGAACATGAAGGCTGCAATTTTAACTTTTCTGGGAACAGGCTGTAAACAGTTGGAAGAGAGGTGGAATGGTAGGGTCACTATGCCCATCACCTACCTACCTTTTACTAGAATTTTACCAGCGCTGGGCTAGGTATAGGGTATCAAATTGCTATTTGAGGTACTCTTCTCACCACCTTGCTTTCTTCATGAGAAGTGCCCATGCCATGTTGTGAGAACACCAGGTTCTGGCAACTTCCCTGTGGGCTTGCAGTGTAGTTAAGACCCTGTGCATTGATCATCCTAAACCCCAGCCTATGTCAATGTGGAGAGTGCCACCCTACTTAATGACCCCACTCAATCTCACAATCAAACCCCCTCCCCTTCCCACTCCAATCATCTTCTCCAGCCTCAGTTATTGGCTTGGTCCAGTACCGGCTGCAGTTCCAGCAATGGCCACCAATCCCAGTGATGCTGCTGACCCTTTAATTGGCTGGCAGCTCTCTATGGCAGCCCCATGCAACTAATTTCCTGAACCATACAAAATATTATAGTCACCAGGGCCATCGAATGTGGACTCACCCCTCACTTTCTGGTTAGTGGGTATCTCTGATAAAACTGACCAGGTAGGATTCATACAACCTGGGAGAAATGGATTATAGAACAAGGAAGACAGAAAGAAAGTGAGACTCACAAATAAACAGATCCAGAGATGAAGACGAAACAGGATAGGAGTTTACCGAAACTGACTGTTTAATTAACCACAATGTTGGCATCCAGCTTTCAGGTCAAGTGTGACCATGGTCAAGACCTTCACCTGCCAGTTGAAGGGGCTCCATCTTTGCAGGTTTCTCATTAAGAACACACCAACGGAAAGATGAATGGCCAACATCAGGCTCTCGGATACTTCTCTAGAAGCTTTGCTAACAGTGGTTGAAGAAAAGGATTATTTCCCATGTATTGGGAGCAGGGGCAAGGCTCAAATGAATGGGTAACTGAAGTGGAAATGAGGTGAACATAAATGTGATGCCTCACAACTAGATACAATAGCTGAAGAGGTTAATTGACCTCACTAGGACAGGAAAATGAGTGGCATGGTAGATACAGGTGCCAATATTCATGTTTATATCCCTTGGCATTCTCTTGCATAGTTCTTCTTAGACATATACACCTTGCAGCTCTGCCCAGCTCTCTCTATTGTGTGTGTCTGTTGTAACACCATCTGAATAGCTACACTGACAACCACCCTCATTTATTGCCATCTCGCTCCCATCCCTGAAACTGATACTCACAAATATTGGCATTTTGTCCCTGTGCACAATCCATTGCTTATTCATAACCATTCAGGAGAAGTCTTTTTGGAACTCCCAAGGAGTGAAAGAGAACGGGAAGTGGTCTTCCAGTATTAGCCACTGGACCAGCAGTAGCAAATGTTTAAGATTCTGTTCAGCATTTCCAAAGCTGCTGCACAATTTTGCAGAGAGATTTGAGGCATCCATCTTGACCATGAATGCAGCAATATCTCGGGTCTTTATGCTAATATCCACATCCATAGGAAGAATAGTGCTCAATGAGTGAATCATTCACAGCCAGCGACAGAGTACATGCTTGACATCACCGGTGGCCTGCCTACACGGTCTGGATCTTTAAATGGTTTGCAGGGAAATTTCACGTTAGCTGTTTAGTACCTCTCTGAAGTACATCAAAGTACACTCTACTCTTCTTGCTCTTTGCGAGCAGGAAGATTTGGATGGACTGTGAGAAGAAAGATAGAGAAAGGACACAACAGAGTACTCTGCTCTGTCAGTACACATCCTTCGCCTGAGGTAGACAACATTGTGCCCTCTTTCCTGTGAGCTAAACCTGCTGTTGAACATGTGCGATGATGCAGCTATTGGGACCCTCACAGGCTCCAGATTGGTTGGTAGCACACTTGCTTCTTGTGTTATCTCACTCCTGGATTGGAGCATAAATGTCAGGCTGATGCTCTATGCTGCACTTTGAAATGGGGCTTTCTCGTATCCCTGAGGTCCTGTCTTCCGTCTTGCAATCCAAAAGCACTAGTCCAAAGAAGAACAAGGACATTACCTACATCTTGGCCAGTATTTATCCCTCATCATTAACAAAAAAAGCTGCATGGCTGGTCATAATCACTGTTTATGGGAGTTTGCAGTGTACAAATTGGCTACTTTAATTTCTCCATTACAACAGTGACTATGCTTTGTATGTATGGTTTTTAAAAAATTCAGTCGTAGGACCTGGGTGTCACTGGCGTGGCCAGTATTTATTGCCCTTCTCCGATTGGTCTGTATAGGTGAGCAGCCTGCTGAACTCTATAATCCTTGGCTGTGAACGGTTTTCGTATGTTCCTGGTTGTAAAAGACAACGTTTAAGTGTCAGTCGTGTTTTCCCTTAGCTCTCAAAATTGGGTGGATGAGCAGCCTGCCTCCAGCTCTGTCACAGAGGTACCACCATTGTGAAGTAATAGAAATGAAATGAAGTCTCTTTGAGCAATTGCGGAAATCCTGACCATGCCATGTTCTTCCTCCTGGAACAGCTGCAGCACCACTTGAGAAGGTCGACATCGTTACTAGACAGTGCAGCCCATTTGATTGACGCACGATCAACCATTTTCAACTCATTCCCTTCACCACCAATGCACAATGGCAGCAATGTGTACTATCTACAAGATGGTTGCAGCAACTGTCGACTTCCTTTGACAGCACTTTACAAACCTGTGACCTCTACACCTAGGAGGCTGAGGGCAGCAGATGTGAAGGAACACCATTACCTGCAAGTGCCCCTGCAAGGTGCACACCATCCTGATTTGGATCTGTATAACTGTTCCTTCACTGGCTCACAATCCTGAAATTCCTTTCCTAACAGCACTATAGATATACTTACACCTCAAAGACCTCAGCAGTTCAAGATAGCAGCTTACTGTCAACTCCTTGAGGGCAATGACTGCCCTCTGGGCAATGAGAGATGAGTGATAAAAGCCTGGCCTAACCAATGATGCCCACATCCCATGAATGAATTTTTAAAAATTGGAGACAAGCAATAAATGTTGGCCTAGCCAGTGATGCCCACATTCTATGAGCAAATATTTAGAAAAAAGCAGAAACGATGACAATCACCTATAAAGCAGTGGAAATGTATTCTTGGAACGAGACCTGTGAGCAAAAGCCTCTCACCTGGGCAAGGCAGAAGCAATGCTGTTATGTAGAGGTTTTCCAGCCTGTCACTTCCATAGAGCCTTCAGTCCCTGTTATGTTATTGACATTTCCCTTGCGAATTTCACACTCCTCTCTAAACTCATGCTGGCTGTTTGCCTGTTAACACATTTAGATATCAGACTCTCTATGTGCCAGAGATTTCCCATACATTACTAATGTGAGCAGGATGATATACTAACACACACAACCCCCACTGTATTGGCATATCCCCCAACCTGAGTGCCACTTAAAGTTCTGCCCATGATGTCTCAATCATAATACCAGAGACCAATGGAAAAGAATAGACAAGAGGAACTGTAGGTAAACAAAGTTTGTTGATGTTTTAGTCCTTGAACAGCCTGTCAAAAGATCAACCAATTGGTAGCAGTTTTTTTTTTATATTTGGGACTCTTATTGAATCAGTCCAAAACTTGTATTTATATAGCACCTTTAACATAATAAAACATCCCAAACAGCTTCACAGGAATATCATTAAACACAATATAACACAGGTCATATGAGATAATTGGAAGATTTTTGCTCATGAGGGTGGGTTCAGGAGGACTTGGTCTCTTAAACCTCCCCCCAAACAACACGTCAACATTTGTTATCTGAAGTGAGACTGGCATACTCAGATTTTGAAAAGGTGGCAACAGAAGACAGAAGAGGCTTGCCAGGGCATTAAGTGAAAACCATGAGTTGTCCTGTTGAGGATAGGATGCAATATGCTGCCAGAACTACAATAAGAGGCAGTGACACAACGGGGAGCTATCTGGAGCATTGAGACAAAGGCAAAGAGCAACTTTAAATAGAAAAGGCTGAAAGCCAGCATTCACAGGTATTCTTGATGAAGGGCTTTTTGAGAGGGAGTGTTGTGCTGGGGTAGGAATGGTTACTGCTCAGGAAGGCTCCATAGTCTAATGCAAACAAAGGAAAGACATGAGAAGAAATGGAATCAGCTTCAAGAGGAGGTGGGACAAGGGATCCGGGGATGATGAAGAAGAGGCAAGAGGACTTCAGATTGTGGATATAACTCAAGCTTCACCAGCACACTCTGCAGTCCCTGTGTCTGCGGATGAGGAGGGGACAGGATACTATCTCCCGTCTGTCTGAGCCTAAAGTGTCTGTGATGGTCAGCCTTGTTGTGGAGATACTTGGAAGTCACCCCAAAGGGTGCTGCACTAGCATCACTGTGGTGACCGACTCAGTCACAGGGCATGACTGCACAGAAGTTTCACCTGACAGAGTGACTATGGGAGTGGATCTTCATGTTGGAGCCCTGTAAGGGCTGATTCCCTCTTCCATCATCTATCACCTCCTCAGACCTTTCATGGCACTTTGATTACTGGAAGGGGCCACCAGCAGGGGTGCATCTAGCATCTGCTCCATTCCTCTCTGACATTTTACTGATCTCTAAGGTTTTGGAGTAGATTTGTAGATCGGGTTGTGGGCGTTGAGGTTGGTTGGCTCACCGAGCTGGTTTCTTGTTTCGCAGACGTTTCGTTACCATGATGGGTAACATCCTCAGTGCAGCCTCCGATGAAGCGTCGGTGTGTTTTCCCGCCTGGTTTTTAAACTCGAGTCCGTTGAGATGGATTGCCTCACTTCCGGTTTTCCTTCATAGTGGAATGTATATGGGGTCGAGTTCAATATGTTTATTAATAGCATGCTTCGTGGAGTGCCATGCTTCTAGGAATTCTTGTGCCTGTCTCTGCCTAGCTTGTCCCAGGATTTTGGTGTTGTCCCAATCGAAATGGTGGTTCTCCTTGTCCATGTGGATTGAGATGAGTGAGTATTGGTCATGTCTTTTTGTAGCCAGTTGGTGCTCATGTACTCTTGTTGTTAGTTTCCTTCCTGTTTGTCCAACGTAGTGTTTCTCACAGTCACTGCAGGGGATCTTGTAGATGACATTGGTCCTGTCCATGGCGGGGAGTGGGTCTTTAGTTCAGGTGAGAAGTTGTTGTAGGGTTGACGTGGGCTTGTGTGCCACTCTGATGCCCAGCAGTCGTAGGAGTCTTGAGGTGAGTTCCGACGTGTTCCTGATGTAGGGTAGTGTGATGAGTGTCGGGGCATGTAGTATCTTTCTGATATTGTTTGTGTAGGCATCTTCTGACCCAGTTTTTTGGATATCCGTTATCCTTGAAAACGTGGAAGAGGTATTCTTCTTCCTCTAGGTGTAGTTCCGTGTTGCTGCAGTGTGTTGTTGCCCTTTTAAATAGTGTTCGCAAACAGCTTCGTTTGTGTTTGCTGGGATGGTTACTGTTGAAGTTCAGTATCTGGTCTGTGTGTGTGGCTTTTCGGTGTACTTTTGTTTGCAGTTCCCCATTTGTGTTGCGCTCTACCATGACGTCCAGGAATGGGAGCTGTTTGTTATTCTCTTCCTCTCTGGTGAATCTGATTCCGGTGACGGTGTTGTTTGTAAGTTTGTGTGTCTCCTCTAAATTGGTCCGTTTAATGATGACAAAGGTGTCGTCCACATAGCGTATCCATAGTTTTGGTTGGATTTGCGGGAGGGCCGTCCTTTCTAGTCTTTGCATCACTGCTTCTGCTATGAGTCCAGAGATGGGTGACCCCATGGGTGTCCCGTTGATTTGCTCTTATGTTTGGCCGTTGAAAGTGAAGTGGGTGGTGCGGCATAGGTCCAATAGTTTGAGCATGTTGTCCTTGGAGATGGTTTCACTGGGGTATTGCTCTTGTTCCAGAATTGTTGTCATTGTTTCCCTTGCTAGTGGTATGTCTATTGATGTAAATAGGGCAGTGACATCAAACAATATCATGGTCTCTTCGTCGTCTATCCTGATGTCTTTGATAGAGTTGAGGAATTCTTGGGCTGAGTGGATATAGTAGGTTGACTTGTTGACTAGGTGCCTGAGTCTCCTTTGTAGTTCCTTGGCCACTCTGTGTGATGGAGTGCCTGGATGGAGACTATGGGTCTGAGGTGTACTTCCGGCTTGTGCACTTTAGGGAGGCCGTAGAATCGGGGTGTGTCGGTTCCTTTGGATTTCATTCTTAAGAAGTCTGTTTTGTTGATCTGTCCTGTTCGTTTAAGCCTTTGCAGCATGTAGAGGATTTTGTTGCCTAGTTGTGGTGTCGGGTCAGTTTGTACTGGCCGGTATGTGTTCTCGTCGGCGAGCAGTGCTTGTTCCTTGGAGATGTAGTCCCTTTTATTCATTATCACTGTCATGCGCCATTTGTCTGCGGGTAGTATTGTGATGTTCTTGACCTTCTTTAATCCGTCCAGGGCCTGTCTTTCCAATGAGTTGAGGGTGTTGAGTTCACTCCTTCTGGTTAGTGTCAGGATTACTATCTGTCTTATCGTTTGTTATGTTTCTTCGTTGATATTGTTGGTCTTTAGTGTGGCTTCCAGTGTGGCTAGGAATTCTGTTTTGTTGGCATCCCTGTAGTTGTAGTTCAGTCCTGGGGTGAGAACGGCTTTTTCCGTGTCTGTCGGTTTCCTGTCGGAGAGGTTTCTTATCCATGTGTCTGTTCTGTTGTTGTCGTTTTTGTGGGTAAGTGTGGCTAGCTTGTCTTGCAGGGTCTGTCTTTTCTTGGCTCTTGTGGTCTGTTGGCTGGCTGATGTTAATGGCTCGTTCTATG
The DNA here is from genome assembly GCF_021869965.1 of Rhincodon typus. NCBI lineage: Eukaryota > Metazoa > Chordata > Chondrichthyes > Orectolobiformes > Rhincodontidae > Rhincodon > Rhincodon typus. Next base: position 9,697,262 of record NC_063349.1, read on the forward strand.
TCAGTTGTCCAGTCTTGATTGGTAGCTTCCAGGAATAAAGTTTTTTTGGCGAGTAATTTCTCTGTTGTATTTGTGGAGCCGGTTGTGTGTGTCGTTTGTCATTACCCTTACCATCTTGCGGCCGTTTTGTTCTGCTGTTTTCAGGGCTTGTGGGTTGTTGATGGGTGGTTTGTGCTTCACACTGCGTGGTAATACCTGGTTCTTGAGGCATCCATGTTGGAAGTAGAGTTGTTCGCGGCTTGCGCTCTCTCGTTTGGCGTAGTTTTCCCATTTTCTTGCCAATTTGAGCGTGTTACGCCCGTAGGTCTCTAAGGTTTCAGAGTAGATTTGTAGCTCAGGTTGTGGGTGTTGAGGTTGGTTGGCTCGCTGAGCTGGTTTCTTGTTTCGCAGACGTTTTGTTACCATGCTGGATAACATCCTCAGAATTGTAGAATTCCTAGAAGCCTGGCACTCCACGAAGCATGCTATTAATAAACATATTAAACTCGACCCCATATACATTCCACTACGAAGGAAAACCGGAAGTGACACAATCCATCTCAATGGACCGCAGAGTTTAAAAACCAGATGGGAAAACACACGGACGCTTCATCAGAGGCTGCGCTGAGGATGTTACCAAGCATGGTAACAAAACATCCGCGATACAGCTCGGCGAGTCAACCAACCTCAATTTTACTGATCATTGCTGCTGAGCCTGGTATGAATTCTCTGTACCTTAGTACATCACTCTAAGTGATAACACACATGGCTTTCCAAGAGGTTAGCCACGATTTCTCCAAGAGAAGTTCACAGACTAAATGCAGAGTCATTGTGGAGCACAGGAGATGAATGAACTCCTCCATTTTCATCCCATAGCTGTGCACTGCCTCAGGTAGCTCAGACATCTCATTGGCACACTTCTTATGCTAGTTCTCCTGTCTTCTGACTCCCAGTGCACTGCATCTCCATCCTGCAGAACAGGACTGCACCTGTCCTCCATTTTCTGAGGAGAACCTCACATTTATCCACATCATACTGCATTTGTCATGCTTTTGCCCACTCAGCTTGTCCAAATCGCACTGAAACATCTCTGCATCCTTCTCACAGCTCGCTCTCCCACCCAGCTTTGTGTGATCTGCAGATTTGGAGAGATTGTGTTTAATTCCCTCATCTAAATTAGTATATAAAGTGAATAGCTGGGGTCCTAGTACTGATCCCTATGGTACCCCACTAGTCACTGCCTGCCATTCTAAAAAAGACATGTTTATTCGTGTTTTTAGTTTCCTGTCTGCCAATGAATTTTCTGTCCACCTCAATACATAACCCTAATCCTCTGTGCTTTCAATTTTTCACGCTAATGTCTTAATTAGGACTTTTGGAAGGCTTTTGGTAAAGTGCAAACCAACCCTATCCACTGGTTCCGCCTCATCAATTCTGCTAAAGCAGTGTCTTCCATCTCCCCGGTATTTAATTGGGAGAAAGGTGTGCTGACAGTATGTGATTGAAAGAGGATCCAATAAAATTGGTGGTCAGGTAGAGCAGAGTGTCATCCACGTACATGTGAAGGTTATGCATATCGCATGTAGATGAGAAATAGAACAGGGCCAAAATTAGATCCTTGGGGACATGAGAGGTAATGGTGCGCAGTTTCTCATTCTGTAGGTTTATTGTTAATTTCTTAGTTTCTTAATTAATTAATTCTTAATTTCTTGGTTAGTTTCTTCATTAATAATGAGGGAGTCAACTCACATGTCTATTGGAGATTCTCCAAGGAAATTAAGAACATGACAAAGGAACACAAACCAGTAGATTTAGATTTAGATTTTTGAAAGACATTTTGAAATAGAGTTATACAACAGGGCTGGAAGGCATATAATGAAACCAAACCTCATAAGTTCAACCTTTGATACCCTGACGTTAGAAATTGCTGGTCCCCAAGATCAAACGTTGTGAGAATTTATCTTGGAGCATATCATTCCTCAGCTTATAAAACATCGTTTTGTAAAAACTTTCATATGTCATTTCTTGCTAAAGCCACCCACCATTTAGTAAAGCCGTAATGCTTAATAGTGCAAACGTGTGGGTGGCGAAGAAATCAAGAGACACAATTGCAATCCGAGCACTATTTTAGCTTTTCTGTGCACACATTTTAGTGTCATTACTTTAGACCCTGGATTTTAAACTTGTCCTCTGCAAGTTTACAAAAGCGGAGGCTGAGGGGTGACCTTAGAGGTTTATAAAATCATGAGGGGCATGGATAGATTTTTTCCCTAGGGTAGGGGAGTTCAAAACTAGAGGGCATAGGTTTAAGGTGAGAAGGGAAAGATTTAAAAGGGACCCAAGGGGCAACTTTTTCATGCAGAGGGTGGTGCATTTTTGGAATGAACTGTCAGAGGAGGTGGTGAAGGCCGGTACAATTACAACATTTAAAAGGCATCTGGATGGGCACATAAATAAGAAGGGTTTAGGGGGATATGGGGCAAATGCTGGAAAATGGGACTAGATTTGTTTAGGATATCTGCTTGGCACAAGTGTTGGACCGAAGGGTCTGTTTCCGTCCTGTGCTTCTCTATGACTAAAATGTAAAAAAAAATTCAATTTACGGCCACAAGTGCTTCAGCATCATTTAAAAGACAATTGAAAGCTCCAGTCGTTTTCAACTGAAATAATTTAAATTTGCAGAAGAGCATGTAACTTTTTTTTAGAAATAATTGTTGACGTGCCTATCAGTATCGGAAAAAGCCTTAAATAAAATGATGTTATGCAGCAGAGTGCTAGCTACAATGGCAGATCAAACTGTGTTTTGTTGTTCTAATTATATTTTAGCTTTGATCCTAGTAGGCCACAGAACAAATTGAGTTAATTTAAGATTAAACATAATGGTGTGATTGACAAATAACAGTAAATAGACTGTTATTTTGTACCAGAAAAAGATTACTCCAACTGGTTGATGAAACGTGTACATATTGGAAGGAAAGATTTATCTGCAATAATGAGAATTTACATCATCCAGACCTCGCAGAGCAGTAGTGATGCATTTTGTCCTTTGGAAACCATCAGCAAAAACTATGTAATTTAGAGTGAATACTAAAGGGAAAGTGATTTCAAAGTAAATAATAATATCTACTGTAGCTAATAAATAACAATCTAACCTTTTTTAGATTATATAAAGGATGTTTTAAAGAGAGTTGAGGATGGAAACCACATTACACTTGTTACTTTTTTTTCATTTAACAAACTCTCAAACACTGCGATTTGAGAATGCGATTGGTTTCAAAGTCTAATTAACACTTTTGTTACACTCAATCTTTACATTACATATTTTATCCTAATCAAGTAAAATTTGCGTTATGATTCTCTTGTGCTTTTGTTTTTACTGAGTCTTCAGTTTGTTTCTCAAGAAACAAGAAGTTAATGTTTTAAAGCCAAAATGTGAAGTTAACATTGGTTGTGGCAGACAGACATAGACCACACAACAATTTTTGTATTGCTCACAAGGGAATACTGACATTACGAGTACTGTTTAAAAGTGAAGAAGTTTGTGGACTTTGTGCAACATGTGTGGTCTGATTTTTTTTTTCTTATCTAGTAATTCATATATATTTTCACGTGGAATTATAACTTGCACATGTCAGTGATAAAACTGTATGTTTATTCTACTGAATAAATTTAAGTAAATTGGATCACTTATTTCAGAGTGGTCTAGGTATATTTCTTGGACTAAATGTCTGAGATCCATCCTTCTTTCCCTATCACACCTGGAATGAGCCTTTATCTGGGCAGCATCGAGGTGCTTTGCACCAGGTCTAAAAATTGAACAGAAAACCTTTGTTACTGCATAAATCACAGGCATTCTCATAATCTTAACCAAAAGTGGACTAAACATTTTGTTAGACTCATGCTCAGGCTATATAATACAAAAGAGTTATTAACCAGTAAAATGGATAATTGAAGAAGTAATACCAAACCATAAATTTTAAGTTGTTATATTAATAAGAACTATTCTCCCTTGGAATATGCAACATAAGTCACTTCTGCATTGAACCAGAATGCAAAATATGCACATCTCAATGTGCCTGAAGTAACCTTTTGTAGAAATTGCTGATAATATATGAATGCTGCTTGGCGATTTTGTGTTTCTCTAATGACTTCAGATCGCTATTCAAACTGAAAACAGTGCAACAAAAAAGACATTCAGAAAAATGTTGCTTGCTCGTTTTTCAATTATATTCCCGTCAATATTGAATTTTTCATTTAAAATATGACATTTTAATACTTTCATGTAAGAAGTTTAAAGCTAACCAGTAATGTCTTGGACAGCAAGCATACCAAAGTCCAGTCAGGATTGGATAATTTAAGTATAAATTCCATCTATCTTCAGTATTTCAGATACAACCAACAATACACATTTTAGTTTCACATACCTTTTCATGCAGCAGCATGAGAGAAATGAAAAGAGATTTGAAATACAAAGTATATCATGTACTTTTCACTAATAAGGCCTTGAATTTTAAAGAGCATTGTAATCTTAGAACATAGAACAGTACAACACAGTACAGGCCCTTTGGCCCACGGTGTTGTGCCAAACTTTTACCCTAACCCTAAGGTCTATCTAACCTCCACCGCTACCTTATACTATCATCCATATGCCTATCTAATAGCCGCTTAAATGCCCCTAATGAGGCCGACTCCACTACCCTCTCCGGCAATGCATCCACGCCCCTTCAACTCTCTGAGTAAAGAACCTACCTCTGACATCTCCCCGATATCTTCCTCCACTCACTTTAAAACTATGGCCCCTTGTAATAGCTACCTCCACCCTCGGAAAAAGTCTCTGGCTGTCTACTCTATCTATACCTCTGATCATTTTGTACACCTCTATCAAGTCACCTCTCATCCTTCGTCGTTCTAAAGAGTAAAGCCCTAGCTCTCTCAACCTTTCCTCGTTAGACCTTCCCTCCGTTCCAGGCAACATCCTGGTAAATCTCCTCTGCACCTTTTCCAACACCTCCACATCTTTCCTGTAATGAGGCGACCAGATCTGGACAAAATACTCCAGATGTGGCCGAACCAAGCTTTTGTATAGCTGGTGCATAACTTCACGGCTCTTGAACTCGATCCCTCTATTAATGAAAGCCAACACACCATACGCCTTCTTCACAACTCTATCCACCTGGGTGGCAGCTTTCAGAGAACTGTGAACGTGAACCCCAAGATCCCTCTGCTCCTCCACACTGCCAAGAATCTTCCCGTTAACCCTGTATTCTGCTTTCAAGTTTGTCCTTCCAAAATGTATCATCTGACACTTTTCGGGGTTAAACTCCATCTGCCACTTCTCAGCCCAGCTCTGCATCCTATCAATGTCCCTTTGTAACCTAGAACAGCCCTCCGCACTGTCCACAATGCGACCCAACTTTGTATCGTCTGCAAACTTGCTAATCCACCCTTCCACTCCTTCATCCAAATCATTTACAAAAATCACAAATAGAAGAGAACCCAGTACAGATCCTTATGGTACACCACTCGTAACTGAGCACCATGTTGAATATTTTCCGTCCACTACCACCCTTTGTTTTCTAAGGGTCAGGCAATTCTGAATCCAATCTGCCACATTTCCCCCTATCCCATGCTTCCTTACCTTCTGCATGAGCCTACCATGGGGATCCTTTTCAAACGCCTTACTTAAATCCATGTATACCACATGCACTGCTCTATCTTCATCCACATGTTTGGTTACCTCTTCAAAGAATTCAATAACGTTTGAGAGGCATGATCTACCCCTCACAAATCCATGCTGACTATCACAAATCAAACTGTGCCTTTCCAAGTGATCATAAATCCTATCTCTTAGAGCCCTTTCCAATAATTTGCCCACCACTGATGTAAGACTAACTGGCCTGTAATTTCCGGGGTTATCCCTGTCCCCCTTTTTGAACAAAAGAATGACATTTGCCTCTCTCCAATCATCCGGCACTATACCCGTGGACAGTGAGGACGAAAAGATCATCGTCAAAGGCCCTGCGATCTCTTCCCTCGCTTCCCATAGAATCCTTGGATAAATCCCATCAGGTCCGGGGAACTTATCTATCTTCAACTTCCTCAAAATTCCTAGCACATCTTCCTTACTAACATCGATCTCCTCTAGCCTACCAGCCTGTTTCACACCGTCCTCCTCTACAACTAGGTCCCTCTCAGTTGTGAATACCGAAGAAAAGTATTCATTAAGGACCTCTCCTATCTCTTTAGGCTCTGTGCACAAATTCCCTTTACAATCCTTGATCGGCCCTATCCTTTTTCTGGTCATTCTCTTATTCCTCATGTACGTGTGAAAAGCCTTTGAGTTTTCCTTGATCCTATCTGCCAAGGTTTTCTCATGCCCCCTTACAGCTCTTCTAAGCTCTTTCTTCAGCTCCTTCATGGATAACTTGTATCTCTCTAGAGCCTTTTCCGTTCCTTGTTTCCTAAACCTTACGTAAGCATCCTTCTTTCTCTTAACCAGTCGTTCAACCTTTCTTGAGAACCAAGGCTCCCTCACTCGACCGCACCTTCATAATCTTAAAGGAACACTCAAGTGCATCTGCCTTTGGGATAAACATCTACCCTGTTGAGTGTTTTAGTTTGAGTACCATACAAAATGACATTGTTGTATGAAGGTGCAGGGCTGGATGAACACAGCAGGCCAAGCAGCATCA
>NC_063349.1:9704332-9728633 GCF_021869965.1 Rhincodon typus
TGCAGTTCTTTCAGTTTTTATCAAATCTGCACTGTTGCTTTTATTCTAAATCACTTGACGTTTAGATAACTGAGCTAAAAGGCCCTCTATCCTGATAGCTAAATATAAAAATATAAACAACTTAACAATTTTCTAAGTTCATCATCAATGTTACCTATTGGATTTCTACACTGAAGATGCTTTTATTTGTAATACAAAGTATTAGTATGTTGTGATGTTTTATTTTCATCAACAGAAGCGTTGACCCAATTTAAATAATTTTGTATGAAAGACCAGGATGGTCTGGAGTTAGCTGATCAGTTAGAGCTCCAGTAGGGGTGCTATAATTGAGCTTTGCATTTCTGGACAGAGAGAGGAAAGATCAGTTCAAGTTCCCATTACTGATGCATATCCAGCAATCAATATATAAAGGTGCAAGTCAGCGTGAGGACAAGATCTTATCAGTCATGATACTTCCTTTAATTAAACAGCTTCACTTTCTTGGCCGACTGATTAAGCACAGTCCCTTAGAGGGTTGCAAATACTCATGACATCCAAACAAAGCAAGAGTCAATATTTTTCAGAAGAGAATAAAATTTAATATTAGCTTTATGTCAGGATATAAATATCACAAAAGTAAGACGTGAATATATATATGTACTTTTGGCTGGATCATCAGATTAGCCATTAAAGAAGACGTTCAGCTAAGTTATATATTTCCTATATAAGTTCATAACAGTGTGAAACGACTGGGCTCTTGTAAGTAAATCTGAAACAAGCAGAAAATGCTAAACTCAGCAAGCCCTACTGAAGTCAAAACATTAACACTTTCTGCACAGCTACTGCCAGACATGCTGAGTTTCTCCAGCATTTTCTGTGTTTGCTTCAGATTACTAGCATATGTAGTATTTTGCATTTGTTACTTGCTAGTAAATGTTATCCTGTTACTGTAGTATATTGCAGCTCTGAAAATTTTCAGTGAGTTTTTCAGTGCATTGTATCAACTGCCAGAATAGTGGGGGCTTGGCATTTTCTTTTAAAAACATTTTATCCCTTCATTTGTTATGTATGGCATGCTCTTTCCACTTTGCCCAATGATACTGACAGAAAAAGCACATTCTGGATCACAGAATTGAAGTACCAATTTGCCAATATTTGGACAGTCGTGCTAATTTATAACATTGCATTGTATCATGTCAGTTGGGTATATATACTCCAGTAAAAGAAATTAAGCCCAATATGTGGAGTTTCAAAGTGAGATGGGTATTTGCTTTATGTGTGAAACTATGTTCCTGCCATTATACTCTGTCACACTTGACAACGTCCTCTCCTGTCTGTGGTGTTGTCACTTGTTTGTTTGGCTTCTGGCTTTAATCCCGTAACATGGAGTTCCCTTTTCTTTGGACTCAATCACATCAATTTTCCTGCAGTGATATGATAAACCTGAGACACAGGGCTGTGTTTGTCATGCCCCTGGAAGGTGTGTGTTTAGCAGGGTGGCACATAAAATAGGTTCAGCGGCTAGTCCACAAACTTCTCACCCATCCCTAAGCTATCCTGTAATATTAGGAGTGGGGGCCAAAATCAGCAACATGCTAGCCATTTTTAATTAGTTAAGGATAAATTTAGTTTATTAAATATTATGCTGCCAATGCCATAATATAGTTGGTTTCGCAGTAGTGTGCAGCCCATTTTTTTTTAAAGTTGGGCAGTGCCCTATGCCCTTTCTGAATGATGTTGCAATCCTTTTCTTCTGTTGGAACTTGACACGCAACCCTCCACACCCCTCATCCTCTTCTGTTCGAGCCTTCCCCACTAAATGCCCGCAACCTAATCTGTGTCCAGGATCCAGTTGGGGCCATCACTGTGGAATTACTTCCAATTCCAGCAGTACTGTCTACCAAGCTCTTGCAACTGTCAGGAGATTTTGGAGCTAGACCAACTAGCCACCTGTTCCAGAAGTAACCACTGAGAAGCAAAATTCTGACTTGGCACAAATGTAGCCTAACAGAAGCATGTTACAGCTGAAGGGCAGCCTCCTTATCAGTCAATCTTTCTTTATGGAGGGGCCAGCAGTCCAAACAATATAAAATCCTGCCGACAGACCTTTTGCTTGGAATCAAACTCATATGCCTTATGTGTATACATGCACACAAATGGTGACATTTTTATATGGTGATTACCATACAAACATGAAGTGACCATAGAGTCATAGAGATGTACAGCACGGAAACAGACCCTTCAGTCCAACATGTCCATGCTGAGCAGATATCCTAAATAAATCTAGTCCCAATTGCTAGCATTTGGCTCAAGTAACTCTAAATCCTTCCTATTCATGTACCTAGCCAGATGCCTTTCAAATGTTGAAATTGTACCAGCCTCCACCACTTCCTCTGGCAGCTCAATTTTAAAACTTTCTAAATACCTTTACGATTTTTGAACAAGGAACAGTTTCTCAGAATGTAGTTATTCTAGAGTATAGTCCTGAGAAAATCTCTGGTCTTATTGCTAGAATCAGCCATTGACTTAGCATTGGTTTCCTTCTGGATTTAAAATAATCTGTTTGTCTGATCTGGACCCCAAAATTCTCCTTTAAAATGTTTCACTCACCTGTATTGCATGAGCCTATATCGTTTACTAGTGACGTTTGAATAATTACATGGAAAAGACTTATCCAATTGTCCACACTGGATATATGATCTCAAAACCAAACAAGCACAAAGGACTCAGGATAACTTATACATGCCAATCTGAAAAAGTGGTAAAACCACTTATAAAAGCTGACAGCCCAAGAACGATTTTGATTATAATCCTGTGACATTTGAAACTAATAGTTATATAGAATTGTAACTCAAGTTGTGTGTACACCCAATATTGTTTTTCTTGGACTGGAAGATAAAATATTACTTGTAGATGAAAGACTGAAGAGGAAAAAGCAAACAGCATAAAACCTCTCCCATATCTGTAGGAAGGGTGCATCCACATACTTGCTTCTCACATATTGAAGTTTAGTTATTAACTAAACATTTTGGTTCATTTCAGGTATATTTATTTTCAGTATTTTTTAATCTTTTAAAAACGTAATGTTTTAGTATTCATTCATCAGACAATATCACTTCCCAAAGGATTTCTTCAGTAATTTCTTATATCAAGCTACCTGCCCCAGTTACAGGATTTTAAGAACCCAGTTTAGAATCCAACAACCTAGAGAGACAATGCATTGTCTAGAATCACACTGAGGGAGTGCTGCTTTGTAGAAAGTGCTGAATGTGTGGAACAGAAATCTTGTCTGTGCTATCAAATGGTTTGAAAGTATCCTGTGGCACTTTGAAAACAGCAGAAAAGTTCTCCTTCGAGTCTTAGGCAATATTTATCTCTAAACATCACTAAAACAAAGTAGGCAATGGGTTCAAATGTGCACAAATATACAAAATTGAAAAATATCTGAATCTCAATGACAAGGAAATCTTTCCAATTTTCCCCTTATGCTGTCAGTGATGAGCTCCAAATCTCACTAATAAGCAGCAGCTACTATATTTCCTTGCATTTGCAACTCATTATTAGCTAACTTTACTTCATTTCTACGCAGCTTGCAATTTTGCCATCCTTGCCCTGAGACTAGTTGGCGACAATTCCCAACTTAAAAGTTAGAGTGATGACCTGGTGGATGTAGTTCGCCATTTGCTCCTCCAGACCTCCGATTTTAGGTCCATCCACCCACCTGGCATTGGATAACGAACACTCGATGTCTGCTTCCATGTTTGTTCATAGAAATTGGCATCGGTGAAACACCAGCCTCACCATCTCAATGTGACTCATTTCGGACTAATTGTGATGATACTGTGGCTTTAAGATGTGTATTTTCTACTGGTTCTTTTATCGAAGGGAAGTTTTAAGGCAGAGATGTGGAACTGTCTATTGAAAGCCCTTAAACAGCTTGTGAAGCTTTGGGTTTTTTTTTAAAATTGGTACAATAGAAGTAGCCTGAATGGGCAGGGTTAAACTCACACAGAAGGAGGTTTTTTAGTTTTTCAGTAGCAGTCGCTGGGTGTTGAACCTGGGTAGAAACTTCAGTACATCTCTCCCTGCTGTTCTCTATCTCTGAGTTTTCTCAATGGTTTTCCTATTGCTGCTAGAATTGCATGTGAGACAATCTGTTTTACTGCATTTGCCTTTTGCTCAGGGTGGGTTTATGGGATGTTACTATGTTAGAAAAGTTACTATTTAGAAGCTAACTAATCTATTATTCTGTTAAGTTTTCCAGTAGAGTTAAGATATTCCAATTTCTTCTTTCTTTTGTTGTATTTTAATTATTGTGTACGAATAAAGTGTGTTTTGCTTCAAATCTAGTAGTTTGACTAATCAAATTGCATCTGGAATGCAACACCTGGCACTTACCTTTAAAATAAGAAAAAGTTAGGATCTAGGCTATCTTCTTAATATATTTTGAGGGGATTTGGTCTGGTCTGTAACATTAATGCACAATGCAGCACTTCATTTCTGCACTTTGGAGGTCACAGACATCTTAACACTTGAATGCCCCAGCCAGGTCACTTTGCACTCAGGGACATACACCCAATGTAGGGTGGCACAATGGCTCAGTGGTTAGCACTGCTGCCTCACAGTGCCAGGGACCTGGGTTCAATTCCACCCTTGGGCGACTGTCTATGTGGAGTTTGCACATTCTTCCCATGTCTGTGTGGGTTTCCTCCCACAGTCCAAAGATGTGTAGGCGAGGTGGATTGGCCATGTTAAATTGCCTGTAGTGTTCAGGGATGTGTACATTAGGGGGATGGGTCTGGGTGGGATGCTCTGTGTGTTGGTGTGGACTTGGTGGGCCGAAGGGCCTGTTTCCACGCTGTAGGGATTCTATGATCTATGATCTAACTCCTGCATCTGCAAAGGATGGATTTTAATGGCTCTTAGCACTCACTCACTTCACACTTACTTAGATATTACTGCATTTGTGGCTTGCTTTGGTGTTTTGTACGGAGGGAAGGACATGCAGCTTGTCTTGGTTGGGAGCAGAGTAGTTAATGGGAGGTGGATATATTGCTGTATGGCACCCTGCTCTGCCAATGACACATAAAGAACATAGCAGCAGTTTACGCAGCAACCAACTGCATTTGCTTTGACAAAGTGTGTATGAAATTCAAAGGGAATCGGTCCTTAATGAGATCAAGGGGACTACCATCAGTCAGGGGCTATCACCACAATCAGTCAGGGGTTTACTCAATTACAGTAGGAGAAGTTGGCCAAGGTCTGTCTGACGCTTGATCCTACTGCTGTCAGTAGATCACTATCTTTGTGGTCTAGAGATTGGACCTCTGTTGGTCTTGCAGGTCAAGTCCAACCAGTTGGAGATTATAACTACATCAGTCGGGGAGCTTTCGAGATATCAGTGCAGGGGCTGGTCCATGTTCCATCCGGGGTTATGGGCAATGACAGTTAGGAAACTTACAGGAGCAGCATGAAATGGTGGGTTATGGACTGTGTAATGTGATGCTGAGGGCTAATAATATTAAAGAAGAGGGGGAACTCCAAATACAGGTGTGGCACCTGGATGGTGTTTCATCTTTGGTCAAATATCAACTGTATAATGAGGAGGCATAATGCCTGCCAATGCATTCGGTGTGGGTGGAGTAAGTCTATTGTGATGACCTGGGATGGAGTATTTATATTATGATATGAAAGACAGTTGCATGAATCAGGCAACCAGATGGTTGCCAACTATCTTCCATCAAACTATGCTTCATATGCACTTTACAAATCCTGGCCTCAAACAATCATAATCATTCCATTGCTTATAATAATTGAGTCCTTGCTACCTTTGTTCCCTCTAATTTCTCCAGCTGCTATGCAGATCTCCAAGGTCCAAGGGTGACAGCACCTGGAGAAACTGGAAGTGAATGTATCGGCACACAGATCAGTGTTCTTGGAGCCTTGGAGCGCTGTGCAGCTTAGAGGGAACATTGCTGTCATCTCTGCTGAGCTGGTGAAATCACAGATGAACTTAAAAGTGTCTTCTGCTTTCGTCAATTCACAAACACATTCAAAAGGTTTCAATGCTGCACAATGCCTTGGAGTGCTATGTTCACACACTGAACTGGAAGTGTGTAAGAACATCAACTGTTCTAGTCAACTGTCAATTTCTTTGGTGCAATGAGAACATAAATCTCTCAAATTTTGCTTGGTGATTTGGCATGCACTCCATATCTGAATAAGATGAAATAACTGAGGTCCATGTAGAAGCATTCTATTACCTCCTTCTGGCACAACTCCACATTACAGTGTATCACAGTCCAAGATTTCACAAGTTTCAAAATCTCCCCTCCCCCCACCGCATCCCAAAACCAGTCCAACTCGTCCCTGCCTCCCTAACCTGTTCTTCCTCCCACCTATCCCCTCCTCCCACCCCAAGCCGCACCTCCATCTCCTACCGACCAACCTCATCCCGCCCCCTTGACCTGTCCGTCCTCCCTGGACTGACCTATCCCCTTCCTAACTCCCTACCTACACTCACCTTTCCTGGCCCCATCCCCGCCTCTTCGACCTGTTTGTTTCCTCTCCACCTATCCTCTCCTCTATCCCTCTTCTATCCGCCTCCCACTCTCTCCCTATTTATTTCAAAACCCCCTTCCCCTCCCCCTTTTCTGATGAAGGGTCTAGGCCCGAAACGTCAGCCTCTCTGCTCCTATGATGCTGCTTGGCCTGCTGTGTTCATCCAGCCCTGCACCTTGTTGTCCAAGATAAAACCTCCTTTCCCTTTGCTGTAATTGTTCAGGATCTCATCACTGTTCTGGTTCTGAGATAACACAGTGTGGAGCTGGAGGAACACAGCAGGCCAGGCAACATCATTTTCTGAAGGGTCCAGACCCAAAATGTCAACTTTCCTGCTCCTCTGATGCTGCCTGGCCTGCTGTGTTCCTCCAGCTCCACACTGTGCTATCTCAGACTCCAGCATCGGCAGTTCTTACTATCACTGTTCTGTTTCTGATATTCCCCACAAAGTATCTGTACGCCCATCCCACCAGATCCAGAAAAGGTTGGTGCTACGTCGCTGTCACAACCCTAAGCAAACATTGCAGAAAGAGGCAGCAGTTACAAGGGCATCTACAAGCCCATGAACAACAGCAAATTCTAATGAATCCTGCACAACCTTCAGAGGGCAAAACAGCATCAGAAGGTCCCCTCAGTATGTGGAGGAGATTGAGGACTCAGAATCCACTGAACCCACTGTAATTTAGTACAGATACCCAAATCTCAGTGCCTCAATGTGCTTCACTGCAGAATTTACATTGACACAAGAAGCACTTTCAACATTTATTCCCATCAGAACACCGAACCAGAGTTTGGTTTTAAGTGGAACACTGGATGACTGTGCACTCCCTTGTGAAACAAATAGAAAGAATGATCCTCACCCTCCAGAGATGTGTGGATTAGTGAATGATCATGTACTGATTCACACAAGGTGGTCTAAAATGGACGGTAGGCCCTGTCACAGTGACCTTTGGCCTCATTGCTCTCCTCACTAAAATCTAACAATTTGGCCACAATTATGAAAGTTCCCTGAAAGCTACTGTTATCTAGAATGCTTGTCAAAGATGAGCAATGCTTCACCAATACAAATGCTATCATGTTTGGGCTGTATGAAGAGGCTGCTTAACTTTAACATGGTATCCATCAACCAGGTCCTATACTTAAAATGGTAATCGATCAGTATGAGGATCGAAAATGCATACATATTAACAAATCTGAAATAGTTATGTGTTATCTACCGAGGTTCCCTCTGATCTTCATACTCTTTGAATTATTACTACGTCTAGACACAATCCCAGGATCTGTAACTGGACTGAAGGGTTTTTTTTTTCTTTATTCATTCTTGGGACGAGAGCGTCACCGGCTAGGCAGCATTTATTGTCCATCCCTAATTGCCCAGAGGGCAGTTAAGAGTCAACCACATTGCTGTGGGTCTGGAGCCACATGTAGGCCAGTCCAGGTAAGGATGGCAGCTTCCTTCCCTAAAGGACATTAGTGAACCAGATGGGTTTTTCCAACAATTGACAATGGATTCATGGTCATCTTAGAGTCTTAATTCCAGATACTTTATTGAATTCAAATTCCACCAGCTGCTGTGGTGGCATTCGAACCCAGGTCCCCAGAACATTATCTGGGTCTCTGCATTAATAGTCCAGTGATAATACCACTAGGTCATCACCTCCCCTATCTACCCTGTAGTTGGCCCTGTTTGCCGCAAGATTTGGGTGGACAACTATGGGGTTTGCAGCTACAGGACCCAGATATGCTGAGCTGTAACTTCTACAGTATTGGGGATCACAGGAAAGGGAATGGTGGAGGGGAAGACCACCACTGGAGTTCTGTAAGACAGAAGTTCTTGGGGGAGCTTTTGTGAGGTTTCTCTCCATGTGGGTGCCTGGGTCTCTGAGTGAGGTTGAGGTCCTTTGTCCACTTGTCACTTTGCTGTTGATGCTAAGAACCAATAGCTAATACAATGGAGTACTGGTGTATTTGCATTACAAGCAACCAATGAGCATTCTGCTACATCTGGGTCTCCATGGTTGCTGTTAACTGTATATGAAGACAACCAGATACGTCCAGTCCAGCACGAGCATAGTGCTGATAACATTGGTATACTCTTCCAACCTTCTAACCAGTTTCCTGATTGTCTGTGATACACGGTTCTGCTGTTCCTGTGCCAGTCTGCACATTTGCACAAAGTTACTAATGACCAACACAATGGGATCATCTTCGACCTGGGCAATGAGCAGGTGCCTGGTTTTTGACGTCTTCTGGGTGCCAGCTACTTTCTCCCTTGACCCACTGTGGAGACATGTCAGTAATGTGCTCTCCAGATTGTGCTCCCAAGTCTACTTTAAGAGTACCCACCAGGGTAGAAGTTCTGAGCTGGTGGAGGGTACAGGTTAAAGCCTTATTGGTGAATCGTCACAGGGTACCATGGCTTCCTCTTCAGAGGTGGAGGAAGACCTTGCTGACTCAGTTGCGTGGTTGTATGGGTGCTACTGGGGTTTGCAAGAAAGAAGAAAGGATATTAGTTGTGCAATGGGTGTAGAAGTTTGAACCTCCTACAGGGAGTTAGTGGGAATACAGCACAGGACAATGAAGCCTTCTAGATTACCGCATCTGGAATGTTTGGTGTTACAATATAAGCGGTGTGATTTATATCTATTTAATATCATTTATCTTGAATTTTGAACTAGTGACATATGTGGCATCTGTGTGACAAGGAGTTTAATCATTAACTTGTAAGTATTTCTGTGGTTATGATGATTTATTTTAAAATACTGGGAGACTTCCTGAAGAGTAAAAGGAATGTGTTTATGTGGGAAGACTTTATAAGCGAACAAAGTAAGCATTGTAATACATTAGAGCTTCAGATCAAACATTCTGAAATTGCATTTTTGGAATTGAGGAGCAACACCAAAACCTTGAAAAAGGTTTTTAGAGTTTCTGTTTGGCAGGTTTTGCAGAAGGCTTGGCTAAAGATGGACGTATAAAACAATTGCTCCAAAAGAAGGGGGGTAGTTTAGGATTGTTAAGAAATAGTTTACCATGATATGGAGAGTTTAATCTTAAAGTTGCAGACCAGAAGTATTTGATTAAAACCCCAAGATTATTTGAAGCTGAGAAAACCTAAGCTCAGTCGTATGAAGGTTCTAGGAAGAGGCTATCAGATTTTCAAGATGGGGAGTTGAAGCCACAATTAAATTAAGCCCTATAGATTTGAAAGATTAGAGAATTTTTTCTGATATGAATACTGTTGAGGCATATTTTAGGGATTAATTAGATTGCATTTTGCCATGTGTTTCTAAATCTCTAAATTTGTGTTGTATGTAAATAATTTGGTTGATTCAATTTTATCTTTATTTCTTTTGTGTAATAAACTAATGTTTATTGTTAAACATGAATCTGCAGCATCATGTGTTTGTATTTGAGTGACAGACCACTTTACTAAAACCAAAATAAGCACAAAATATGATCTATCAAGCCATATTTCAGTCTGGGATCTGAACTGTCCAGTAATAATGAGTGGGTTCATAACTGTGTGACCATGTGAGCGGTCTCAATCCTCTCCAGCCAACTCCAGGATCCTCTCATCTGAGCCAAATGTCAGCCAGCACGTTCACCCATCTTTGCCCTATTGTGTGACAGTCTCTTCTGCAATAAGCCAAAATAATATGACTAACTGAGATGCAAGTCGATGGAAGAACTGTTAATCGTGGTACAAGAGCAGGAGAGATGATGAGATGATCTTACTGTACAGGGGTAATGTTAGAGTGAGTGCAAGGTAACAGTCAGGAGTTGTGGCAATGACCCCTGACTCAGAAGATCCATTGACTTTCTTCCTGCACTGCTGGCTACTCTGTTTTGTCTGTGAGAAGGATCCAACAGTTCCAAATGAGCAGTTCCTCACCTGCAACTACTCAAACTATGTTCAGCCACTGTTTAAACATGGCACTGGAGGCATGAACATCTCAAGGCCTGCCATTAGCAAACACTTCCTTCTGCCTCTGTTGCCATGTGATCACACAAGACAGGCACCAAAGAGCCTGGATGGATAACTAATGAGGTGAGAAGTGGAAATTAGTGTGAGTGATGTCCCCATGAGCCATGGTCAGGACAGAAATCAAGAAACTTTACCAGAAAAGCACTTAGCCTAAAAATGGGAGAATTCAACTCTACATCTTGACCTTGCAAGCTCATCACTGAATATTGTACTAATCCCATCTTTTACTAACAGAGCTATTACTTCACCTTGTTTTCCATTCTGCCTAATCTCCAAAATGTCAGAGTCCCTGAATGTTCAGTGCCCAGTCTTTGTCATTTACAAACATATCTCTGTGTTACCTGTCAGATCATAGCCAATTAGCTGTATTGATTGCAACAACAAATAACTTGTTGCTAACACAATGTACACTCAGATAAAAAGCATTTAATTTTGTCATTTTAACCAATTTTTCCTCCGCTGATTTTATTTGCTGGAGTTTTTTAGGCTCCCCTTCAGTCCCATTCTGGTTATCATTATAAATACAGCTACCCTGCAGCACTGCCTTGTTATTTCTCAATAACTTGCTAAATATCTCCACATCAGCTTCACCATCATAAAGCATAACAGCACTAGGCACAAAAAGCCAATGCAAGACTTATTTGGCAGCTATTTTCAACTGAGCTGAGTTAGGTGAAGTCACCATTGATTGACTGCAAATGTGGTGATGCTAGAAGATAGACTAAAGGATAGGTCAATAGAGATGCAGTGGTAGACATTTAAGGGATAGTTCTGAATACACAGAAAAGATAGATTCAAACAATTCAGAACATTTCAATGGAAACAACCACCAACTGTGATGAATTGGAAAGTTTACAAATAGTAACTTAAAGAGAATGTACATAATTATTTAGTGATAGATGACATAACAGAAGACTAGGCAGAGTGAAAAAAAACAGCAAAGACTGACTTAAATGATAATAGAAGGGAAAAAATTAGTTTATGAGAAAGCTAGCCAGACATGTAAAAACAATAGTAAGTGTTTACATAAGTATGTTAAAAAGGAACAAACAAAGTGAATATTGTTCCAGTTGAAAGTGAGTTTGGAGAATTAATAATGTAAAATAAAGAGATGACAGATGAATTGAACAGATGCTTTTCATTAGTCTTCACTGATGGTCCAGTTAGATTTGAAGATAGCAAATGTATCTCCTTCATTTCAAAACAGGAGACCAAAAGTATAAAACTACAGGCCAGTTAGCTGAATATCTGTCAAAGGAGAAATGTTGGAAGCTATCATTAGAGTAGTTATAACTGGCATAGTGTAAAGTAATTGAATTAGTAATTCAGAACACCAGGTTCTGGGGGCACAGATTAGGAACTCACTACAGTAAATGGTGAAAATTAAGTTCAATAAAATCTGGAACAAGAAGCTGGGCTAAATGCAACTATATAACTGCTGTTGATTGTTGTAAAAAACCACCGCATTCATTAATATCCTGCCAAACATACCTGGTCCAGCCGACATGTGATTCCAGTCCAGGTGGCCCCTGAACTCAGCAAAAGGCAGGTCCCGATCCTGACTTCAGCTAAAAGCACACGCCGATAACTTTTCACTGCTCTCGGCTAACTGCTCGTTACTCCATCATTCACAGATTGCTTCTGTCTCCTATGTTTACTGCTGACATGTTAATAGTGAGAGCCCTTCAGCACCAATTGCAGGACAGAACCAGCCCGGGATAAGTGAAGCAGTTCCTTACTGTCTCCATCCATTCTCTTGGCAGGGACAACATTTCTCCCATTGGTAACCCCACTGGATGGACTCTCCTGGACAGTTTTGGGAATGGATTTGCCTGCTGTCCTGTGTATTTTGAGTGTTGGTGTGGTTTCAGGAGAATCACAACTTTCTGATTCATATTTATTCACTTTCCAAGTGCATTCTAAACTGGATATTAAGTGCAGGCTTAGTATATCAACATTGTTTCATTAAGTCTTTTATTTTAGACTGAAAACCCTCAGCAAGGAAGTACAAACATAAGTGCAGAAGGTTGCACATGTGGATATGTATATGGAATACGTCACTTACTTTCTTTATTTCCCGTTCACCCAAGTTTAATGCATCAATTAATGTGGAGAAGCTGTCCCTTATGAATCCTACTGACCTTAATTCCTGGTTTGAGTGAGTAAATCCGCATTGGTGGATTAAATAGAGCTGTTCAGTTTTTAATGCTTGGTTTAATGAAGAAAGGTTTTGATGTACATGGAACATATGCATTGCATTTACAAGACCATATTTCGACACATTTCTATAAACAAATACTGTGCCTATGTTTACTATGACATGCAGCCAAAACCAGATGGATTGCCAACTGGGCTTCTGTTTTATGCAACAAACATCCAATTACAGCCTGTTTTAAAACTCATTCAAGCGATAGATTTTCTTCACATTGAGCCCAGTTCTCAGTGCAGAATGCATAGACTTGCATTGGTAATCTGAGGGTGCATTTCAGTAGTTTCAAGGTTGGTAAACTGCTTTGGATTCATCATACATGCCAAAAAATATGCATTATACCATATTTGCTGATTACTTTTCTCCCATATGTTGCAAAAGCAAAATATTCCAGCTTCTGGAAGTCTTAAATATTCTGAACTTTTAAAAAAGTTGTTCATGGGATGTATGCCTCATTAACTGGATCAGCATTTATTGCCCATCCCTTGAGAAGATAGTGGTGAACTGCCTTCTTGAATCATTGCAGTCCATGTGCTGTAGGTAGACAAGGCTGTTAGAGAGGGAGTTCCAAGATTTTGACCTAATGGCACTGAATTAACAGCAATATATTTCCAAGTCAGGATGGTGAAGAGGGGTGGAACCTTGCAGGTGGTGATATTCCCCTGTATTTGATGCTCTTGTCCTTCTAGCTGCGAGTGGTCATGGTTCTGGAAAGAGCTGGGGATCTAAAGTGCTCTGGTGGTGATGCTTGTGGATAAGTTACTCGTCAAGCAAGCTGCTTCATCCTGGATGGTGACAAGCTTCTAGAGTACTGTTAGAGCTGCACTCAACCAGGCAAGTCAGGTGCATTCCATCACACACTTGACTTATGCCTTTTAGATGGCAGATGGGCTTTGAGGAGTCAAGGGGTGAGTTGCTTGTTGCAGGATCCCTAGCATCTGATCTGCCCTTTGTATTTATATGGCAAATCCAGTTGCATTCCTGGTCAGTGGTAACCCCAGGATGTTGGTAGTCAGGGATTCAGTGATAATAACATCATTGAAGGTCAAGGGGCAATGGATAGATTCTCATTAATTGGATATGTTCATTGCCTGACACTTCTTGGTACAAATATTATTTGCTAGTTGTTAGCCCAAGTTCTGAAGGAGGATTATTGGACTCGAAACATTAACTCTGTTTTCTCTTCACAATGCTGCCAGATCTGCTGAGTTTCTCCAGCAATTTCCGTTTTTGTTCGTTTCAGATCTCCAGCATCTGCAGGTCTTTGTTCTATTTATCTGGATATTGTTCAGATCTCGCTGCATTTTGACAAGGACTTTTCAGTAGCTGAGGAATCGTGAATGGTGCTACACATTATGCAGTCATCAGTGAACATCCCCACTTCTGACCTTATGATGGAGGGAAGGTCATTGATGAAGCAGCTGAAGATGGCTGGGCCTAGGACACTACCCTGAGGAACTCCTGCAGAGATGTCCTGGAGTTGAGAGGATTGACTTCCAACAACCACAACCAGGTTGTGTCAGATGTGTCAGGTATGACTCCGACCAACAGTTTTCCCATTGACTCCATTTTCCTATTGACTCCAGTTTCACTAATGTTGCTTGATGTCACTGTGACTTTGGTGTCTCCACCTGATAACCTTTAACCCCTTTGCTTGTCAAGACTCTATGCATCTCTGACTTAAAAGTCTCTGCTTTGATTGCTATTTCAGACAGAGAGTTCCAAAGACTCATGGCCCTCATATTTAAAAAAAAAACTCTCTATTTTAAATGGGTGATTCTTTAGTTTTAAAGTGGCTGCCAAGTTTGAGGAGGAAACATCCTTTCCATGTCAAGACCCCACAGAACCCTAATTTTTATAAGGTCACCTTTTTCTCTTCTAAATTCAGGTTGATACAAACTCAGCCTTTCCAACATTTCTTTATAAGGCAACACACTCAGCTCAGATATTATTCTGGTAAGCCTTCTCTGAACTGCTTTCAGTACATTTATACCCTTCCTTCAATGAGGCGACCAAACTATGCATAGTATTCCAAATGCAATCTCACCAATGTCCAGTATAAGTGAAGCATAATCTCCTTGGCTTTTGCATCCAATGCCCCTTAGAATGAATAATATTCTATTAGCTTTCCTAATTACTTGCTGTACCTGCATACTAAGCTTTTGTGATACGTCTATTGAGATACCATATCCCTCTGCATCTCAAAGCTCTGCAACCTCTCACCATTTAGATTATATTCTTTTTTACTCCTCTGAAGAATTTAAAATCTTCCCATATTATACTTCCCTTTCTAGATCTTTGCCCAGTTACTTACCCAAACTGTCTTTTTTTGTAGCCTCCTTGTGCCCTCTTCACACCACCTTACTTTCTGACCTATCTTTGTATCATCAGCAAATACAAAAACCTGACTTCTCATCCCTTTATGCAAGTCTTTCATATAAATTATAAACACGCCATATCTTGTTAAACTGTAAAGGATCTATTTATGTCTACTATCTGCTAGCCAGATAATATTCTATCATATCCTATAAGCTATCCCTTAGACCATGAGTTTCCACAATAACTTTGGATGTGGCATCTCATCAAATGGCTTCTGGAAATCTCATTATACTACATCTACTGACTCCCCTTTATCCACAGCATGTTAATTCCTCAAAGAAGACCAATAAACTAGTCAAACTTGAATTCCTTTTCACAAAAACCATGTTGACTCTGCCTGATTACCCTAAACCTATTGAAGTGCCCTGCTATAATTTTCTTAATAATAGGTTTTAACATTTTCCCTATGACAGATGTTAAACTAACTGGCTTACAGGTTCCTGCTTTCTGTCTCCTGTCCTTTTTGAATATTGTAGTCACATTTACTATCAATCCAATGGGAACTTCCTGAATTTAGGGAGTTTTGGATCATTAAAACTGATGTATTAATTTTATCTTACTCGCCAGGTTTCAATTCTCCAGGGTGAAGTCTATCATGACATAAGCACTTGATAAGCCACAGCTCTAACAACGCATTCATCTGGTGTTTGTGATTTTTCTAAATTCCTCCATCCTTTCCCTTTTCTGAGGAGTAGGTACTTCTGAGATGTTACTTCTATCATCTATAGTGATATGAAAGACCTGTTCAATTCATCTCCCTTCTCTTTCCATTATTCTCTGTACTTGCTTTCTATGTAACAATGCTTGCCTTGTTAACTCTTGTTTTATAAAAAAAACTCATTATCTTTTCACCTTTCTGGCTAGCTTTGTCTCATATTCCATTTGTCCCTTATTAACTAGTAAATCATTCTTTGCTTTAAGTTTTTATTCTGTTGAATCTTCTATCTTGTTACCTATCTATGCACAATTATTTGAACTCACTCAGGATACGAGCATTTCTATATCCCCAGTTGCCTTTGACAACGTGTACTTTTTCTTTAAGTACAATACTATTTTTAGTCTTTAGTTAATCAGAGACAATGGGTCCATCCATCGGAATGTGAATTGGTGCCAAAATGTCCCACTGCATTTCTGATGGCCTATCCTTTAATTTAATTGGCCAATTCATTTTAGCCAGCTCTGCTTTCATCCTCACATAATTGCTGTTAAAGTTTAACAAAGTTGTCTAAGACTCACTCCTCTCTCCCTCAAACTGAATGTAAAATTCAGTTGTATTATGTTCACTGCTTCCCATGGTATCTTTCACCATGAGATCATTAATTATTTCTATCTCATTGCAGAATACCAGGTCTATTACAGTCTGCTCTCTGGTGGACTCCAGAACATGCTATCCTGAGAAGCTATCTTGAAAACATTTTATGATCAGGTAAAACATTTATATAAAAGACTGCTGTAAGAGAGTAATATATACAAATGCATCTGTTGTACATTCTTCAAAATGTCTGTAGGACTGTCTGAGTAAATGACATGTGCCAGCAACATGTTTCTTTCATTCCTGGAGAAGATCCAACAGGGATAGGGTGAGGGCCTGGGTCTGGATGGGATGCTCTTTGGAGAGTCGATGCAGAATTGATGGGCTAATTGGCCTCTTTCTGCACCATAGAGATTCTATGATTCTCGGACATGAAAAGAGAACACTAGATCAGCTGAGAGATAGCAGGAACTGCAGATGCTGGAGAATGAGATAACAAGGTGTAGAGCTGGATGAACACAGCAGGCCAAGCAGCATCTCAGATGTCCTCATTTTTCAAGGACCGCAACTGCCCCCCCTCAGTGGTCGAGAACGCCCTCGACCGTGTCTCCAGCATTTCCCACAACTCATCCCTCACACCCCCTCCCCATAATAACAACCAAAACAGAATCCCCCTCATCCTCACGTACCACCCCACCAACCTCCGGATCCAACGCATCATCCTCCGACACTTCCGCCATCTGCAATCCAACCCCACCACCAAAGACATTTTTCCCTCCCCACCCTTATCTGCTTTCCGGAGGGACCACTCTCTTCGTGACTCCCTTGTCCGCTCCACACTCCCCTCCAGCCCCACCATACCCGGCACTTTTCCCTGCAACCGCAGGAAGTGCTACACCTACTCCTACACCTCCGCCCTCACCCCCAACCCAGGCCCCAAGACGACTTTCCACATCAAGCAGATGTTCACCTGCACATCTGCTAATGTGGTATACTGCATCCACAGTACCCGTTGTGGCCTCCTCTACATCGGGGAAACCAAGCGGAGGCTTGGGGACCGCTTTGCAGAACACCTACGCTCGGTTCGCACTAAACAACTCCACCTCCCAGTCGCGAACGATTTCAACTCCCCCTCCCATTCCTCAGATGACATTTCCATCCTGGGCCTCCTGCAGTGCCACAACGATGCTACCCGAAGGTTGCAGGAACAGCAACTCATATTCTGCTTGGGAACCCTGCAGCCCAATGGTATCAATGTGGACTTCACAAGCTTCAAAATCTCCCCTCCCCCTACCGCATCCCAAAACCAGCCCAGCTCGTCCCCGCCTCCCTAACCTGTCCTTCCACCCACTTATCCCCTCCTCCCACCCCCATTTCCGACCTACTAACCTCATCCCGCCCACTTGACCTGTCCGTCCTCCCTGGACTGACCTATCCCCTCCCTACCTCCCCACCTACACTCACCTCTACTGGCTCCATCCCCGCCTCTTTGACCTGTCTGTCTCCTCTCCACCTATCTTCTCTTGTATCCATCTTCTATCCGCCTTCCCCTCTCTCCCTATTTATTTCAGAACCCCCTTCCCCTCCCCCATTTCTGAAGAAGGGTCTAGGCCCGAAACGTCAGTCTTCCTGCTCCTCTGATGCTGCTTGGCCTGCTGTGTTCATCCAGCTATACACCTTGTTATCACTAGATCAGCTGAGGGACTTGGCTGCTTTTAAGGCATCAGTCCTTTCCTCTGAATTGCAAATTGAACAATATTCTCAAGGTGATGTGTGTTCAATTGCTTGTCAAACAGCAACAATTCAAATTTACAACATTTGGAAATGACTTTAAACACAATAGACAAGTACACGGAGTTTCTAATGTGATTCTGCCTCCAAAGTCATTTAGAATCATAGAATGATTACAGCACATTTAGCCTATCATGTCTATGCCAGCTCTCTCAGGAGTATTTTACTGGGTAACTCAATGCCTTTTCCCCAACATCCTGTATGTTCTTTCTGTTCAGATAATACACCAATTCCTTCATGATTGCCTCAACAGAACCTGCCTTCGCTATACTTTCAGGCAGTGCATTCCAGCTCCAAAACACTCACTTCCTGAAAACCTGTTCCATTAAAAATCCAATAACCTTATGTTGTGTCTTCTGGAGCATGATCCTTCCACTAATGAGAACAGTTTCTTCCCCCACCTACTCTGTCTAAATTCTTTGTGACTTTGAACACCTCTACAAAACGTCTCTCAACACTTACCAAGGCAAACAGTCCCAGCTTCTCCAATCTATCCATATAAGTGAAGTTCCTCAACCCTGAAGCCATTCTCACAAATCTTTTCTGTATCCTCCATTTGATGCCTTCACATTCTTTCTGAAGAGGCGTGCCCTGGATTAGACACAATACTCCAATTGAGGCAAATGAAGTGAATGTCTGGTTCCGTGGATTTGCATTCCCGAGACTGTAACAGGTTGTGGTCGAACCAGTGCTGGGTACAAGTTAACATAACATCCTTGCTTTTGTACTGTATGCCCTAGACAGCTCTTGTGGCACAATGGTAGTGACCTTACCCCTAAGCCAAGAAGTCTCAGCTCAAGTCTCATCTGTCTTATCATAATATGTCCACACAAGGTGATTAAAAATTGAGAATTCATGTGGTGGTGGCTCTAACTCTAGGCCAGAAGACCTGGATTCAAGTCCTACTTGCTTCAGAGGTATGTCATAACATGCCTGAAGAAGTTGATTAAAAATATTTACTCCATTCACTCTATTGATGAAGCCTAGGATTTCATTTTGTTTATTCATTTTATTCTCAACTAATCCTGCCACCTTCTGTGATCTCTGCACAGAAGCATCACCTGATCAAATAATTCAAGTAACTTAAGCTCAATTTGCACCTCCTTCATAATGGATAAAATTAGTTAAAATATCACTATCACGACAAAAAGCCCAATCGCTTCATCACACCACCTGCCACCTCTCCAATGGTCACAAACTCATCCCCTCTCACTCAAATATTGGCCACCAGTGCCAGGACAAATTGTCCCAAAGTTTATTTCTTAACATATTGATCACCCTGTTTGCAATATTGGCCTGGAAGCCTGGCCAGTGTTGTGGGATCCAATTTGCACTAATTGAATTTAAAATCAAGGTAGAAGAACATTTTTTTTGCAGGTTACAGACACTTAAAATTGCCTTGTCTTGATTCAGTAAATTTCACTTGAATTGCGTTGATATCACAAGTGGACACTCTACCCCGAACCTTCCCTTACTTAGATGAACAAACATTTATAACATGGTTCTGTAGGTGGATTCATTCAGCATTAAAATTGCTTATATTGTAGCCACCCTCTAGTTGTAACCCTCAGAAGGATAATTAACTTCTCAAGCAATAGGATGTTCAATTTCCTGTCTGTATGTCTGCTGATTTAAATTTAACAATTACTTTTGTTGTACAGTAGGCTTTAATTTTGGACCTTTACCAAGTGGAAATGCACATGACTCAACAAGCATTAAGATAGAAGGCACTAATCTCACCAGTCTTTGCTGTTTTGAACTGCAATTTCAGAAGATTGAACAACATTATTCTAACCAACCGTGTCACCCAGTCTCCGTTCCTCATCTGTGGGGAAAAATAATTTGAAACCAACTTCGACATTGAATTGGAAAGCCTCTATCTTTCAGTTCCAAACACAAATTGCTTCTTTCCACCACCCAAGTAATGAGAATAAAACAGCAGGAAAGAGATATTATCAACAAGGGTTTTTTTAAAATTATTAAACACTATTTTGCAAGACTTCCATCTGTCTGGGTTCTGTTAGGAGTATGACATCTATCAATTACTAAAATTGTACTTCTAATTAATCAATATGCAGATTCACTTTGCACTTTTTATTTTTTGAATGTAATGCATTTTAGTGAAACAACTTTGATTATTTTACAATAACATTTTTATTAATTTTATTCATCTACATGTTCCAGTTTTTACATTTATACATCAGTTTGATATTTCTTTACATTATCTGATTCACAATGAGCTCTTGTAACACAGCAAGGACACCCGGTTCTGCAACTGGGCAGGACTATTAATACTCTGCATTCTGACAACCCCGGCAAGAATTTAATTTAACAAAAAGACTGGGGGCAACGTCTGCTGTATATAGAAGCATAAACACATGCACACGCGCGCGCGCGCGCACACACACACACACACACACACACACACGCCCTAAAGACAAGCTAAATTGTTACTTGACAAGAAGTCATTAAGAAAACGAATATGATGTTGCCAATTACTTCATTACATCTATTTCTTACAACCAAAGATAAACGACTTGTTTTGTAATTCAGGGATATATAAAAATATCAGTTCTTAATCTGAACTGTACAATATATACAGTATTTGCACTGTTAAATTATGATTAACTTTAGTTACTAAATCCTACATTTTAAATACCAACATTTTTCTTTGAAAGTACGGACTGCAGCTACTTTTATGCCTGGAATATTCAAAATTGGGAAGCAGATTTGCACCCACATAGTCCAGCCTGACTTTCATTATTGCCCATTGGTCACTCAGCAACTTTTGCTTTGCCTTTACATACTCATTGCAAATACCTTAATATAAGTGAACATTTAACATTATAATAAAGCACCAATAAAGACATATTAAAATGGTTACAAAGTTAAAAGCTGTTAAGACCAGTTAAAACTTTCTCAAAGTGTAAACTCAGCAGTATGAAGTTCCATGTTGTACTGGTTGACTGAAGAACTATATGGTGTTTGCTCAGAGAGGGGTGGGGTCTGAGTTGCTGTGGCAACATCACCTTTTACATGCATGTTGTATGTATCTATGTATCGCTTCGGACAGTGACAATAGAATGTTTCTTTTCCCATCACGTGGCTCACAAAGTATCTTTCCAGTTGTTACTGCCTGCCATTGGCATGGGAAGAATTTGCCGTTCATAACCAACCTGTTTTGCGACATAATATATGCACCTTCCTTGACCATCAAGTCCTGAAGTGGGACAGGAACCTGAACCCTCTGGCTCACAGACAGGGATGTTACCCACTGCACTGCTTATTAGTAGGTAGTACATGAAAATACAGAAATGAGTGTACTGCTACAAGCGTAAATAATAGTGTGTTTATCCACAAGTGCTGTGTCAGTCACTCTTGGCCTTAAAGTACAATAGTAGCAGTTTCAACACCAATAACTTTGTTTCTGGATGTTCTGTAGTTTCAAATGAACTTATAGGTTGCTTCCACTAGACATTTAGTGACACCATCTGAATTCACAGAGTAGCAAGCTGGAAAGGCTCCTTGCAGATTTGGTTTATGCTAATTCTGTCCTAGGAAATGATACAATTTTTCCCTTTGTGCCCCTTTTTCTTTTTGGATTTGGTGGTCCGTGATCCAACACCAGAACTCAGTAGCACTGATGACGGCCCTGCAAGATCATCTGTATAATACTGGTATCGTTGGGCCCTGGGCTGTGGGATCGGTTGCCCAAGGAAATAACCTTCTTCTTCTGAATCAGAGGATGAAGAGGAGCAGGTTGAGCACCAGGAGTCATCATCCTCAGCATACAAGCCAAGAAATTTGTCCACGACTTGGTTCTGTAGGGCGTAGTCTGGGTTATGACTGTACTGCCCATACAATTCCTGGCTTTGAATGTACGCTTGCCTTTCCTGCGAGATTTTGGCTTCGGTTAATTTTGCACAATCCTCCGGAGAGTATACACAAGGCCTTTCTCGTGGACTCCTCCTCTCTGTCACCAGATGGAGGGCATTGTCAGAACGGGACTTCCTGCTCCTGCGGCGGCGGTGATGGTGCCGATTGCTATAGCCATCAAAATTGTACGCACGCCGACGGGTTCTCTCGCTCATTGGAGGCTGCCGGATTCCAATCTCCTCGTAACTCCTGTTGTCAATGACATCATCAGAAAACTTAACTTGCTGGGGCCTTGACTGAGACTTTGACCTTCTTAGCATTGGATTGCAGAGAGGTTTTTGCTTCTCCTCTGGTGCCATGACCTGACAGAGATCAGAGGTCAAACTCTTCAGGGATTCCGTGCTGCGGTGGCGCATTGAGGAGTTCATTGTCCCCATGTTACTCATTTTCTCACAGTCATTCTCAACTTCTTGGAAGTCCTGGAGACCAAATACAGACGACCGTTGCTGGTTATCTCCATCTACCGAAGCGCCTAGTAAAAGAAAAATGAGGAAGGATAAATAATTTTAATTGTTGTTTGGAAAATACTACTATGTTCCAAAACTGAAGAATTTGTTTAAAGTTAATCAATTCATTTAGGGAATTTTAGCTTCTTTTCCCCTCTCCAAAGCACAATATAACACGCATTGCTGCATTATATCTGTCCAGTAATGCTACTAACATTGCCATTGCATAAAATGTGCTGGAATCTCAGTGTGGCAACTAAAACCAGTTTTCAGTGTGACTTGGAACTAATCAGTTTGCAGCAAAGTTCAAAATGTGGAAAACCCTGACAGAGAGTTTTTGTTTGAAAGCTTTGTATTTATACAAAATCTTTCACGGGCATAGGCTGTCCCTATGCACATTATAGTCAATGAATACTTTTAAAGTGTAGTCAATGTCGAAAAATAGGAAACAGGACAGTCAAGCAGCATCAGAGGAGCAGGAAAGCTGACATTTCAGGCCATTTTCTGAAGAAGGGTCTAGGCCCGAAACGTCAGCTTTCCTGCTCCGCTGATGCTGCTTGGCCTGCTGTGTTCATCCAGTTCTACACCTTGTTATCTCAGATTCTCCAGCATCTGCAGTTCCTACTATCTCTGAAACAGGACAGTCAATTTGTGCATAGCAAGCTCCGTCAAATAGTAATATCATAATGATCAAATGATCAGTCTTGCTGGTGTTCATTGAGGGTAAATATTGACCAGGTCGTTGGGTAATTGCCCCACATTTTTAAAAATAGTTCACTAGGATCTTTCATTTGAGAGAATAGATAGAACACAGTTGAATGTCTCATCCAAAAGATGACACTTTTGACAGTACTCCCTCAGTCCTGCACCGGGATGTCAAATGTCAATTTTGTGCTCAAGCCCTGGCTTGGGACTTAAATTCACAACCAAACAGAGGCCTTGTGGTAAGGTACAGTTGACACCTTAATTACTTATTAGACTGTGATGGATATTTTCCATACAAGATTAAAAAAAAGTCACTTCTACACTTCAAAGGAATTCTTTGTCTGCAAAGTGATTAGATGTCCAGTGCTTATGAAAAGCATAATATTTAAATAAAAGTCATCTTCTAAACTTGAGCTCAAGCCAAGATTCTGTATCCTAACTTGCACCAATCTGTACACCCCTTACCTCTCAGCTTACTGGGCTACTTTGAAGCATTTGTGGACCAGGAGCCAAATTCTAAGGTTTTCTTCTTCTGTTCAAATCTGTCTATGGCCTCGCCCTTTCCTATTCAGTCCTGCAGGCATCTGAAATCTCTGTGCTCCTCTAGTTCTGTCCTGGTGTGGGTCTCTGACTTCCATAAACAAAACATTTGCAGTCATGCCTTCACAGTTATCTTGGCCCTCAATGTCCCTCCTTAAACCTCTCTGTGGTCTTCCTACCTCTCTCTTCTACTTTTGCAACACCCTTAAAATCTAAACTGACTCCTACACCCTTGTGCGGAGTGCGTTAAGTATCTTCAAAGGTATTACATTTTGGCAAGTTATTGTTGTCAACATAGTGGGTAAAAATAAATTTGATCAACATACAGAGCAAGGCAATGGTGCGTGTTATAACTGTTGAACTCAAGATGATTAAAAGTGTTGTCTTACTTAGAAAGTAAATTTCAGTTCAACTTCTTGATTACAGAGTAAAAACCGAAAGAACTGCGGATGCTGTAAATCAGGAACAAAAACAAAGTTGCTGGAAAAGCTCAGCAGGTCTGGCAGCATCTGTGAAGG
>NC_063349.1:9729033-9763508 GCF_021869965.1 Rhincodon typus
TACCACTGGTTTTGGTCATGATTGTAGGCCGCTGCACCATGATCAATGTCAAGCTCTTGAATCTTGCGACTGCTGGCTGGTCCAGGGTGGCTCCCATAGGCGGAATCTCCTAGATTATCCTGGGATTGCGCCCAGTACATGTTGGACTCATACTTCGTACTTACCAAGCCCTGACCATTACGGCCATTCAGTTCCTTCTTACTTTTGGCTTCGCTGTCTGATATCCAGTGCTTGGCGTCTTCACTGAACTGCTGAAAGATGCCCCGATTGCCAAACTTAAGCAGTAGCTGGGTCATGTAGTCGTCGTGCTCAGCCCATTCTTCATGTTCCTCAGCTGCGTCGGCCTCCACCCGACCGTTCCAAAAACGATTGTTGCTGAGACTCGCAGCTGGGCTGCCGAGGCTGAGGGCATCCATTTGCTGAGATAATGGGTCGTCGCTCCTGCCAGAGAGATCGGGGCATTTGTAATTGACAGCAGGCGAAAGCAGCAACGACTGCCTGCATTGGTCTGCTGACTTGCTGCTTTTTCCCAGTCGGACACTCCTCCTGGACTCTCTTGACCGCGCGGATTGGAACGCAGAGTCGGAGGAGTCTGAGGCGTGTACGTCTTCGCCCAGGCTGCAGGATTTCGAGCAGAAAATCTGACCTTGTTTTGGGAGGAAAGGGCATCCCAGAAGCGAAGTCCTGCACTGGGCACAGCAAAAGCATTGGTCGGTGGCATGCCAATGTTGCCCATCATATGTCATCTGTGCATGGTCAACTCCTGCAGTTAAAGGAAACTCCACTTAGACAAAAGCAGTATGCAATTTGACATTCATTTGTTCTTTTAACTCGAATCTACACTTATGAATTGGTATCTAAATACTGACAAGTGGGGAGGTGATGGCCTAGTGGTATTACAGCTGGACTGTTGACCCGCGTTCAAATCCCACCACGTCAGAGGGTAGAATTTGAATTCAGTGAAAGTCTGGAATTAAGAATCGACTGATGACCAAGAATCCATTCCTGATTGTCGGAAAAACCCATCTAGTTCATCCAAGGACCTTTACGGAAAGAAATTGCCGTCCTTACCTAGTCTGGCCTACATGTGACTCCAGACCCTACATGAAGTCTGGGTCAGAGTTAGGTTTTCTATGTGAGCTTTCCAAATCTGTTGCCCCTTGTCCATTCACAAGGATTTAATTTTGAACCGCTTGTGGGCTCAGCCCTTTGGTATATCTTGGGAATAGGTCCAGAGGCGGCAAAAGACAGCTAATGGAGTTCTGTGGTTTGGACAAAGCTTACTTATCTGCTGGCAGCTGATTATTTAGATTGTAGCATGCTCCCCTTGGCTCAGTGACTGCTATGCTGGCCAGTAACATTTCCATGGGGTTCTTCACCAAGCCTTCTTTGCATCAAAATCATAATCAAGGAGTCTACTGGACTAGGAATTCAGCTGTGATGTTAAATTGATATCCTTTAGCCAGTTTTATTCCCATGTGACTATCCCAAGTCTGCTGAAGTTATCCCATCCGATGGAGTCTGAAGACAGTAGTGTGGACAATGTAAAGGAGCTGACACTATCACAGTTTGTTTTCTGACAACCATCCATCGACTTATAGATCGGACTGGTTATGTACAAAGAATGCACATATTTAAATCATGAGTGGAAGCAGGCCATTTGGCCCATCGAGTCTACACTGACTCGCTGAGGAGCATCCCACCCAGACCCACCCCCATCCTATCCCTGCCTTTCCCACCCTAGACACTATGGGCAATTTAACATGGCCAATCTACCTAAACTGCCCATCTTTGGGCCATGGGACGAAACCAGAGCACCCAGAAGAAACTCACGCAGACAGGGGGAGAATGTGCAAACTCCGCACAGACAGTTGCCCGAGGCTGGAGTTGAACCCAGGTCGCTGGCGCTGTGAGGCAGCAGTGCTAGCGACTGAACCACCATGCCGCCCAGGCTAGGTTTGTGTCTGTGATAAAGTTTCACCTAACCCTTTTGATTGTCAGTTGTTAAAAAATATCTCATTCATTGCACGAAAAACAAATAACGTGTGGATATACTTTAAAAGAAACTAGGTTTTTACACTTTCAGCTGAGCATTTTACAATAAAAGTAAAACTGGATTACCTATATGATCCCCACATGCTTCGCAGTATTCTGCGTATAGACTCTCGAAGCAGCCACAACAGTATGGGCGCCCATCCTTCATAATGTATCTTTGGCCACCCAGAACAGTTTCACACTCAAAACAGCAGAAGTGCTTCATGTGCCAGTGACGGCCTTCAGCTTCTGTGCATTCATCGGCAAAAATAATCTGAAATTCCAGAAGAACGCTTTGTTAGGCAAGTATTCAAATCTCCACAAGGATCTCTGCAGTTCATATTTAAACTGAAATGTAAATAAATATTCCGATCTTTGAAGACCAAGACTAGAAAAAGTCCACAGTGTCTCTTTTGTAAGATTTGAACCTACATTAAGATTACATAGAAGTTTTCTGCTAACTTTGAACTAAATGTCAGTCTGAGGATGGAATGAATACAGTATTCTGCTGGATTGCACACTTGAATCACGGCTAGGATTTAATAACTATTAGTTTCTACGTGTATAACCTATAAAATGTATATTTGTAGATTGTCCCAAGAGAACAGAATGTTCATTCAACTCTAGTTGCGTGTGCTCCTATATTTTTAGTGCCTCACCGGTGGCAACTGAGCCTTAAAGGTCTGGACTCATGCTCTGGCAATCTCTTACCTCTCTCCTCTAAGATATTCCTTAAAATCCTCCTGTTTGTGTATGTTTTTGGTCACTTGTTCAAATATACGTAACATTTTTCTTCAATAACACTGTGTTTGGGATGATATTCTGCATTAGGTTCTGTCTAACCGCAAGTTGCTGGGGTCGTTCTCGCGAAATGACTCCCTGCCGACTTCCTCTCTCCCACCAGCATTTAAATTGCACGGAAGAAAGTTAAACAGTGCTTGAATTTAAATAGCACCTTGTTTTGAAATGCTGTTGACAATTAATTATGTTAGTTGGAATACAGTACTCTCGCCATGTTTAGCTGTGGCTCTGTTGGTTATTCTCTTGCCTCCAAGTTAGAAGGTGAGAATTCCAAGAGTTGAGCAGAAGAACAGTAGTGAGTGAGTGCTGCATTGTCTGTGATACTATCCTTCAGATGACATGTTGGTCAAAGCTCTAACAGTTTTCTCAGGTAAAATTTTGAAGCAAAGGAGTGGGAGAGTTGTCTCTGGTCTCCTGGCCAATATTTACTCTTGCAATCGAGATCATAAAAAAAAATGAATAAAAGCAAAGGACTGCAGATGCTGAAGATTTGAAATAAAAACAGAAAGTGCTGGAGAGACTCAGCAGGTCTGATGGCATCGGTGGAGAGAGAAACAGATTTAGCATTTCAAGTCTGACAGGACAGTTCTGAGGAAGGGTCACTGGACCCGAAATGTTAACTCTGTTTTTTCCTTCACAGATGCTGCCAGGCCTGCTTAGCTTTTCCAGCAATTTCGGTATTGTTTCCTGACAGGAGTCTTCTTTTGGAAAAAAAATTACTGCATCGTTATCGTATTGCTGTAGGGTTCAACTTGCTGCCTTTCCTACAGTACAATAGTGACTGCACTCAACATGTACAGCTTTGCAAGACTTTGGAGTACCACATGGTTGTGTCTCTTCCTTGTTATAGGCTAATGAAATAGTCAATCTGTGCCCACAACTTTTCACACACAAACAGAGTGAGATAAAATTGTTTCAGCGATAGTAGGAACTGCAGATGCTGGAGAATCTGAGATAACAAGGCGTAGAGCTGGATGAACACAGCAGGCCAAGCAGCATCAGAGGAGCAGGAAGGCTGACGTTTCGGGCCTAGGCCCTTCTTTTTTTCTGATGCTGCTTGGCCTGCTGTGTTCATCCAGCTCTACACCTTGTTATCTCGGAGTGAGATAAAACGTGTTTTTATTCCCCCTCTGGGATTAGCTGAGGGGGGAATTTTGGCCTTGACCAGCAACATTCCCTCCTCTTTTAATTGACCATGAAAACTGTCAAAGTAAAGCTTTTTTCTATCCACCTGTGGGACAATGGCTGGTCAGGATTTAATTGCCTATCCCTAGTTGCCCTTGAGAAGGTGATGGTGAGCTGCTTTCTTGAACTGCTGCAGTCCACATGCTATTATAAGTATTGTATTACATTATGTATGTATAGCTAAGCCACACAAACCAGTAAAATCCCAGGATCAAAAGCCACTGTCTGCTGAGTGGGTAAATATGCTATACTCACAGTCAGTTCCCCTTGTTAATCCATGGGAATAGCTACCAGCAGCTTTCACTGGTTAGTTCAGTTGGCTGGATGGTTGGTTTGCAATGCCAATAGCGCCATCTGAGGTTAACGTGAAGGACTCTCCTTCTTAGCCTTTCCCATCACCTGAGGTGTGGTGGCCCTCAGGTTAAACCACCACCAGTCATCTCTCTCTCTAATGAGAGAGCAGCCCTTGCAGTCTAGTAGGACTTTGGCCACTTCATCTTGAAAAATGACAGTAAGATATTTTGTGCTGTTCTGAACTTGGGAAAGGCACTATACAAATGTAAGTTGGTCTCTCTCTTAAACACTGAAACAACGCTCCACTTTAAACACCACATACTGTATCTCCCAATCACTATGGAAAGAAGACAGTTTCTAAGGACAGTCACTGAGCAGTACATTGGTAAATCAGTAATTTGGTTACATACACCTTCTCTCACCTCATCACAGGCAGAGCAGCGGGGTTTCAGAAGTTCAGCGTGATGCCTGCCGCAATGGATTTTCCTGTCTTGGTAAAAGTAGATGAGGTCAACGAGGAGCTCCTGGCAGGTTGAGCAGATAAAGCATGCAGGGTGCCAGCAAACAGCAGAACCAGCCCTGGAGGCGAATATTGCAACTTCACCTCCTTTTATCTTCTCCTCACACTGGAAGACACAATTGGGAGGTTAGAGGTCAGGTTGGGGGCTTTAAAGGTGTAAATTAAAATCCGCACTCGTGTTCACGCCCCTGCAATATTATATGAACACAGATTCAATTATCTCAGAAAACCTATTGTGAAAAAAAGGTGAGAATGAACACTAAGTCATGGCCCAAAGTAAACACAGAACATGACTTGTCCAGAGTCAAATCAGCAGGCTTATCAGAATTGTTGAGACCATTCTTCTGTTATCACAGCCATTTCAACAAGAGAATTGGCCACCATTCAGATGTTTACAAACATCAAAAGGTTTTATACCAAAACTAACTACCTTTAAAGCCTGTTTACAGTACACAGGGCCCCAAAACTATTCTTCAGATCTGCAACTTTAAAGATTCAACCACATACCTAATTCTTCCCTGGTTTTGAATGGAATTCAAAGCTCCTACAGGCACATTAAATGGCTCATTCTGTGAAGTTTGGGAAAGACAGGCAGTATAGGATGAGAAATGCCTGTTCTCCAATATGTTGTTAAATGCCCATTAATTAATGTAATGTGTCTATGGGCTTGTTAAACTGTTGTTGTTTAAAAGGAGTAATAGTCGATGATCACAGTTAGGATTGCATGATCCATACAATGCTCAGTGTTTTCATACAAGTGAAAATTAAGCAGGTTGCTCTCATTGGATATGCTTCCTGCAGTAAACACAGCAGTTACATTATTTTTAACAATTTGTCTCCATTTCTGAAGGTGTCTCCTCTCTGATTTACAGTTTGAAGGTGCAGTTTGATACTTTGTGTTATCCTGAGGGATCATTAGAGGCTAGCTAATTTTGTTCTCATCAGATTTCCACTGCCATATTTTCCTATCAGAATAGGGAACACTTGAAAACCTATTTGAATTGCTTTTGGCCAATAATTTCTTAATTCGGGGACACATTTGTAGCATTTCAGCTGAAATCAGATAACTAACTCATCAGAGTGAACCCAGCATGTTCTTGTCGCTTTGACTCAGCCACTAACTGAGCTTCCTTTATACTTTCATGGGATGTGTGTTGGGGGGCAAAGACACATTTTGTTACCCAGTCTTAATTGCCCTGGAGTTTCATGACTTTTGCTCGGTTTCTTCAGAGTAAACAACATTGCTGAAAGTCTGGAGTCACATGTAGGCCAGACCAGGTTAGGACGGCTGATTTCCCAGTTGAACCAGATGAGTTTTTATGAAACTTCATGCAATTTCATGGTCCCATTACTGAAACTAGGTTTTGATGAAATGATTTGAAATTTCACCAACTGTCACACTAGGATTTGAACTCATGTCCTCAGAACATTAAGCTGGGCCTCTGAACTCTTAACCTAGTGCCATTATGGCTATGACACCTCCAGCCCCCAGTGCCAGGAGGAAGAAGTGAAGCACAAAGGGAAGGCACGTATGATCAATTCTATTGGGAATCTCACTAATAATCCTGAGCTGTTGCAATATAATGCGAAAATAATGTTATTTTGATTTGTAACTTATCGCAATTTTAGTCATTCATTTTTTTCCCCATGTAATTAATTGGTAAAGATCAGAATGTATCTCGTTTAATAGTGGTAGCGACATTACAATTTTTTAAGTGATCCATGGATATGTGGATGTCAGATAAGGATAAGATTGTGATCAGCTGTTAGGCATTTGAGATTGGAATGCCTGCAAATGTAATGTTAGGTGGTTCACAATGATCACTTGAACTGGTTAGAACCATACCCATCATAAATCACTGACTTCAAAGAAACAGAATACAATGCTTGTTTAATTATTGCTTCCTTGTACCTGATCACAAGCAGTATGCATTTGGACTCTTGGTAGCTGTTTGATAGTTCCTCTCCCCAGTGCATCTTTCTTCCTCTGAGCACTGAAGAGCTGCAATTCTTTCTTTTCTTCCTCACTCAGAGATTGGCAGTAACGCACCTAAAAAAATACAGACAAGTAACTTAAAACCTACAACAATTAAACCAGTTCTGAAGCCTTCAAATGTCATACTAGACCAGTCCCCAATGGGTCCACATTAATTGCAGATGAACCAGATCATCATACAATTAACAAACATTGAGACAAATGTATACTGATTAAGGAAATACTGCAAAGATTGCATTAAAGGCAAACTGTGTCTTTGAAGAAGGATGGATGAGGATAATGCTGGTGATGCGATTTACACGGACTTGTAAAAGGTATTTGATAAAATGCCCCATAATAGGCTTGTTAGCAAAGTTAAAGACCAGGGACTAAAAAGGGACAAGAGCAACATGAGTATGTAATTGGCTGAGTGACCAGAAACAAAGAAGAGTTGTGAATAGTTGTTTTTTTCAGACTGGAGCTTCAAAGTCAGGTTCCTAGGAGTTGGCATTATGGTCTTTGCATTTCTTGACATATTTCTTGATGATCTAGACTTGGACGTTGCTGCTGTTTGTAGCTACTCCTGCCAAGAGGTCTGCTGGCTTAGGGTGCCATTCTCGTCAGTTTTGAGCCTTATCACATTTCCACTGTAGCTCATCTGCAACTGCTCTATAACATCCAGCATCCAACCACATCTAGGTTGAGCCCGCTTTCTATTTCCTTCCAATTTGACCTTGACAAGAGATCTCTTGTTGATTTGCCGTTTTGAACAAATCGTCAAAATACTGGCATTCTCTTTTCTGGAATGTCAGGTTTTTTTTCGTCCTTGTATTTTCAAATATCTATTCAGTTGTCTTTATGGTCTTATTTGTGTAAGTTTCAGTATACATCTTAGCATCCACGATTCAAAGGTTTCTATTTTCTTCCATGCATCTTTACTTCTTCTCCAGGGATCTAAAGCTTGCACGAAAATAGTTAGAATATAGCATCTTATGACATTTTTTGTTACAGGCTGGATTTTTCTCATTGTTAACACATCCTTCATTTTCACAAAATTACTCTATCTCTTCCCTTCTTCTAAGCTCTGTATCATAATTGCCACCTCTATTATAATTTGGTCTAAAAAAATAGTCAAACGTATATGGTAATTGTAGTGTGACACAATCCGTGTCCATGTTCACACTGAATTCTTCTCGTGCATTCCTAACTACCGTTGTTCTTACATTTTTGGCATTCTTACTTAATCCATGTTCCAAACTTTTAGATCTTACTTGATCTACGCAATGTTGCAAGGCATTTCTGTGTCTCCATACCAGCGTGTCAACAGCACACCACAAGTTTGTTATGTTCTTGCCTCCCATTTTACAAAGTGTGTGTTGTAGAAGGGTGTAAGGGTCTAAAAGAGTTAATGTTGAGGAGTTCCTTATGCTCAATATGATGATGTCATAGGGCAGGGGAACAGCTTTGGAGCTCAGAACAGTAAGACTGAATGTTGAGGTTTCAATAATAATGTCTCACATACCAGTGTAACTTGTAATTAGTTGCTATCATGCAATAATCTACATCTTCTGTCTAAAGAGGCTGTTGACTTAACAATCAGGTGGTCACCCTCTACCACACCAAGAATAAAGAATAAAGAACAATACAGACAGAAACAGGCCTTTCAGCCCTCCAGCTCTGCACCAACACATTTTGCCCTTCCATACTAAAACTGTCTTCACTTACAGGATCCGTATCCCTCTATTCCCTTCCTATTCACGTATTCGTTCAGGTGTTTCTTGAATGTCTGCTTCCACCACCTCCTCTTGGCATCGTGTTCCAGGCACTCACCACTCTTTATGTGAAAAACTTGTCTCGCAGATCTCTTTTCAACATACCCCCCCTTGCACCTTGAACCTGTGTCCCCTAGTAATTAACCCCTCCACCCTGGGAAAAAGCGTCAAACCTTCCACTCTATCATGCAAATTTCTAATCAGGTTGCCCCTCAACCTCCTGCGTTCCAGTGAAAACAAACCCAGTCTATCCAACCTTTCTTCATAGCTAAAATCCCCCATACCAGGCAACATCGTCATAAAGCTTTCCTGTACCCTTCCCACAGCATCTGCATCCTTCTGGTAGTGTCGTGACCAGAACTGTATGCAATAGTCTAAGTGTGGCCTAACTAAAATTGTATAAAGCTGCAGCATAAAACCTGTCTATCCTTCTACTCAATGCCTCGTCCAATGAAGGCAAGCGTGCCATATGCCTTTATTTACTACCTTATCTATCCATGCTGCCACCTTCAGTGAACTGTGGACCTGCACACCCAGATCCCTCTGCATGTCAATACTCCTAAAGGTTCTGCCATTCACAGTACAATTTTCACTTGTACGTGACCTTCCAAAATGCATCACCTCACATTTGTCCAGATTAAACTCCATCTGTCAGTTTTCCAACTGACCTATATCCTGCTGTATCCTCCTCACTATCAGCAACTCCACCAAACTTTGTATCGTTTGCAAACTTAGACCAGCTATGTTTTCCACAAAGTCGTTTATGTAGATCACGAACAGCAGAAAGCCAGGGAGAAGAAGGATGTTGGCAGCAAATGTACAGATAATTCTGCTATACCACGTGTTTCATTAATGTGTATTGGCTGTAACACGATTGATGAATAGTGGACGCTGTTTTGGGTAATGCAAACTTTTTGCTGTACAGGTATTGCGATTTTCTGTAGCAATTTCCCTATAATGCAATTTTCTATTGCGCAAGATCACACAAGAACGCAACTATCACATCATAGAAGTAGTCCCTGTATTTTGCAAATATATATTGCAAAGAAAAATCCGTCTATATCAGATGGATCTAAGACCATGATGAGCTGTGATATGGATTCATATTATGATGTGGCAGCAAGCGGTGCAAGACACCATTTATCTACAGCATACAAAACACTGGCAGTCAGGGAGATCTGAAGATTCCTTGGGCACAGCATTTAAAGAAGGCTTCTTAAAACAGACAGTCAACAGCTGAAAGAGCTGAACGTTTAGGAATGTTGAACAGGACCACCTCATAAAGGCAAAATGTACAAACGACAGTCAAAAGCATTTCAGATCTGGTCAGACACAAGAATGAGCTAGGAGCCCACTGCAGTTAGAACACCACTGGCACCAAGGTTGTTACAGATTGTTATCACATGTCAACAATCTGTAGAAGTTGTCTTGAATCTAGGTTCAGTTGAAGTTTTTGAATGGACACTGTATGTTCTGGGGGAGTAAATCAAAATCCCTGCTGGAGAAGGAAAACATTAGAACAAAGGGTGCAGCTCCCAGACTGAAATACTTGAGATGGAGCATTACTACCACCGTCAACAGACATCACAAAGAAACAACCACAATAAGGGATAGCAAGGCCCACAGAAACAACAGGAAACAAGGTCACAGAACGAGGAATGTCACAAAGTCAGAATTACAGTGACTATGGGTCAAATTAGAAATCTGAGCAGACAAGTTCTAACGAGAAAGTTAGAAGCTGAGCTAAAGGCAAGAGATCCATTAATTAAATCATGATAGCAGCTAGAAGCATTTGTTTAAACTACACATAATGGGACTCATCCAGGGGAAAACGGTTAAAGAGAATGGGATTCAAAATTCAAACTACAGGTAGTAAGATTCATTCAGTAAAACAGTTAAGGAAACAGGAATCATTTAGTAAAGTCACAATTAATGAGATTCATTC
The DNA here is from genome assembly GCF_021869965.1 of Rhincodon typus. Taxonomy (NCBI): domain Eukaryota; kingdom Metazoa; phylum Chordata; class Chondrichthyes; order Orectolobiformes; family Rhincodontidae; genus Rhincodon; species Rhincodon typus. Next base: position 9,739,560 of record NC_063349.1, read on the forward strand.
ACAGAAATTATGAAAAAGGAATCATCTATTTTAAGCACAAAAATGTGGGAAACGTCTCAAGTACAGCAATGCTATACACTGGAATTAAAAGCCATTAAAGCAAGAAAAAGAAACCATCACATTAGGAAAACATGGCAGCAGAAATAATGTCACCAAGAAAGTTTAATTTCTGAGATGGCTCAAATAGAACACAGAACTGGTAATCTTGGAGAAGGCAACATTTTAAGACACAGAGTTGCTTCCAAGTTAGATACGAAGTTGGAAGATTTATAATATACAAGATTCTTCAGAACACAAGTGCACTTTTGTGTTTGATTGGGACTATATTTAACATTGTTATAGCTCACCAAGAAAAGTAACAGATATTTTCGATCAAGATCTGCAATCCTTTGACGATTAATTTAACATAAGAACAAATGAAGTTGTAGACATACTCGCCAAGCCCATGGGTTTGACTGCAAACGTTTCATCACCTTGCTAGGTAACATTGTCAATGCGCCTCCAGGAAAGCATTGGTGTTCTGTCCCACTTGTTATTTATTTGCCTCGGTTTGCTAGGGTAATTGGTATTACTTCCAGTTCTGTTTGTCTGCAGTATGTACACAGGGTCTAATTCAATGTGTTTGTTGATGGAGTTCCGGTTGGAATACCAGGCCTCCAGAAATTCTCTGGCATGTCTCTGTTTGGCTTGTGCGATTATCAATGTGTTGTCACCATTGAATTCATGTCCCTCACTGTCCGTGTGTAGTGAGACAAGTGAGAATTGGTCGTGTCTCTTTTTGGCTAGTTGGTGTTCATGTATCTGTACTGTCGGTTTTCTTCCAGTTTGGCCTATGTAGTGTTTCTCAACAGTCCTTGCATGGTATTTTGTATATTACACTAGTTTTGCTGGTTTAGGGTATGGGATCCTTTACATTCGTCAGTAGCTGTCGTAGGGTGGTTGTCAGTTTGTGGGCTACTCTGATACCTAGGGGTCCGAGTAGTCTTGTAGTCATCTCTGAAATGTCCTTGATGTACGGTAGGGTGAATAGTGAGTCTGGTCGTGTTGGTGTCTTCCTGTTGTGGTCTGTCTCAGAGGTAATGGCGGATTGTGCTTTTCGGGTATCCATTTTTTTGGAAGACTGTGTAAGTGCGCTGGTTCTGCTTTGTGTAGTTCCTGGTTGCCCTAATGTGTTGTGGCTCATTTAAATAGTGTCCTGATGCAGCTCCATTTGTGGGCTAGTGTAACTGAGGTATTTGGTCTGTAGGTGTGGTCTTTCTATATAGACTAGTCTGGAGTTCACCATTGTTTTTGCGTTTTACCATTATGTCCAGGAAGGTTAGTCGGTTGTTCTCTTCTTCTTTCGTGAATTTTATCCCCGCAAAGATGTTGTTTATGTGTCGATGGGTTTCTTCTAGTCTTTTGCGTTTAATAATTACGAAGGTGTCATCTACATATGCGACCCAAAGTTTGGGTTGTATAGTGGGGAATGCTGTCTGTTCTAACCTTTGCATTACTGCTTCTGCAATCAGTCCTGATATTGGGAATCCCATTGGTATTTCGTTGATTTGTTTGTACATGATGTTGTTGAAGGTGAAGTGGGTTGTGAGGCACAGATCTAGTAGTTTCATGTTGTTGGTGTCCTGGGGTGCCTGCTTATCTGATTTGTCCAGCAGTACGGCTGTTGTTTCTTTGGCTAGTTCGATGTTTAATGATGTAACTAGTGCTGTTACGTCGAAGGATATCGTTATCTCGTCCTCTTCTATCTTGGTGTCTTTGATGTTGTTGAGGAATTCTTGGGATGAATGGTTGGAGTGGGTAATGTTGTCCACTAAGTATTTCGATTTCTGTTGTAGTTCTTTGGCAAGTCTATATGTTGGTGTGCTTGTAAGTGAGACAATGGGTCTGCACCTTGGGGAGTCTGTAGAACCAGACTGTGTTGGATCCCTCTGGCTTCATTTTTTGGTCGTCTGTCTTGTTGATATGTCCTCAGTTGTGTAATTTCTTCACAGTCATTGTAATCCAGTTCCCTAACTGTGGTGTCGGGTCCATTGCCATCTGTTGGTAGGTGTCAGTATCTGCTAGTAGCGCGTTAGCTTTCTCGATGTATTGGGTTCTATTGAGGATTACTGTCATGCGTCCTTTGTCCACTGGTAAGATAACAGTGTTCCTGTCTTTCTTGAGTCTTTCCAGGGCTTTCCTCTCTTCTGTGTTGAATGTGTTTTACATACCTTTTTTGCTTAGTATTGGGACTATTGTCTGTCTGATGGTCTGTTGTACTTCTTCCGTGAGTCCACTGTTCTTTAGTGTTGGTTCCAGCGCAGCCAGGAAGTCAGTCTTTTTGGTGTCTCTGTAACTATAATTCAGTCCTCATACCGATGGTCTTCTCAGTGTCTGTAAGTGGTTGGTCTGAGATGTTTTTAATCTATGAATCTGAGTTGTCCATGTCTTTGATATGGGTGATTTTGGACAGTTTTTCTTGAAGGGCTATTCTTTTCTTTGTTCTGGTCCTTTGTTGTTGTATGGTGATGGCTTGTTCCAGTGTGAATGTCCATTCCTGGTCGGCTGTGTTGGAGTAAAGAGTTTTTTGGCGCACAATTTCCCGCTCATATTTGTGGAGGAGGTTGTGGGCATTGTTGATCATAACCCTGATCATTCTGCGGCCGTTCTGTTCAGCTGTTCTCTGTGCCTGTTGATAGTTGACTAGTGGTTTATACCTTAAGCTTTGTGGCAGTACCTGCTTTCTGAGGCATTTGTGCAGGAAGTATAGTTGCTCGTGGGTCGTGCTCAGTCAGATGGCATTTGTTTCCCATCTGCGGACCAGTTTGAGGGTGTTACGCCCATAGGTGTTTAAAGTTTTCAAGAAGATTTGTAGCTCGTACAGATTTAATAGAAGAGGAAGGGGAATGAGGGGGAGTCCCCAGATAATTTCCTTAAATGATGACACATTAGTGGAAAATGTGACCGTGGAACATTAAAATCAGAATGCATAAGAGAGAGAATTGATATTGGAATTGTTGATGAGTCTTTGTCAGATTTATTACAACCAAAAGAAAAGTTGCTTCTAGAGAAAGCTATTCAGATAATGAGTGAAGCACAAGTACAGCAACAGCACAGATCAATCCTAACACGAGAAGGTCAAACTTAGCGGTCAGCATAATCCATTCAGTTCTTAACGCATACAGCCCCTAAATACATACACAGAAGCCAGTTCAGAAATGAGGACAGACAGTAGATATTAAAAATCAATGTCAGTACTTCGTAACAAGGAAGCTCCATAGACATGAGGAGTGCACAATTATTTAAAAAAATGCTTCATCCATAAAACAATAGACCACTTTTAGAAAATGTGGCAAAGTAGGATATAGCTGCAGAGCGACAAGTTGACAAATAGCCACCCCAATAAAGAAGTTAATAAGACTAAGCAACCAACACTAGAAGAAAAGACACAAAGTATTCTGAGGAGAATAAGTAAAGGTTTATGTCAATGGGCATCTCACAAATTTTAAACTTGATACAAAGGTGTGGATCACTGTACATCAGAGAGTGTACCTTGGTTGAAGAAACACTGTTGCAGCGGTGCAACTACATTGTCCAGGAAGTATAGCACTTAAAATTAAATCTATGCAATACAAGGGCTATCAAATTCAAATACATCACAAACAACAATTCCCACCCTTGAACAGAAATGCATTTTTGAACTGAATCTTAAAGTAGAAAGAATGCAGAAAAGATTTACTAGGATGTTACCTGGACTGGAAGGTTTGAGTTATAAGGAGAGGATAGATAGGCTGGGACCTTTGTCCCCTGGAGTGTAGGAGACTGAGGGGTGTATAAAATCTTGCGAGGCACAGATAAGATAAATAGCCAACAGCTTTTGCCCATGGTAGAGGAGTCTAAAACCAAAGGGCATAAGTTTAAGGTAAGAGGGGAGAGATAGAAAATGGTCCAGGGTAGTTTTTTTACACAGAGGGTGATGAGTGTCTTGAACAGGCTGCCAGGGGTAGCGGTGGAGGCAAGTACACATTTGGGCAGGTACATGGATGAGATAGGTATGGAGAGATATGGACGAACGTAAGCAAATGGGACTGGATTAATCGTGAAAACTGGGCAACGTGGACAAGTTGGGCCAAAGGGCCTACTTCCATGCTGTAAACCTCTATGACTAAATGGCAGGAAGAGTCAAATTAAGTAAATTCAAGAAACTGCCAGTTTTGGAACAATGGGTCAAAGAATCTTGGGTCACCGAACAATCAGTGAGAAATTTCATAGGCTTCCTAGACTCACGGCAGGACTCAAACAGAAGATAGAATCCATTCAAGAAATTTGTTCAATACTATCAGCAAGGTGGAAACCTGCGACAATGCAGGGTTGTGAAAATAGTTTCCGCTCTTATTTGCAGTGAAGAGAGTTCAGCCTGCAAAAATCCATAAAGATTTTGCCAAAACTTAAGTGTTGAGATAGCTATTGAGCAGTATACCCCAGTTGGGTTAATTCATGAAACCATATCTAATGTAATTCAGACTGCATCGTGGCTTGGTGAATAGACAGTGATGACAGACTCAAACCAGATATCAGTTGCAAAAGATACACGTTCAAACAGAACACTTCATTCCTGTATCTTCCGAGGAAGAAACATCAGTACCGGTGATGGAGATCATGCATGACTACGAAAATGAACGTGTTGGTTTCATGAGCAATAGACCATCTGAAATAAAGATTCACCACATTTCAACACAGACTTGCCAACAGAATGAGTATAAAAATCTGCTCACACATGTTGAGTATGTGGTTACAATTCCAATTGCATGGAGACCACCACTGAGATAAGGCAGCCATTGTCCTGAGAAAACTGCCTGGCTTAGAGGTTCAGGGGTTATCTAGTACCTAGCTTTTAACTTTTCTCTCCTGCAGCCAAAATATGGAGCAAAAAGACGCTTTTCATGATTCTGCTGGTGTGACTCTGAATTGTAAATCATGAAATATGCATAACGGTCTGCAGAGAACTCTCAAATTTCCTGTGTTAAAGTGCTCCAATTCCACTCCGCACTCTCAACAGAGCTTATTGGTAGGTACATGGATGAGATAGGTATGGAGGGATATGGACCAAACGTAGGCAAATGGGACTGGATTAATTGTGAAAACTGGGCGACATGGACAGGTTGGGCAAAAGCCTCAATGGAGTAATGTCCAGCATTCCATACTGATGGTCTATCAAACTAAATCCTTCAGCTTTTCAATCTGTACAATGTTAAACTCACTTGTTCACTTTCCAATTGTAAAAGCTTGGTGTGGAAGTTAACTGCTGCAGAGATTCCAGCTTCAATCCCCAAACCTGCGGTAAGTCAACTGCTCCCAGCTGGTTTATTGATGAGTGACTGCAATTGGCCTCAGCATCCAGGGCTAGAAAGGAAAACCAAACTAAACAGGGTTCCAATTCTGACCCGTATCCTGTGACATCTGGTGAAGTGTGGTCCAGGAATAACGGGAATAGGGTTGGCTCTAATGCCCTCCAAACAGTACACAAACCTGCCAACCAACATTGCGTAAAGCTAATTTCACACAGGAAGAATGGCTTAGTACATACGAGAGAAAAAGGACACTGGAATCACATGCCAGGTCAAGATTGGAGGAAAAAAAACTGGACGAGTTATGTGAACAGTTTGCTGTAGAAGTGGGAATGTATAATTCCACTGCGAAAAATAGACAAAATTTTATTTTCAAAGTAAAAGTTGCTATTATTAGAGAGTTTCATGGAATCCCTAGTATGGGGGCAGGCCATTTGGCCCACTGCATCGACACCAATCCTCTGAAGAGCATCCCACCCAGACCCACCCTATCCCTGCACTTCCCATGGCTAATCCACCTGACCTATACATCCCTGGACACTATGGGCAATTTAGCATGGCCAATCCACCTAACCTGCACATCCCTGGACACTATGGGCAATTTAGCATGGCCAATCCACCTAACCTGCACATCTTTGGACTGTGGGAGGAAACCGGAGCACCCAGAGGAAACCCACGCAGACACAGGGAGAATGTGCAAACTCCACATAGACAGTCACCCAAGGCTGGAATTGAACCTGGGTCCTTAGTGCTGTGAGGCAGCGGGGCTAACCCACTGAGCAACTGTGCTGCCACTTTCATTTGTGCTGAGCATTTCAGTCTCACAAGGAAGTGTCCTCTGATCACAACTCTCAATAAAATCATTTGTTAAATGGAGATTGTGGACAGAGGAAATCTTCCCATTATTGTTTACAGCACTAACACAAAGTAACTAGTGGAAATCCTATCTCCTCTATACTTTATGATTAATTGTGTGTTTTTATAGCTCTGTACACAAAAGGCACGTTGTGACAATGCTTCCAAAATTTATACAGTATGAATATTACTAAGGTGCTTCTTACACTTAGTAGATTAGGTTACTAATGCCTACTTAGAAACTCAAGGTGGATTGAATGGAGAATTTATGCAGTGATATTAGTCCAACAGCAGTTTCTGATTAAAAGGAGACATGTGAGATGTGAATGCACTTTTTAGAATATTAGCTGGGCTAATACAGACAGCAAGACAAGAGCTGGATTTTAAAGAAAGGCGAAGAGCTCCAACCAAACGACACTTAAATGAATAAAGAAGATAGACTTTAAATAGAAAGGGATAATTGTTAGCAGCCCTTTACAACTTAAACCCCTGGCCAGAAAGCACATATCTGTTTTACTACAAAGCCTTTTGTAAATGTGAATCGCAGGCTGGATTAAAACATGAGCTGTAGCTTATTTATTCAAGAAAGGGCACTCCTTTCTGACAACAAGTTCACAGGAACACAATGCCTCCTTCAAGCCCCAGAATTTCTCTGCTACAGTGCAGTCTGTTTCTCCATCTTTGCCTATAATAATGTTTGGAATTTTAAGCACATGACGACAGTTACAACATGACAGCAAACAGCATAAAAGTGACTAGTGTTAAGAAAGTAATGTGAAATACAACAAATGTAAATGAGAGGAAGAGAATGCTCACTAATAAAAGCACAAGGAATGTTTGCTTCAGAACAAATAGATAAATAATTCAAAGTTTACAGATACACATGTTGTGGTTTTGGGGATTAACTACCATTCCTGTGACAATTTTAAACATTTTACACAAAATTCTGGTTAATCAATGAGGTAAAAAGATGACAGAAAGCAATTTAGTTTCTCACCAATCTCTATGAGTGCCAAATACATGGTATGCAAGATTTGAACTTGTGTTTTTTTAAAACATGAGTTTTATTACCTCATTATCATGCGGTGGTAGTTGATACAGAAGCTGCTTAATTCTGTGTTTCTCTCCAGGACTGTTGACATAAGGGACCTTGTCTTCTGGCAGGCATGAAAAATAGAGCTGTACCTGTAGTTGAGAATGAATAAACACACAATTGAAAGTTTACAAAGTCAGTCAAGCAGAAATGCCCCAATGGATAATTTCACCACATTAGCTACAGGTTTCATTAATTTCATCTGTTGGTTGCTTATCAAACACTGAATGCTTTCAAATGCATCCAGTTAATGATTTTTCTTTTGTAAAACAGAGATTTATGATTTCTGTGATGGATGTGATGTTACATGGAACAGGAGTCTAACAGGATTTACGTTACATTGACCATTACTAGGAGCAGAGATCATTAAAACCAGAGAAATTGGATTGCTTCAAATATGACCTACGGCAGAGAACTGCCATTCTGGGATGGGATATGTGGCAACAATTAACGTATCATAAATTATGCATGGTTAATGTGGTCATTACCCTTCCCTACGCCTCATCATTGCTGCACTAAACAGCTTCAGAAAATACCACATTTCTGTCAGCAATTACCCAAGTTAATGTGTGAAGTTGCCCAGGAAACAAAAACACTGGACACAAACCCAAAATGTGTCCCGTGGGTTGAGTTGACTTAAAAGAGAAGAGTGTGTTCAATTTTCTGATCTCCCACAGGCAAAACTCATCCAAGCAAGTTGACTTCATTGCTTCCATGTGTGCTTCTGGGATGTAGCTGGAGGAAATTCCTTCCAGCTTTGGGTTCCCGCCATAATTTATTAGATGCTAGGTTCAGTGACTGTACAGTCACTAATTTGTTACAGTAAAGCATCTGTGTGGAGCTATTCCAATCAAAGGTAATGGCTGGAAATTGGAAAAACAACCCTTTGCAGGTTTAATGAGAGCCTAATCTTGAAAGGGAGCTCTACAGTTCAACACCTCCCAACTGGGGGTCTCTTGCATCAGAAAATTAAGGAGATACCTCCTACGCAAAATCACAAATCAGCAGAAGTTACTTTAAACAGGTTGAGGGTGATACTATTATTTTCCCTGTGATTTAAAATGGGATAATTATAATTCTAGACTTTTAATCCAGGTGGAGTTGACAAAAATACTCCGGATACATTTTGTGTCAAGACAGACACTATGCTAGGAAAACAGTTCACAGGATTTAATGAATGGGAAAATTATGTTATGTAAAGAATTTTTTCTCCCCACTTTCATTACAATTAATTCCCAAGTGAAACCTATTCTTAAAAGAATGTAACAACACACACAAACACACAGACACAAATGCTTCTGCTATTAGTGTTAACAAGAAGTTGTTAATGCAGCAAAACACTGGAGTCCAACACATAAATCTTCGCAGCAGATGACTTGTTTAGCCTCTGCATTTAATGGAAGTGATCTAATGTGGAACCATTGATTTCAACTAGAGCAATTTAATAGTCTTCAGCTGTACTAATAGAAATTGTGATGTTCATGGAAGGAAGACAGTCTGTACGGAAGTACAGACAGAGCTGGATAACAGATGAGGCTGGGCTGGTGGACATGAGGGAATAGCACTGATTTATAAAAGGTTGGAAAGCAACTCTTTTGATTGGGAACAAAAAAACCTCAAAATGCTATTAAAACTGAATCTGGATCTGTACTATCAAACCCACCCAACGAAAGAATCTAACCAAGATTAAAAAAAGATGCTTCAGAGATACTGCATACATGGAACACAAGAACAGGAAATGACTAAAGGGTCGTTTGAGTCTGCTCGGTCATTCAAAATTACATGGCTAATATTCTATGTCAACTCCACCTCACTTAAAAGATGGTATTGCATTCCCATATGGCTGGATTACCTGAGGAGAGGCAATCTCATGCAGACTGCCCCTCTGCCCTTTTCTTATGAAAGAACAGAGCTCCACATTTCTGATAGGAGATTTTGATCAGGACTACTTCATATTTTCCATTCTCTCTTGCTGCAGAGCTGTCAGGGAATGCAAACCGAGAAGGGGTGGAGGTTTGGGGGTTTGGGGGGTGGAAATTACTGGATTCTGTGGAAAGACAGGAACGTGAAGGGTCTGGGGGGACATGTAGTTGTGAGAGCTAAGTATGGCATCAGATGAATAGTTACTTGGGAGTTAGACTTTGCAGTTATTAGTCTAACTTTTCTTGAGTAACTATTTACTTCATTCCATCAGAACTTTAAACGGATCGTTTGGAGGATTCCATACATAGGGTAATTGCCCAGGATAATTAACTTCCCAGGCAATTCCTGGAGAGTCTGGTATGATGAACATTTCACAGGGTCTCCACATGCAAGTCTCAATAAATGTGGAGCTGGAAAAGCAAAGCAGGTCAGATAGCAGCTGAGGAGCAGGAAAGTCAACATTTCAGTCCAAATGCTGTCTGACTTGCTGTGCTTTTCCGACTCCACATTTATTGACTCTAGCTTCCAGCTTCTGCAGTCTTTACTGTCTCCAGGTCTCCATGTGCAACTCTACTCTAAACTGGAATAACAACTGGCCATTGGAAAATATGGGCCACGGTCATAACAAGTTTAAACGTAACAAATGTAACATAGAAATCAATGTTAAATCAGGCTCCTTGTGGCATTTCTCTTCATGGGATTTTAGCAAATTATCTCATTCACTTGACCAAAGCCATCTTCCCACAAAACAGGTGAAGATTTCACTTTTAAGGAAATAAGACAATAAAACCATAAGACATAGGAGCTGAAGTTAGGCCGTTCGGCCCATTGAGTCTGCTCCACCATTCAATCATGGCGGATGAATTTCTCAACCCCGATCTCCCACTTTCTCCCCATAATCCCTGATCCCCTTGACAGTCAAGAATCTATCTATCTATCTCTGTCTTAAATATACTCAATGACTTGGCCTCCATAGCCCAAGGACAGCTTTGTGAGACTCTCTTTTGACACTGACACACTCAGGCCACAATATCCCCCACAAATTACTCAATCACAAGGCCACAGATAGTAAGAACTGCCGATGCTGGAGTCAGAGATAACATAGTGTGGAGCTGGAGGAACACAGCAGGCCAGGCACCATCAGAGGAGCAGGAAAGTTTACGTTTCGGGTCAGGGCCCTTCTTCAGAAGTGGGGAGTGGGAAGGAAGCTCAGAAATAAATAGAGAGAGGAGGGATGGGGCAGGGGAAGGTAGGTGGGATGGTGATAGGTGAGTGCAGGTAGGCAGTGGTGGGGATTGGTCAGTGGGATGGGTGGGGCAGATAGTTGGGAGACAAGATGGACAGGTTGTGTCAAGGAGGCGGGGATGAGAGGGAGGGTTGGTCATGGGATGAGGAGATTTTGAAATTGGTAAAATCCACATTTAGGCCATTGGGCTGTAGTCTCCCGAGGTGCTGCTCCTCCAGTTTGCGAGTGGCGTCATTGTGACACTGGAGGAGGCCCAGAATGGACATGTCACCCAGGGAGTGGGAGAGGGAGTTGAAATGGTTCACGACCGGAAGGTGTTGTCGTTTGTCACGAACAGAGCGTAGGTGCTCTACAAAGCGGTCTCCGAGCCTCTGCTTGGTCTCACTGATGTAGAGGAGACCACATCAAGAGCAGCGGATGCAATAGACCACATTGACGGATGTGCAGGTGAACCATGCAAGGTTGTGGAAGGTTTATTTGGTGCCTTGAATGGAGGTGAGGGGGGAGGTGTAGGGGCATGTATAGCACTTCCTGTGGTTGCAGGGAAAGGTGCCAGGGGTGGTGGGACTAGTGGGGAGTGTGGAGCAGATGAGGGAGTCGCAGAGAGCGCAGTCCCTACAAATGGCAGATAGGGATGGGTTACTTCCATATTCAAAGTATCATTCTCCACCACTTCTGCCACATACAATCCGACCCCACAGCCAAAGATATATTTCCCTCCCCAGCCTTTCCCTGCAAACGCAGGAAGTGCTAGACATGCCCCTACACCTCCATTCAAAGAACCAAACAAACCTTTCACATCAGACAGGGGTTCACCTGCACATTCATCAATGTGGTCTACTGCATCCGCTGCTCTCGATGTGGCCTCCTCTACATCGGTGTGTCCAAGCAGAGGCTGGGAGACTACTTTGTACAGCACCTGCGCTCTGTTTGCGACAAACAACACCTTCCAGTTGCAAACCATTTCAACTCCCCCTCTAACTCCCTGGGTGACATGTTCATCGTGGACCTTCTCCAATGTCACAATGACGCCACCCGGAAACTGGAGGAGCAGCACCTCATATTCCGCCTCAGGAGCCTACAGCCCAATGGCCTAAATGTGGATTTTACCAATTTCAAAATCTCCCAACCCTCCTCTCATCCCCTCCTTCTTGACCTGACACAACCTGTCCATCTTCACTCCCACCTATCAGCTCCTGCCACCTCACAGACCAAGCCCTACCACTGCCTACCTGCATTCACCTATCACCATCCCACCTACCTTCCACAGCCCCACTCCTCCTCTCTCTATTTATTTCCGAGCTCCCTTCCCCCTTCCCCATTTCTGAAGAAGGGTCCTGACCCGAAACGTCAACTTTCCTGCTCCCCTGATGCTGCCTGGCCTGCTGTGATCCTCCAGCTCCACACTGTGTTATAATCACAAGGCCAGCACTTTGTCTCATATTAATCCGCAATATTGTTGTAGCCATGCCAAAATTCTTTGAACTGCTGATGGTGCATTCTCATCAGTTGCAGCCTTGAGTTGGGTGTGGATATAGTGTAGGCGGTAAGTCTTATTTTGCTCCATTACTGAATTGCATCTTTGCTCAATGACTCATGGAATGAATCAATGAGGTCGTGTTGGGTGGTAGATAATGCACCTGAGAAATTATCAAGGTTAAAGACATGGGCAGCTATCCAAGGTTGGTAATCTTTTGAAGGTGAAATTTTCTTTAGCACAAAATGCTCTTCAGCCAGGAGTGGCATGCAGAGGGAACCACTGTTGAAGGAATACTTTCCTCCTCCATGCTCTGTTATTTGAATGTCAAATGCTGTGCTGATGTTCATGGGAATAACCTGTCAATGCCTGCCCCTTCTCTGAATGGTAAACCATTAAGCGTTTAACTTAATAGCCATTGCAATCCAGGATCAGAATCTTTGGCAACTTTAAATCTTGGCACCATTTTATAATGCACGTTCACTATGACAGACAATTGCAGAAAAGCCCTGTCTGATCACTGAGAAGAAAGTTGCTTCACTGAGTAACCTCTTTCGTTGACTCTGGGTGATTCATTCAACAAGGCAAGGAATTTATTAGCTGCTTTTTGGAATTTATTAGCTGCTTTTGCATCACCATGAGTTGCTTCAGTGGACATTCAGAACTTGAGATAGGAAATGCCCCTTGAAATGCTCGAATCATCCACGACTGGCTGTGAAGCTTCCCGGCCCAGGGCTCATTCTGCAAGTCTGCAGACAAGCTTCTGGATCTTTACTGGATGACCAGAATAAAAAGATACCTGGTCCTGGTCTTCAAGTCCAGAATGTCAAGAATCCTTCCATGTTCTTAGAGTTGTAGAGTCATACAGCTGTACAGCATGGAAACAGATCCTTTGGTCCAACTTGTCCATGCCGACCAGATATCCTAAATAAATCTTGTCTCATTTGCCAGCAATTGGCCCATATCCCTCCAAACATGTAGCCATCCAGATAACTTTTATATATTGTAATTGTATCAGCCTCCATCACGTCCTCTGGCAGCTCATTTCATACATGCACCACCCTCTGCCCCTTAGATCCCTTTTAAATCTTTCCTCTCTCACCTTAAACCTATGCCCTCTAATTTTGGACTGACCCACCCTGGGGACAAAGACCTTGGCTATTCACCCTGTCTTCATTAAGCTGCTTTCAATCCATCGCACCCTGAAAGCACACACAGGTGAAACTTTGCACTTTGATTTTATTAATGGTATCACTCATCGTTCTTACTCTTGTAAGTGATAGAACTCAGTGTTCTGACAGCATTAGCTCCATCATCGAGATGTTTTAATACATCCAATTTTGTGGCTGGGCTCATAGTGAGCCTACGCCAAAAACAACAAGAAAAACTATTACCACTTGATGGACATCTGGGCCTCTTGTTTACTCTCAGTCTCTCCTTTTCAAACATGTCTTTCATGCATCTCTCTCTCTTGCTCTCTAACTCTTTGCCCTTTTTAATTCAGTCTCTCATCTCTCACTTCTGTCCCTCTCTATCTTTTTGAACTTTGTCTTGCCCTCACCAGCTATAACTAAATATGATGGGAACTTCTTTTAGTTGGGAAAATATATCCGGAACAAAATGGGGTATTACTGCATTTATGTTTTTAAGGGTACGCTTTACAAATCTTTGCGTTTTAAAAAGTTTTAGCAACTATTTGCTCCCTTTTTTTGTGCTAATTTTCTTAACTGTGTATCTAACGTCTAAGAGCAAAGGTGCCACTTCCATAGCAAAGGGGAAAATTTGGCCTGTATGTGGGTAGGTGGCAGGTCCAAGCTCACAATTGGTACAATGTTAGGAAGCTCATAACAATCCTCTGACTTCCCGATTTGACCTGAACACATTTGTTTAAATGCAGAAAATCCCTGTGGGATTGGTAGGTCTGAGATTTAAATATGTTATATTTCAATTGACGGCATCTATAACCCTGGTTCCTGCCCAACCATTTCTGCACTTTTTTCCTGACCTTCCTCTCTAGGTAGGAAAGAACGTCCTCCCAGGACAGCCCACTGTTGCCAGGCCCCTCTACTTTCCCACTGTCTATGATCTCCAACCCTCCAGATACTGAAACCAAGGAGGGTGACCCTGAGTCTGAGCAGGATGCCCTCATCATGCTTGAGCCCTCTGACCAGAAATGTCCCAAATCTTCCAGGCCAATGGATGAGGCATTGCTCATTTCTGAGAAGCATTGTGGATAGCAAACAGATCTCCAACATCCTTCAACCCTTAACACTCTTGAGTGCAGGCAGGACCTAGCCCTTTAGTGAGGAGATCATTGAGCCTAAAGCTACTGTGAAGGCCTCATCTCCTTATGGTCACCTTGTGTGTGTGATGACACCATCATTTAGGAGTGTACGTTTCTCTGGAGGTTAATCTAGTTATGTGTCTTACAAGGGACTCTGTACTGACTTAAGGGTTAATGATATCCAATGCTCAATCAACATCCAAACTCTGCCTCATAACACATTGTTCTGGTGGGAAAAAATGTTTTAAGTGCACGCTCTGTCACTTTAGATGTTGGAAGTAAAGTTCACTTGAACTTTATACTGCCCAAACTGATTCCATATCTTGAATTTTTAAATTAAGGTAACACTAATGTCATTCTTAACAAATCCACTAACTTTTAAAGTGTCAAATAACCATAAATATTCAGTTTCCAGCCTTTGTCACCTTGCAGCCATGTCTCTGTAACGGCTATTACGTCATGCACATTTATTTCTATTTGTGCGGACAACTCACCAGTTTTGTTATGAATACCATGTATATTTAGATTTACTATTCTTGCAAACTCTGTTCTCACCTCCTGCCTCACTCTTTTAGATACCCTGTCATTTCCCGTCATGTTCTGATTATCATTAGCTGTGTTTGATCCATTGCCTCATAGTTTCCTTTCAGTTTACCACATCTACCCTCATGTCTTAGCTTAACAAGGATCCTGCCAGGGTTGGAGGGTTTGAGCTGTAGGGAGAGGCTGAATAGGCTGGGGCTATTTTCCCTGGAGTGTCATAGGCTGAATGGTGACCTTATAGAGGTTTATAAAATCATGAAGGGCATGGATAGGGTAAACAGACAGGGTGGGCGAGCCTAAAACTAGAGGGCACAGGTTTAAAGTGAGGGGGAAAAGATTTAAAATGGATCTAAGGGACAACTTTCTCACGAAGAGGGTGGTGCGAGTATGGAATGAGCTGCCAGAGGAGGTGGTGGAGGCTGGTACAGTTACAACAGTTAAAAGGCACTTGATTGGGTATATGAATAGGAAGGGTTTAGAGGGATTTGGGCCTAATACTGGTGAATGGCACTAGATTTATTTAGGATATCTGGTCAACATGGGTGAGTTGGACTGAAGGATCTGTTTCCGTGCTGTACATCTCTATGACTCAATGACCAACCCAACCACCAGTACTATTTACAGCAAATTCTGTGCTATCTTGAATACTAGTTATACAACACACAAAAACATAGTCCCAACAGAATTTAGGTGAAGGCCATCCTAGTGGTGCAGCTCTCACTTTTCCAAGTGCAGATGTCAAATTCCCAAGAATTGAAACCCACCCAGATCAGTCTTTCAGCCACACATTCAACTCCATTATCTTAGTTAGCCTATGGCAATTTTCTCATGGTTCAAGTAGTAATCCTTTGTCTTGTAATTTTGTTTGTAACTAAGCCCCCAGGTACGCGTGCACCTCAAAGAGAATCTCCTTCCTGATCTTTGCTGTGTTACTTGGTAGCCACATGGGTGACTACAACTGGACACCCTCCCTCTCACTTTGAATTCCTCTCTAACCCTGAGCAGATGTTCTGAACTCTGACACCAATAGGAGGCTGTGTGTGTGTGCGCATGTGTGTATATGTGCATGCGTATGTGTGTATAAACGTATGTGTGTGTGCGCATGTGTGTATATGTGCATGTCTACGTGTATGCATATGTCTGTGTATGTGAGTGCCTCTCTGTATGTGCGCATGTGTGCATGTGTGTGCGCGCGCATGTGTGTGTGCATATTTGTGTGTGTGTAAACTCTGCTGAGTCTCTCCAGCTACAATACCTTCCCTCTCCGCCCCCAGCCAAAGATCCATTCATCTGAAAGCCACATGTGACTCATCTTTCACTCTCATCTTCCCATTTTTCACAAGGCTTTGGCACACAGCAGGCAATAATGAGAATGGTTCACAGACATTGCAATTAAATGTGACAGTGTAATGTAATGCTAAGCATCCTCTTGCAACCACAGATTCTTTTTCTCACTTTTCTTCTTACTCCTACGTGGTGTAACCCTGTGGCTTTAGCAAAGCTAGAGGCACACTACTTATGTCCCTGCTCAGACATCCTTACAGAAAAGGAGGGAACAGTTCATCCTGCAAAGGGATAGAATCACCATGGGCTATGACAGCAATACAAGGGCAAGGAATGGTAATGCTTTGAACAAAGGCCCTACTTCATTGACCCTACCTATAGCTTCCTTTCCAGGGCATTTTTGCATTGTCATGTTAACCAAGAGCTGGAGTGCAGGGAAGTACAAGGTTGTGTACCTATGTGTGGTGCTGACTGACCAACAATGAGACTATTTTCATACAGCATTGAACAGTACAGCACAGGAACAGGCCCTTTGGCCCACAGTGTTGTGCCAAACATGACACCAAATTAAACTAATCCTTTCTGCCTGCGCTTGGTCCATATCCCTCCATTCCTTGCATATTCATGTGCTTATCTAAAAGTCCCTTAAATGCCTCTATCGTATCTGCCCCCACTACCGTCCCTGGCAGCACGTTCCAGACTCCTACCTCTCTCTATGTAAAAAAAACTTGCCCCTCGCATCTCCTTTGAACGTTTCCCCCTCTCACTTTAAATGCATGTCCCCTGGTTTTAGACATTTCAACTCTGGGAAAAAGATTCTGACCATCAACCCTATCTATGCATCTCATAATTTTGTAGACTTCTATCAAGTTACCCCTCAGCCTCTACTGCTCTAGAGAAAACAACCCAAGTTTTTCTAGCCTCTCCTTATAGATCATATCCTCTAATCCAGGCAGCATCCTGGTAAACCTCTTCTGTACCCTCTCCAAAGCCCTCACATCCTTCCATTAATGTGGCGACCAGAACTGAGCACAATACTCTTAAGTGTGGCCTAACCAAACTCTTATAAAGCTGCAACATGACATCCTGACTCTTGTACTCAATTCCCCGACCAATAAAGGCAAGCATGCCATACGCCTTCTGTAACACCTGATCTACTTGTGTGGCCACTTTAAGGGAGCTATGGACTTGAATCCCAAGATCCCTCCGTACATCAATGATGTTCAGGGTCCTGCCATTAACTATACACTTTTCCTTAACATTTGATCTTCCAAAGTACAGCACCTCACACTTGTCTGGATTAAACTCCATCTGCTATTTCTCCAATTCATATCTGCAACTGATCTTTATCCCGTGTATCCTTTGACAACCTTCTACACTTTCCACAACTCAACCGATCTTTGTACTGTCTGTGAACTTACTAACTCACCCATCTGCATTTTCACCCAAGTCATTTATATATATCACGAACAGCAGAGGTCCCAGTATGATCCCTGCAGAGCACCACTAGTCACAGACTTCCAGACAAAAAAAAAACCCTTTCACCACTCCCCTCTGCCTTCTATGGGCAAGCAATTCTGAATCCATGCAGCCAGGTCACTGTGGATCCCAAACACCTTAATCTTCCAAATGTGCCTACCATGAGGGATCTTGTCTAATGCCTTACTAAAATCCTTGTAGACAACATCCACTGCTCAACCCTCACCCATCATCGCTGTCACCTCCTCGAAAAATTCAATCAAGTTAGTAAGACATGGCCTGCCCTGCACAAAGCCATGCTAACTGTCCCTAAGTAGGCAATGCACAAGTAATTTGCAAAAGTTGCCAATCTGAGTATGCAGACCATCAGAGATGGCAGAAATGCATTCAGTTGCCTGCCTCATCTGGCCTTCCATGCAGATGGCCAGTCTTGCCATGGATGCAGACACAAGGATGAAGGCCCAAGACAACCTGGCATTCATTTGAGAAATGGGCTCTCCATTTTCTCTCCAGTTGTGCATAATGCCCCTGGAAAGGCTGACACAACCTCCCAGGTTTTCTCCTGCCGCTCCAGAATAGTCCACTTTGTAAAGATTACTATGGTGTGGAGAATTGGGGCAGTACGGTGGCTCAGTGGTTAGCACTGCTGCCTCACAGCACCAGGGGCCCGGGTTCAATTCCACCCTTAGGTGACTGTCTGTGTGGAGTTTGCACATTCTCCCTGAGTCTCTGTGTGTTTTCTCCGGGTGCTCCAGTTTCCTCTCGCAGTTCAAAGATGTGCAGGTTAGGTGGACTGTCCATGCTAAATTGCCCATAGTGTCCAGGGATGTGCAAGCTAGGTGGGTTAGCCGTGGGAAACACAGGATTATAGGGGTAGACTAGGGTGGTTAGAATTGGAAGGATGCCCTTCAGAGGGTCAGTGTGAACTCGATGGGCCAAATGGCCTGCTTCCACACCGTAGGGATTCTTTGAATCCTGTGCTCTTCAACAGGGACACTCCACTGGTGCTCCTGTTCCCAACACATGCTCCTGCTCATTAGTTCCATGTGCCCCATTATGTGTTACATATTATCCCTCTATCTGGGCTGATGGAGAGTGCATATGGTTGGTGATGGGTTTTCAACAGAGGGACTGAGCCAAGAGGAGTCTTTGTCTGCATCACCCAGCCCTCCACAGTCCCTTTTAAATAGCTTAGTCGAAAAACACTGATCTGGGTTGTCATCGTGCTTGCCCACTGCAGAGAGTTCTGATCATTACAATTCAGCCTTCAGATTTTCTTAAGTACTACTTATGAAGGGGTGGCACGATGGCTCAGTGGTTAGCTGGCTGCCTCACGTTGCCAGGGACCTGGGTTCAATCCCAGCCTCGGGTGACTGTCTGTGTGGAGTTTACACATTCTCCCCAAGTCTGTGTGGGTTTCTTTCAGACGCTCTGTCTTTCTTCCACAGTGCAAAGATGTGCAGGTTAGGTGGGTTGGCCATGCTAAATTGCCTACAGTGACCAGAGATGCGTACGTTAGGTGGATTAGTCATGGGAATGCAAGGTTACAAGGATGGGGCAGAGGAGGTAGGTCTGGGTGCGATGCTGTTTGGAGGGTCAGTGTGGACTCAATGGGCTGAATGGCCTGCTTCCACACTGTCGGGATTCTATCATTCATGACAGAAACTCAACTGTGCCTTTTGAGCACCAGTAAATTACCTGAGCACTGCTAGATAACCCAAGTAAAATGAAGCAGACGATTTGGCGTTTACACCTAGTGTACTCACTTGCTAACATTTAGGCTTTGAGAACCTGACACAAGCTCTTTGATCTGCCTGCGGGTGAGGGGAATGTCATTCTCCTTCTTAAACAGTACTGTTTGCAGTTTGTGAATTAGATAAAGTTGTCTTGCAACACAGCTGACTGAAAAGTAACCATAAAATCCATGCCGAAACCTTGAATAGGTGATTGAAACCTGATAATGAAACTCAGATAACCTCTGACAATATCAATGTTGACATTTTGTGGCTGCAGTTTTGAGCTTGCCAGTGGAAATCAGCTAATCACAAAACACTTCAAAAACTAACAAACCTGCTGAAAAGCAGCTAACTTCATTGTTGACCTACCAAATAAAAATCTTTGACACACGTGCCCAATCTTCAAATGCTGTTCTGTTCTGCAATGAGTTTTTATCATTGCTCGTGTGTTTGATTAAGATTTTTTAAAAGAAGCTTAGTTAAACTAAGTCAACCCTTCTGCTGGCAGGAGTACATCAATCTCATTTGTGTGTTTAGAACTTTGTAAGATCACATTTCTGCGACAGTAACACATTCTTTTCTCTCTTCCAATCATCTTATTAAATGTCAATTGTACAGTACGACTTTGTTTAATTAAACGACAAGGTAATCCTCTGAAAGGTTCATTGCGTACTTTTAAGATGAGGTATGCCAACATGTATGGCTCGGAAACTGTCAGTTTGTAAAACAATGTAAAACAATCATGCATTTTCAAAAACAGAAGGCCATCCAACCAACTGCACCTGTAGAATGCATCAAAAATTCAACAGTGCCTCATTCTTCAAAGTTCATGCTTGATTATTGGACAATAAATTACCTTCAGAAAAGGTTAACTGCACATGTTGCTTTTCACTGTGCCTCAACACCCAGTCTTTTCACAAGGCATTTACTTGAGCATTACTTTTAACAGAAGTCACTTGTCCTGTAAAGCTTAAGGGAAAACCAATGGGACTTTTTTTTTGCAAAAAAGTGCCAGTTTCCAAGATGGGAAATGATGAGTATTTCACTGGGTACAAATACTGTCCTCTCGTTTATGCAGTAGGTTCTGAAGGTGTAAATTCCAACATCATAATTTTAGCTCAGCCATTATGAGAGAGCAGCAAACCAAAGTCCCTACAGTGCGGAAGCAGGCCATTAGGACTATCAAGTGCACACTGATCCCCTGAAGGGCATCCCACCCAAACCCACCCTATCCCTATCACCCTGTATTTTCCATGGCCGATCCACCTAGCCTGCACAACCCTGGACACTATTGGCCATGCTAAATTGCCCATCGACCTAACCCGCACATCTTTGGACTGTGGGAGAAAACTGGGGCACCGGGAGAAGGAAACCCATGCAGACACAGGAACAATGTGCAAACTGCACACAGACATTCACCCAAGGGTAAAATCCAAACTGGGTCCCTGGTGCTAACCAGTGAACCACAGTGCTTCCCCCACATGTAATAAAACAATGGACATTCTTTACCATATAAGGAGGATGTACTAGGAATTTTGAGGAACTTGAAGATACACAAGTCCCCCGGGCCTGATGGGATTTATCCAAGGATTCTATGGGAAGTGAGGGAAGAGATCGCAGGGCCTTTGGCAATGATCTTTTTGTCCTCACTGTCCACGGGTATAGTGCTGGAAGATTGGAGAGAGGCAAACGTCATTCCCTTGTTCAAAAAAGGGAACAGGGATAACCCCGGAAATTACAGGCCAGTTAGTCTTACATCAGTGGTGGGCAAATTATTGGAAAGGGCTCTGAGAGATAGGATTTATGATCACTTGGAAAGGCACAGTTTGATTCGTGATAGTCAGCATGGATTTGTGAGGGGTAGATCATGCCTCTCAAACCTTATTGAATTCTTTGAAGAGGTGACCAAACACGTGGATGAAGGTAGAGCAGTGGATGTGGTATACGTGGATTTAAGTAAGGCGTTTGATAAGGTTCCCCATGGTAGGCTCATGCAGAAAGTAAGGAGGTATGGGACAGGGGGAAATGTGGCAGATTGGATTCAGAATTGGCTGACCCTTAGAAGACAAAGGGTGGTAGTGGACAGAAAATATTCAACATGGTGCTCAGTTACGAGTGGTGTACTACCAGGATCTGTTCTGGGTCCTCTTCTATTTGTGATTTTTATAAATGATTTGGATGAAGGACTGGAAGGGTGAATTAGCAAGTTCGCGGACGATACGAAGGTGGGTCGCATTGTGGACAATGCGGAGGGCTGTTCTAGGTTACAAAGGGACATTGATAGGATGCAGAGCTGGGCTGAGAAGTGGCAGATGGAGTTTAACCCTGAAAAGTGTGAGGTGATTCATTTTGGAAGGACAAACTTGAAAGCAGAATACAGGGTTAACGGGAAGACTCTTGGCAGTGTGGAGGAGCAGAGGGATCTTGGGGTTCATGTCCACAGTTCCCTGAAAGCTGCCATCCAGGTGGATAGAGTTGTTAAGAAGGCGTATGGTGTGTTAGCTTTCATTAATAGAGGGATTGTGTTCAAGAGCCGTGAAGTTATGCTCCAGCTATACAAAACCCTGGTTCGGACACATCTGGAGTATTGTGTCCAGTTCTGGTCGCCTCATTACAGGAAAGATGTGGAAGCATTGGAAAAGGTGCAGAGGAGATTTACCAGGATGTTGCCTGGAATGGAGGGAAGGTCTTACGAGGAAAGGTTGAGAGAGCTAGGGCTTTTCTCTTTAGAATGACGAGGGATGAGAGGCGACTTGATAGAGGTGTACAAAATGATCAGAGGTATAGATAGAGTGGACAGCCAGAGACATTTTCCTAGGGTGGAGGTAGCTATTACGAGGGGGCATAATTTTACGTGAGTGGAGGTAAATATAGGGGAGATATCAGCGGTAGGTTCTTTACTCAGAGAGTGGTCAGGGCGTGGAATGCATTGCCGGAGAGGGTAGTGGAGTTGGCCTCATTAGGGGCATTTAAGCAGCAATTAGATAGGCATATGGATGATAGTATAAGGTAGGGGTGGAGGTTAGATAGACCTAGGTTTAGGGTAAAAGTTCGGCACAACATCATGGGCCGAAGGGCCTGTACTGTGCTGTACTGTTCTATGTTCTATAAACAGTGGACAGAGCATGATAGTGCTTTAAAAGTGCAATCAAAGCTATTATTTTGTCAGATCATTTTCTTGAGCCTTTATGGATTTATAACAATTTAAAACTGTGTCAGGAATGTCTCAAGCTGCTTTGCTGAATGTTAGAAGACACTTTCCAAGAGATTCTAGCTATTGTTCTTAATTATGGAAAATTGACAGGCATTAAAAATGCAGAATAATGAAATGTTAATGATGATTACAGTTCTTTTCACACTTCAGATTTTAGAAAAAGATTTAAAACAATTAAGTTGTTGGCTATGGCTCAGTTACCTTTTGTGTTAGTGTTGATACTTGCCATTTATATTCATAGCTCTCGACTCATCGAACCTTTTTGCCTGTTCCTCCTTTAGCCACTGAATAGAGGATCGATCATTGACAGGGCTTTATGTTGGGAAAATAAATAAGTTGATATTGAGCTCTCAGACAAAGAATGACAATGGTAGGTGGGGATGCACTATGCATACACTCTCGGGTTTGACCAGTATTGTTGCCCCGAAAGGACATCATTGAGCTGAAGATGGGGACATAAAAAAGGCAATTAAAGATAAAATATTGAAGGGACGATGGCATGTACAGAGGTTGGGAGAAGAGGTCTTTTGTTTTTAAGATTGGAAATGTCCAGAAGCTCTCTTACTGTCACATCCAGTCATGCCATCAAACAGTCCTTCCAGAAATGATGTTTGTGAAAAAGATCATGGCCTACCTGTTCTGGCTTTAGGCCAGGTGGAACCCATGCATACTCTTCCAAAACGCAACCAGAATCATCATCTGATGTTGAACTGCGCTGAAATCCAAAAGTCAGTTTGCTTGCTTTTTGCTCCACTTCTAAAGCCATGATGCCACTGAGGTGAGGTCAGCTGTGATTCAGCATACAATGAGTCTGTGAAGACATAAAGAGTGTGCAAGTTGTAGATTCAATCAGAAAAATACACAAAATTATTTGGATGCAAACAGAAATGATTCAACTGTTAGCAAATGGAGCAGTAGATGAATATATCATGATTTTTATGCGATAATAAATAAATGCATTTACTCTGGAGTTTAACACTAGTGAATCCAAGTATTAAAAATTACATTAAAAATAAACTCCTGCTTATCACAACACCCCTAGAATACTAAGTGTTAAATATCTTTTAGAAACCTTGGGGTAGTAGTCAGTCACATTGTGGAACTCCCTTTGCGATTCTTCTGCTTTGGATTTATTCCTATCTCTTGGACCAAAATTTGTCCATCTCTTGTCTATCATGGAATGGCTCGACATCTATTCCATTCTTCCTTTGTGATCAACCTTGGGAATTTTTTTAATATTAAGGATTGTATATAAAATGCAAGTCATTGTCATCAGCAAACCAAGATTAGTAGAGCATAAACTAATCAGAAATCTATATCAAGCCTATTGGTACTTCAGTATATTGAATCAGAGATAGTAGGAACTGCAGATGCTGGAGAATCCGAGACAACAAGGTGCAGAGCTGGATGAACACAGCAGGCCAAGCAGCATTATAGGAGCAGAAAGGCTGACGTTTCGGGGAAGGGTCTAGGCCCGAAACGTCAGCC
>NC_063349.1:9773508-9793573 GCF_021869965.1 Rhincodon typus
GCAGGAAGGCTGACGTTTCGGGAAGGGTCTAGGCCCGAAACGTCAGCCTTCCTGCTCCTCCGATGCTGCTTGGCCTGCTGTGTTCATCCAGCTCTACACCTTGTTATATCAGCGATACATTCTTGATCACTACAGGAATCAAGGTTACAGGGAAAGGGCAGGAAAGTGGACCTGAGGAATGTCAAATCAGCCAGGATCCTGTTGGAGCAGGCTCAAGAGCCAAATTGCCTATTGTTCTGAATTATTATGGTCTTCAGTGAGGCTGTAAATATTGCAAGTGAGTTATGCTTTACATGTTTGTTGCTGGATGTGTGAGGAGGTGAATTTGGCAGTATTTGAGACTAGTGGTTCATTTGTAAAGATGTTCTTTATTCATTCATGGGACATGGGCTTCGCTGGCCAGGCAGCATTTATTGCCCATCCCTAAGTTGCCTAGAGGACAGTTAAGAGTCAACCACATTGCTGCGGGTCTGGAGTCACATGTAGGCCAAACCAGGTAAGGATGGCAGTTTCCTTCCCTAAAGGACATTAGGGAACCGGATGGGTCTTTCCAACAACCAGCAATGGATTCACGGTCATCAATCAGATTCTTAATTCCAGACATTCATTGAATTCAAATTCCACCATCTGCCTTGGCGGGATTCGAACTCGGGTCCCCAAAATGTTATCTGGGTCTCTGGATTAACAGTCCAGCGATAATACCACTAGGCCATCACCTCCCCCTTACCAACTTGGACCACTCAAGGCACTGTATTCAGCTTCTCTGAGCAAGACAACTATTATGGAATGTGATGTATAACTGCTCCCACTGCTTTTATGTTTGTCTGGAGGACCTTCGGTTCCCAGGGGTACAGAATCAGTTTCCTCAAGCCCAACTCCTGTACCAAAGTTACTGTATTGGAGAATTTCAAAGCATACCCTCTCTGTCCGATTCTGCTGCTCCCACTCTTGTTCCCCCTTTGGCAGCCACTTCCAGCACCTGATGCAACCAGAACACAACTCCCTTTAAGGGAATACTTCCACAGAAACTGTCGCATTGCTGAGTGTTTCCAGCATTTTCTGTTTCTGTGTAATTTCTTTGTTCATCCTCTTACACCACAGGCTTCCAAAAAGCAAAATGCCTGTGATTAATTATGGCAATTCGAAATGAAGTAAAGGAGGAAAAATCTCACCGATTTAGAAAATAAATTTGCTGATATTCCAATATATTCTTTCAGCCAAATGGACTTTGCATTTGTAATGTTTATATTGGCTTTGCAACGGTAACAAAAATTAGCTTGTGTTTTCTTCTGGTCACCCACTACCCAACATAAAAATATTTATGTTCAGATAGTTTTATTTGAATGGGGTCATGGAACTAAAATTCCAAATGTATTGTGCAGTTTATACATTAGTTGGAGTATTTTACCCTTCCAGACTAAAAGTGGTATGTGCAGAAAACCTTGTTCCAATACACACATACACTCAAGTTACACTCTCTCACCTGTTGGCTCCTAAACAACATGCTCCTTTGTTGTACTTCACAAACTGAGCTTCAAACAGGTTTCAGTGGGGACACTTGATCGTCATTTGAGAAGCCAAGAGGATGGTGTGATATTTAACAACCAGGCTTTAGCATGATGTGAGCAAACCCTTGGCAACAGATCACCTCATAAGAGTGAGAGCCAAAACCTTTAGCCATTTTAACGATTTAATAAAACATTCTCTAGAAACCATAAAGTAATTTACACACAGTATACATGTTGTTGCACATTGACGAGACAATATGAAAAAAATCTAGAGTTAATTTGGATAGTGTTAGTACGAATTTCTAAAGTGAAATCAGATAGCTAGACACTTGTCTTGGTTCACTGAAGTTACATTTAAAATGAAACTTGTCAACTGACTGACTTTTAATAGACCTAGTGACAGATTAATTAATGGGTTCTTGTGTAAGCTTTAAATCTAACGCAACTTAGACCATTGCATATATTCCTTCTAAAAAATGTAGCAGACTCTCTCCATATCACGTACTTACCATTTTATTTGTAAGATTTATTCTTTAATCTTCGGAAAGCAACATCAAAAATAGCGGTAGACAAATGCATAGTACGAAGGGTAATGCGTTTCTTTTGTTAATTATTTTCAAAAGGCATGCTCATATAAAAATTATATCTCTTAGGGACTAGTTTAACAAATTCAGGCATGTCGAACCTGATGACAGACTGAAGACTGAGTCAGCTGTCTCACATTGTGTAGCCCCTTCAATTTCACTGCAGTCTACTTAAACTAGGATGGGCAAGGGGTTATTTGTCGTGATCAGCAATCTTGGATGCCAGGTGAAGACACCATCCATCTCAGCGGTGATGTCTCTGACAGTCAAATAGTTACCTTCAAGGTTCACACATGAGTAATGACTGGGGCTGCATTTCATTCAGGAGGACGGTCCAACATTCACAAAACCGCAAGCCAGCAAGGGTTGGTGCTTACAGGTGAAAAGTTTGAAAACAAAGAAGGGGAACCAAAACTGGCAAAAAAAAGTGACAAATATTAAAACAATCCAGTTTTCTGCTCTTACAAACTAGGATGTTATGGAAACAACCAATTTTTTGTGCTTTTAAAGATAAATTTGGAATGTGTAAAGGGGAAATAATTAGATATTGGAAATTTAACCTGGAATATTGGATGTTTACTATGCACAAATCTACACATCATATTTCTAGTAATCAAATACACTGTTGTTAACTGTTGACATCACTTTTGAGTCCCTGCTGTGTTTTTTTTCCAAAAAGACAGATTAAGCTTACACAAAAATTAGCTAAAACGTTGTAGATCCATACAGCCCTTCAGCAAATCGAGTCTGCACCGACATTTCTACCACAAAAAAGGTGCGCCAATCCCAATTTCCTGCACTTTTCTCATATCATTAGTTTAAAAAAAGTCCTTAAGTTTTCAATACCTGAAAGTATTGCACCGTTGCCAATGTCGAATCAGTTTTTTAATAGCAGTTCCATTCGATGCAAAAAGGCTTCTGAGTTCTTGGCTGCTACAAACTAACTGACAGCTCACAAATGCTCTGAATTTTCCGCTCTCCTCCAGCTCCTACAGTAGAAATGTTAGGAGTGCGTTTAAGGGGTGGTGCCTCAATCTGCCCTCGCTGAACTCTTTTTTTAAATTTCAAGGCCAGATCTTTGCCAATACTTTAGTCTTACATCAGACCACCTAACAAGCGGTCCGAATCTGTAAAACCTAGAGCATGACATTGACAGCGGCAAGCACCAACTCACGCAGTGGCAAGTTACTTCAGCTCAAATCCAAAAATGCGTCTCTCAGTAGGCAGCGGACCATCCCTTGAGCCGAGAAGAAAATCTGCGAAAATAACCCGGTCAGGGAGCTAAAAGCAAGTATCGGCTGGATATGCACTCCTCTTGCATTAATTTGTACTGTCTGCCAATCTCCCTGTCATCACCCGCATGCAATCAAGTGGAGAACTCCGTACCCGGTTAAAGAGACGCAGTAGAAATTCTTCCACGCACTGACAATGTGAATTTTCTAAAGCCCCTCCGGTTTCCAAATCACTCTTTGTCAGAAGCGACTTCAGAATTAACTTTTGACAGTTAATTAAGTCCAGCTAAATTTCTTACCGCGCGGAAACTTACAAAAGTGCCATGTGTTTGACTGTGGTGTATTTCTGCTATAAAAAGAAGCCAAAAGGGACTCTTTCACAATCTTACCTTTAAAAGGCAGCGCAGCATTCCTTCTGTGACTAACTACTTACAGCTGAAAGACCACCACTTTCTTCCTGTTGAGTCCTGTGGTTAGCAGCAAGCACCGTTCACTCTGTAAGACTCGAGCTGCTGACTCCCCTACGTAGAAATATGCTCCACTCTGCTTGCTCGCTAACTTTACGACAAACCTGCAAGCCTACACACCGACTGCTGAAAACATTCCCTAGCAATGATGCCGCCAGCCCCTTACATGAAAACAGACTTGAGAGAGAAAGAAAGCCCATCAAACCCAGATGGCTACCAGCATTATCAGCTTCCTTTGGGCTACAGCACAAGCAGTCAACCTTGCACCACTCCCTGTGTGTGTGAGAGAGAGACAGAGAGAGAAAGAGACCCTTCCAAACCACAACAAACACGGCGGGGACAATTACAAAACATATCACAGAGCATTGGAAAAGAATTCTTGTGCCTCCTGCTGCAGATAACTCATATTTCTCTTTTTAACAACTGAGAAATCGCCACACAAAGGCTTTCGAATCATTCCTTTAACCTGCAATTCAGTCTGTAAGATAAAACTAACTCAGTCTTCCTGACGTTCCTTTTATACTGAAATGGCTCTTTATGTAAAAAAAAGCCTCAACTTATAAGTTTACTGGAGATTTGCATATTTCACAAAAAACATAAAATTGAATCAATTCATCAGCATTAATACATATAATCCCTGCCAACTCCAAATGCTTTTAACCCTGTGATCACGCTTGAGTCACAAACGCAGCACTGACTCAATGACCACAAATACTGGAAAAACAGTAATGCACATACCACAGTAAAAACCAAGTTCTTTAGCTGGTTTAAAAGGGCTTCTCGGAATAACTACCCAGACTCCAGGCCTGGTGCGAGTTATCTCATTCCTAAAAAAATGTTTCTCTTATCCTTATCTACTTCTGGAGGCTGGTTGTTAAAGACCCACAAACTGTTTATGAGATACTACAGAGACAAAGGCTGCAGAAACTAAACTTCCTTCTGTTCCTGACAGCTTTTCCCGACACACACACACACACACACACAAAATGACTGAATGAATGTCTATCCAAGACCCTCTGTAATCAACTTACTTCACAATTAAGTGATGTCAGCAAGTCTGTAGCATTGTGCCAGAATAATTTAACATGTCTCCACAGATGCTGAGGAGGTCATTAGCATATGAATTCTTACAACTCGTTTTCTAAACAGGCGTTCTCTCTATCTCCCTCAGCATCTCCCAAAGTGTAGAGTGCTAATGTTATACTAGTATGTAAAATGTTGACTGCAAGGTCGGAGTGTACTGTATGGGTAATCAGAGGTGTTAATAGCTAATATATTAGGTGGATACCAATTCAATTCTACAATATAATGGAAACCAAGCCTTTCATTAGGGGTTTAAAGTACAATCATTATGATTTCTTTCTTGTAATGCAACGGGACAGCCCCAGGCAGGAATTCCCTCTTTAGAAAAGTACTTGTGTGATTTTAATAGAAAGGGTGCTCCACATTCATCGTAGGCTCCAGAAGGCATCAGTTTTTTGTGATACAGATCCAGCAATGCTGAAACACGAGACCACCATTTCTCTAGCTCATATATCGAATGCCACTGCTTCTATTGTACATGGAAAACCAAGGATTCCCAGTCGTTAAACAAAAAGATTTTTTTTTTAAAGAGGTGGCTCATCGCACCCAACAAAGGAAATTGTTGTATAGAGTTGAAGAGCCACAACAGGCCAGGCAGCATCAGAGCAGGAAAGTTGACATTTTGGAAGAAGAGTCCCGACCCGAAACGTCAACTTTCCTGCTCCTCTGATGCTGCCTGGTCTGCTGTGTTCCTCCAGCTCCACACTGTGTTATCTCTGACTCCTGCATCTGCAGTTCGAGCTATCTCAAAGTATAATACTGTGCTTTGGTCAGGACAACAGCCATGATGTGGAGGTGCTGGTGTTGGACTGGGGTGGACAAAATAGAAGTCTCACAATACCAGGTTATAGTCCAACGGGTTTATTGGAAATCACAAGCTTTCGGAGCGTAGCCCCTTCATCAGGTGAAGCATTTCAGCTTTTTCCATAAACACAAGTGCAACTGACCGTGGAGAAATAAATATTTTGCAGTTGAGCATATTTATTCTGAGCATAAAAGATTTACCAGGTGTCACCAAGTGGTCAGTTGTTAGCAGCTCAGTGCCAAACATCTAACTTCAAACTCTGGATCTGTGCTTGATGGTGAGGTTATCAAGGAACAAACCACTCTCTGTCGTTCACGTGGGGACTTGAGAGGGGTTACAATTCAACTGTCGTACCAGTAAATCCAGGCACTTCCACACGATGGAAAGAAAGACAATTGGGACAGCACAGATTCGCCAGGTTGATACCAGAACTTAAAGGTATAAATATTGAGAGTAGGTTGTATGAATGGTGGTTTACATCGCCCCACATCTAAAAGATTGAGAGGTAATATAATAGTCAGGATGGTGACAATGATTTCTTAGGGTGTATGCAAATAAGTCATTTCATGTGATGAGGGCAATCCAGAACAAGGTGGCATAATCTTTGAATTAGAGTCAGGCCATTCAGCAGCGACATCAGGATCTTCTTTTTCAAAAAGAGTCAAAGTGGCATTTGAAATCTGGAATTTTCTCTTCCAAAATGTTGTGGATGCTGAATAACCTGGGTCATTTGGAACTTCCAAAACTGAGATTGACTAACTTGTGTAATAGAAAGGTTTTTGTTTTCATTCATTGGCTGTGAGTTTTGTTGGAAAGGTCAGGTTTTATTGCCCTGAGGGCAGTTAAGTGCCAACCACGTCGATGTGGGTCTGAAGTCACTTATAGACCAGACCGGGTAAGGACGGCAGATTCTTTTCCCTAAAATGACATTACTGATTTACAACAGGAATCACGATTAGGTTAGATTTTTATTGGATTCAAATTTCACCATTTGCCATGGTGGGATTTAAACCCAGCGCAGGGTTCTGGATCACTGGTCCAGTGACCTTACCGTTACGCCATCACCTTCTCACATCATGAGACAGTAAGCAAAGGCAGGTAATTGGAGTATGTTAGATACAGATTGTCTGTGTTCGGATTGACTGAGGGTATAGCAGCTGACCGAACTCTGCCTGGTTCTGTGAGCTCCATGTTATGGAGGAACCAGGCTTGTGTTTGTTGGTGAGATTAGCAAAGAGTAAATCATGACAGAGACCCTCCAACAGTCTCCTGGTGGCTGGAAGACCTCCCCAGATTAAGTAGGAAGGCAAAAGGGAGATTCCTGACCGCCAGCAGCGGGGTGTCAATTTTCCTCATGAAATGAGCCAACTTACACCCATTGTACCCAATGCCACCTCAGGCATGTCCTGCACCCTTTAAATTCACTCAGCAAAATCTGTTTGGTTTTACAGGGGCCTGGAGTCTCACTGCAATCTTGCATATTGAGTGGGTGTAATCCCACTACCAGCCACTGCTCCTGCTGCATTGGCAAGATGAGGAACTGGCAGCCTTCAATTGCCCTTTGATGCTGGGGGCCCTCAATAATGGAGAAGATCCGACAGTAATCTGTTAAATGCCTGAAGACCACCTGATTCTGCTGGGCCTTTGCCCTATCTCCCAAACAGGATACTAATGGGACTCTCTGACTGGTAAATAAGCAATGGCCCAACAAAATCTCAACCTGCATTCACGCAAATATAACAACCAGACAGGCCACAGAAAGAGCAAATTACTTTACATGAATTTATAGGAGTGTAGCCAACTCCAGATAGCAGATTCCTTTTCTTTTGTTAAGCTACTCTCTGGGGTACTATTGCTGAGAAATAGCAGCATCTTAATTCCAAACTCTGCCTGATGTGTAAAAGTCACCACAGGAACTATTTCCCAAGTGGTTATGCTCTGACCGTCCATACTGTGCGAATGTGCCTTCCCATGCAGTGGGCATAGAATGTTAAAAGAGGGTAATGGGGCATAAAAGAGACCACTCTGTCCAGACAGTAAACTGAAGAGTGAGGACGAGACAGGGAACAGAAGATGGGTGAAAGAAAAAAAGACATTGGTTGCTTGCATTAGCCATGTTTCTGTTTTTTGACACAAGTGGGACTCCTCAGGCATTCGACAGTAACTAAAGATTTAACACAAAAGATATGTCCAGCTCAGGCAGCTGTGCACAAAGGCCCATTTATATAATTGATGCCAGTTCGTACCTTGCAGTTTGTTTGCAATGCAAAGCTACTTCAAGTAGGCGATGCTTTTGGCTGCTGGAGTTGAAAGCGCGTTCTTGTGCCCCAGTTATATTATGCAACACTTTCTAGAACACAGAGGCGTAGAGTTTAGTTGCTTTTATGCTAGACTTTTACAGTCATCCAGAGTGTGCTCCATTAAATCTAAAGCCCTTATTTTAGAAAGCTGGATTCCAAGCCATGCTGCAAGAATAAGGAAGCCAGGTACACCTCATGGATACTAAGCACGTAATATCTAAATAAAAACAACTAAAGAACCACAAACAGGGTTTAACTCCCTCTGGGCAAAATATCATTGGATCAATTACCTAACCGCATTGTAACCTAAT
This sequence comes from Rhincodon typus, assembly GCF_021869965.1. Taxonomy (NCBI): domain Eukaryota; kingdom Metazoa; phylum Chordata; class Chondrichthyes; order Orectolobiformes; family Rhincodontidae; genus Rhincodon; species Rhincodon typus. The sequence goes on from NC_063349.1 coordinate 9,781,799, forward strand.
TGAAGACTATTATAAGAATACAGCAAAACTGGCCATCAGCTATAGGTTTATTTACTCCTGATAAGCTACTTCTTACCAAAAGCACAGATCTGGCTGCAACATCAGAGCTGGTTATTCCGTTTCTATGTTGATCCCCAGATGATTAACTGGCTGAGAACAAACATTCCAAGATCACATCCCGATCCGGTCATTCTGATCCAAACATAAAAATAGGCATGGGCCATTGAGTCCATCAAGCCTGTCCCACTATTCTACATCACAGCTAATCATTTTCTCGCTGCCATTTTCATGCATTGTTTCCCTATCCCTTAATGTCATTAGTCTCCAGAAACTGATTTCTGCCCTGAACCAGCCCAGTGATGGAGCTTCCAATTTCCTCAGGCATACAGAATTCCAAAGATTTACCATCCTCAGTGAAGAAATTCATTTTCATTTCAGTCTTAAGTGGCCTGCTGTTATCCTGAGATCATGTCCCCTGGTTCTAGAGTAACTGGCCAGTAGAAACATTCTACCATGGCATGCCCTGTAGGAATTTTTGATGTTTCAATTAGATTATCTGTTATTTTTCGAAACTGAAAGAAAATTGGGTCAGTATTTTCTACTCTCAGCTCAGAAGACAATCCCAGGGATTAATCTAATGAACCTCCATTGCACTCCCTAAATAGTAAGTATAACCATCTTTAGATAAGGAAACTAAAACTGTACACAATATTCCAGGTGAGGTCTCTTTGAGGCTCTATATAACTGCAGCAAGCTATCTTTAATTCAGTACTCAAATCCACTTGAAATTATTACCAAAATACTATTTGTCTTTCTAACTGTTTGCTTTATCTCCATTCTAACTTTTAGTGACTCATGAACAATATCACCCAGATCCTTTTGGAGAGCCACACTTGCCACCATTCAAGAAATAATTTGTCTTTCTGTTTTTTTTCTACCTCTCACACTTATTCACATTAAATTCTATCTGCTGTATTCCAGCTCATTCACTTAATTCGGCCAAGTTAAAATCTCATTACCCCCTCCTTACAATGTATCTTCTCATCCCATGTGGAGTCATCAGCGAATTTGGAAATATTACAATTGGTCCCCACATCCAAATCATTGATATAGATTGTGAACAGTTTAATTTAGTATTCTGTATAAGTAGGTGATGGGGAGCCAATGGCCTAGTGGTATTATGGCTGCACTGTTAATTCAGTGACCCAGGTAATTTTCTGTGGGGATCCAGGTTTGAATCCTGCCACAGCAGATGGTGGAATTTGGAGTTCAATAAGAAAAAAATCTGGAATTAAGTGTCTAATGATAACCATGAATCCATTGTCGATTGTCAGGAAAACCCATCTGGTTCACTAATGTCCTTTAGGGAAGGAAACTGCCATCCTTACCTGTCTGGCCTACACGTGACTCTAGACCCACAGCAATGTGGCAATTAGGGATGGGCAATAAATGCTGACCTTGCCAGTGATGCCCACACCTGTGAATGAATTTTTTTTAAAAAAAAAGAGCATTTTAGGAAATTTGTAAACCGCTGCATAATGGTGAGAATTCATATCACAGAATCCCTACAGGGTGGAAACAGGCCCTTTGGCCCAACAAGTCTACACCGAACCTTGCAGCATCCCATCCAGACCCATTCCCCCTGTAACACGCCTAATCTACACATCCCTGAACACTATGGGCAATTTAGCATTGCCAATCCACCTAGCCTGCACATCTTTGGACTGTGGGAGGAAACCGGAGCACCCGGAGGAAACCCACGCAGACATGGGGAGAATGTACAAACTCCACACAGACTGTCGCCCGAGGCTGGAATCAAACCAGGGTCCCTGGTGCTGTGAAGCAGCAGTGCTAACCACTGAGCCACCGTGCCACCCTTAAATCACCAGTGGATAGGTGATAAATGCATGAATTGGTGAGACATCTGTATCCCACGATTGTATGGGTGGTTCCTATTTTTCATCACTGTGCACTGACCCTACTTGAAGTACATTCATGTCTAAACTTTGGATGGATTCAGAATGGGGATCTGCTGGGAAACCCCTTTAAGATGGAATAGTCTACTGGCATTCTCGGGCAATGTGAGTGGCTAGTGGCATCTCAGGGATGTTGGTATTTTTGAATGAACTGATTTCTTGAGAGATGGAAAGCACTTTGGATTCTTAGGTATGACTGAAATTTATTTCAAAAATTGAAATAATTTAGAAGTCAAGCCCATCATTACGAAATTATGTCAACAGGTAACTTTTTTTTGGCAAGTTTAGTTTCCTACGGAAGAATGCAAATTATACACAAGTAAAAATCAAAACTGTAATTAGGCTGCTGCCAAATAACCACTTAGACTGGGTGGATGAGATAACCTGACACAAAATATGTACCAATAAAATGAAAAAATGCAGGGTAAACCTAAATAATGAGCCCCATTCACTCTACAGCTGGAAACTCTAATTTCTTGTAGATTTAACATAAAATTGCACAGCTGTGTTGTGATTGTTTTAATTTAGGGCAAATCTCTCGCGTCTTGGTGCCAGTTCAAAGAGATATTGTTGCTTGGAATTTCTGACTTGTAATTGAAAAAAAATCCTGCATGTAAACACAGGCGAAATGGGGCATTACAAATTCCAGTGGCCATAATCAAAAATCATTTTCTTTGAAATGAAACACCTACGTGAAAATTACATCAGCTTCTACATAGCCACTTTTATTCACAAGTATCTTCACAATTCATCCCTTATTCAGGAATGTTTGGCTTGTAACCCAGAAATACCCAGTAAGAGCTGGCTGTGAACTACAGTGGTTCAAGTTGTTCAGTTACAGACAGGATGGATTCCAACTCAATCTCAGTCTGGAGGAAAACCACAGCCTGCATACCAAACTTTGATCAGTTTGTGTGAAGGCTCAAGACAAGGCAGCTGCATTCAATTCACAACAATCTGATCCAGAATCTCACAGTGCAAAGACATGGTTTCTGTTCTAATGCTGAAAATGATAGACATTCCTGACGTTCACCTCATTTTCAAGTCCTTGACGCCTTGGTTATCTTGGGAACCGATGTTGTAATTCAGGCTCAATTAATGAGAGTGGTTTAGTGGATCCACCATAATCCCTCTGTTGCAACATTGGCAGCAGTGCCTTCAGCAATTGAGAACCTGAATTCAGATTTTCCCCCTTCAACTTTCCTCCCACAATCCAAAGGTGTGCAGGTTAGGAAGACTGGCCATGTGCCCAGGGATGTGTAGGTTAGGAGGATTAGCCATGGGAAATGCGGAGTTATAGGGTGGGATGTTCTTTGGAGGGTCGCATGGACTCAATAGGTTAAATGGCCTGCATCGACACTGTAGGGATTCTATGATAGATTCTCCAGCTCTTACCATTGTTCCTTCTTTAATATGCTCCTGAAAAATTTACACGCTGCCCTTATCTCATCTTCTCAAGTCAACGTTTACACTGTTGACCTCAGACTGCTTTAATACATTAATGTTATGATGCAAATACAAATACAAATTGCTATTGGAGCTGTTCCACTTCTACCAGACACCTTCAGCTGCCTCCATGATGTTCAGAAGTGGCAGCTTGCGCAGTTTTCTGGAGTTGGAGTTGAAGCAGAATCTTTCAATTTGGAGGATGGAGTGTTGACACCTTGTGTGTACTGTACATAATTATGTGCATTGTATTTGCTTACTTCTTAAGAATCTGCAAATGTGATTCTTAACTCAGCCAGAGTAAACAACTCCCCAACACTTCACCACAGCAGATGTCAATGTGCACCAATATTGGAATGTTTCAAGTGCTGTCCAACAGAGCCCTTTAATTAGTGGCTGCATTACCAAAAGCTGCTTTTTACTAACCGAGGTCAGTGAAAACTAGCTGAGTACGCTTGCATCAGTCTACCAAGAAAGAAGAAACTACTCAAGGCCCACGGAAGAGAAGGTGCATGAAACACTATATGGGGTAAAACGTCAAAGACATGTTTAAAAGCTGTACTTAAATTTATTAAATCGCCAGGACTTTATGAGATGCAAAGACATTGGCCACAATCCTCCAAATCAGATCCAAGGGTGATACCAGAGGACTGGAGAATTGCAAATGTTACACTCTCATCTAAACAAAAAGGTACAAGAATTAATTAAGCAACAAAAGGCCAGTTACTTTAACCACAAAAGGTGGGAGCACTGTTGGGAACACAACACTTAGGCACACAGAGCATCGCATTCAGTTCTGACCATCACATTGCAGGAAGGATATGGAGGCTTTGGAGAGGGTGCAGAAAAGGTTTACCAGGATGCTGCCTGGATTAGAGGGTATGAGCTATAAGGAAAGGCTAGAAAAAAACTCAGGTTGTTTTCCTTGGAGCGGCAGAGGCTGAGGGGAGACTTGATAGAAGTCTACAAAATTATGAGATGCACAGATAGGGTTGATAGTCAGAATCTTTTTCCCAGAGTTGAAATGTCTAAAATTAGGGGGCGTGCATTTAAAGTGAGAGCGGGAAAAGTTTTAAAGGGACGTGAGGGCAAGTTTTTTTACACAGCGAGAGGTAGTAGTTTGGAACATGTTGCCAAGTGTGGTAGTGGGGGCAGATACGATAGAGGCATTTAAGGGACTTTTAGATAAGCACATGAACATGCAAGGAATGGAGGGATATGGACCAAGGGCAGGCAGAAGGGATTAGTTCAATTTGGTGTCACGTTCAGCACAACATTGTGGGCCGAAGGGCCTGTTCCTGTGCTGTACCGTTCTATGTTCTATTAGAATGGAATTAACAGTTACTTGGATGAACGTGGTTTAATTAAGGAAAGCCAGTCCGATTGGTTAAAGGTAAATTGCGATTAACTTGCTTGTGTTTTTGGAAAAAGTTAAGAGAGAGGGTTGATGAGGGTAATATGGTTGATGTTGTGTATTTGGACTTTAGACAGGCATTTGACAAAGTGGCACTTAACGGGCTCGTCAGCAAAGTTGACAGGAAACTGGCAGCATGAATTTGGCTGAGTGAAGATGTAATCGTCAGAAGGGGACAGATTTACAATAATGGTTTCAGGGATAAAGAAGCTTCAGCTACATGGATCACAGAGAAACTGGAGCTGTTCCCCTTAAATTACAAGAAGGTTGAGACGGGATTCGATAGAAATGTTTAAAATCATGAGGCACTGGGGAAGAATGGATAAGAAACAATTGTTCCCATTGGTGAAAGGATTGAGAACGAAACTGTATAGGCACAAGAATCAAAGGTTACAGGAGGAAAAACTTTATTACGCAGTAAGTGATTAGATCTGGAAGGCACAATATGAAATTAGCGGAGATAGATTTACTTGTGGCTTTCAGACGAGAATCAGACAAATTATCCAAAGATTTACAGGGAAAAAGCAGGACTGAGATTAACTGTGTTTCTCTCACAGGCAACCAGCACACAAAATGACAGGCCAAGTAGGCTCTTTCTGTGCTACAACCATTCTATAACTGACACTTTCAGTGCACTGATAATCTTGCATGCTAATGCAATTATTGGGTCTTATAATTTCTAAATTAAAAGAAACAACACAACAAATGATGACTGGGCACTGGCACGTTTTGTCATCATATTGGTGCAGTTCCCATTGGGAAACATTGAGATCCTAGAAAAATTTAGGCCTGAGTACAGTGTTTAATAGAGAACACTGAAATTTAGCATTGGGCTTTTTAAAAAAAACATGTTTTATCTCAAAACTTATCCGTGTCTGTATGTTGCCAGCAGTTCAGTTGTGAAGGCACATAGAAAAATCATTTATTATTTGCCTTATATCAAATTAGGTAAAGAAGAAAGGAAATTCTGTGCATGTATATGAGTAATTCAAAAGTGCTTTTCAGCCATGTAAGTTTGAGTATAGTCACTGATGTAGTGTAGGAAATCTAGTATTTACTTCACACAAATAGTCCCATAAATGGCAATGTCATAATGATAAAATAATGATGTTAAAGCATGACAAGAACAAGGAAAACACCCTGATAGCTCTTCAAAATAGTGACATGGGATTCTTTCCACCTAAGAGGCCAAATAGAGCAATATTTTTTTAATATCTCATCTGAAAACAGCATCTCCAACAGTCCAGGACTCCTTCAGTACTGCATTTAACTAAGTCAGCCCAGATTCTGTATTCAATTCTCAGGGCTGGAATTTGAACAAGCAACCTTTTGGCTAAGGGGTGAAATTGCATCACTAAGCAAGGCTGACACCCTACCTTTTGACGGACGAAAATGTTCGATAGCTGATATTTTAGGCTGAGACTTTTTAAAATTTAAGGCAACAGTTACTACAGTTTAATGAGAACCAAAGTTCTAAATCAAAAGGAAGGAGTGGAAAGCATAACCATTAACTTAATAACAAACATCAGTCCGAACGACAGGAAGATTGGCAACCAGAGACGTATGTTTGATCTGAGTGTTTGTGAAAGACGGGGAAGGTTCCATGGTGTTAAACTATGAATGAAAGAAGTGAGTTGCCTTGGAACGTGCACTCAAAGAGACAGCTTAAAGGTATAAATCATTTTGACTTGTTTGGCTCCTGGCCAGAGCTGGTGATGACTCCCTCAGACAACGCTGTACAAGGGAGGAGTGAGTTGTCTTTGCTGTCGCCTTCATTTCCTTGGGACCTGGAAGGTGTGTCCCATCCTGCATCAAAAACAGTCTCTGCAATTGCTGGGCCTAGTTTCATAGGCCTTGCAAAGGCCAGCAAGCTGCTTCCTCAGTGGAACTGAACATTTATCTATGAACAACCCTCAGTCCCATTTCCTTTTCCTACAATTAGCTGGTTTATTTTGCTTCCCATGGGAAGTCATTATCAAAGATAATTTATTAGTCTGGAATTTTTAGGTCAAAAAATGCAAAAGGGTCTTTTTACAATGAAATTCCATAGCTTATTGTTTAGACACCCAGTGTTAAATAGTCATGTAATTAATGAGGAATTTATTCACTTGTCCAGGACATTGGCACATTCACACCCTTTTCCTTTTGAAGAGGCACAAAAAGTATGAACTGAGGGAATTGTTTCAGGCTACGCATATAGAAGAGGAATAAATTAGAATCTGATTAGTGTGCAAGGGGCAATCTTAAAAAAAACAAAAGACAAGGTCAACCTTTCTTAACAAGATACTTTAAAAGGAGATTGACAAAATATATTAGATCAAACACAAATTCTGTTGCTGTCATGATAAATACAATCCTAAAGCTGGTCACAAAATTCAGATTACTTTTAATGACAGTCTTTAAGAAGGACAGGATATTAGAATCTCAGATTTTGATTGCTGTGTCATTTCTATTCATTAATTCATGACATTGCGGCATTTTAGCACACTTTTAGAAGGCAGCTGTTAACAAAGTTGTTCACCACCAACAATATGCAGCAATATCATATACAACATCAGTGCTGTCATCCAAAATGATGTCATTAAGTTTATGTCACTGATCGAACTCATGCAAGAGAAATTTAAACACACGCAGAAGTCAAATTGCTAATGTTCATCTTAAAGTTGATGTGTCAATTTGCTGTGAAGCTCCAAGAAAAGAGGTTTCTTTCCCTCTCCATTATGTTCTTGCTTTCTCCCATGGGGGTGAACAGAAGCTGAGGAATAGTTTACCCTCACTGTCAACTCTCTGCTCTCAGACAGAAGTGCCCTTTCTTTGCCTAACTCCTATGAGTGTCTACAAATTATTCAAACATAGGAAGATATCAAGCAAGCAAGGTACTGCCTTTCTCGGAGGCTCCCAAGCATGCACACAAACACACGCTCCAGCAGGATATTTATGACCGATGACACAACCTCTACTGCAGATTACTAAATCACTTCATGGTGGCTCTGAATGTGGGGCTCTTCTGAACTGAAAGGTTCAGTGTTGCTTTGGAATTCCTTTAACCTTTAAAGCTGTTGAGAAACTTCTATATATAGATCCATTCCTTCTCTTCCCCATGTGGCCATTCTTTCCCTGAGCTGACCAGGGAGTGTTCACACACTGAAGGCACCACAGACGAGGAACTTCCACACCCATGCACTTTTCTGCTGAGGTCACTCAATAGGGATAGGAGCAGGAACCTGTGACTGAGATTTTATCTTTTCCAGTCAATCGGATGAGAAATGGAGGCGGTTCTGCAATAGACTGACAATCTGCTTTGTCAGATTACTGCCCAAGTGGCAAAGGTGAAAATTAATCCATACAATGTCATTGTAACATCTCTACTGTTCCTTAGCTACAATCAAGTGACTTAGCAAAAATAAACTTTGTTTCTTCCTGGTCTGTCTGTATTGTCAGTGCCAGTGCTGACAGCGAGAGATCCACTAAGCCCCAGAAGTTTTTCAGAGCCAAGCTGATCTAAAAGCCCTTTTAAATAGTATCAATATCCCTGATCCCACATTGACCAGCGAGTGGATTTAAGTGCCGATGTATGTTGCAACATTTAATATATTTCCTACATTATAAAAGGGAGTGTACTTCTAAATTACCTTATTGGGTACTGAGGAAGTTGGGAATCCTGAGACCATGAAGGACATTGTTTAAATACATTTTTTTCTTCTTTCCTCCTTTCTCTGTTCCTCAAATCTTAGCTGATGTGACATTATACCCATCTCAATCAGAGAAGCCGAAAGCACACTACTAGTGTTGAAACAGATTGAGCCTCAGGGCAGAAGTCCTATAGTTTGGTAACCATGGAAAATATTGTAAGGCTTAGATGTTACTTTGTGCAAACAGAGCCAGCCAGCTTCTCTCAGTGTGTGACACTGCAGTTTGAGTAGACATACCAAGCACAGTATTAAAAACACAGCCCTGGGTGGGGGTAAAATACTGCCTCCATAAATATTTCCAGTCTTTCATGTAGATTGTGAAAAATATTTAGCTTTAAAGAGGCTTATAAGCTATCTAAGCATACTGTGAAGAGACATTTTAACCATGACTTGAACTACAATTTATTCAGTTGATTAAACACCCATGTTAAAATCCACAGCCAAACTTGAGGGAGGTCTACAGAAGTGATTATATTTACACTAGTTGTCAGCGCTACAAACTGAGGTGATGGAGCAAGCAGTTTAAACCGAATCTCAGAAGGAAGTGTTATGAGAGATAGTAGGAACTGCAGATGCTGGAGAATCCGAGACAACAAGGTGCAGGGCTGGATGAACACAGCAGGCCAAGCAGCATCATAGGAGCAGAGAGGCTGACGTTTCGGGCCTAGACCCTTCATCAGAAAAGGGGGGAGGGGAAGGGGGTTTTGAAATAAATAGGGAGAGAGTGGGAGGCGGATAGAAGAGGGATAGAGGAGAGGATAGGTGGAGAGGAAACAAACAGGTCGAAGAGGCGGGGATGGGGCCAGGAAAGGTGAGTGTAGGTAGGGAGTTAGGAAGGGGATAGGTCAGTCCAGGGAGGACGGACAGGTCAAGGGGGCGGGATGAGGTTGGTCGGTAGGAGATGGAGGTGCGGCTTGGGGTGGGAGGAGGGGATAGGTGGGAGGAAGAACAGGTTAGGGAGGCAGGGACGAGTTGGACTGGTTTTGGGATGCGGTGGGGGGAGGGGAGATTTTGAAACTTGTGAAATCCACATTGATACCATTGGGCTGCAGGGTTCCCAAGCGGAATATGAGTTGCTGTTCCTGCAACCTTCAGGTGGCATCGTTGTGGCACTGCAGGAGGCCCAGGATGGACATGTCGTCTGAGGAATGGGAGGGGGAGTTGAAATGGTTCGCGACTGGGAGGTGCAGTTGTTTGTTGCGAACCGAGCGTAGGTATTCTGCAAAGCGGTCCCCGAGTCTCCGCTTGGTTTCCCCGATGTAGAGGGAGCCACACCGGGTACAGCGGATGCAGTATACCACATTGGCAGATGTGCAGGTGAACATCTGCTTGATGTGGAAAGTCTTCTTGGGGCCTGGGATGGGGGTGAGGGAGGAGGTATGGGGGCAGGTGTAGCACTTCCTGCGGTTGCAGGGAAAAGTGCCGGGTGTGGTGGAGCTGGAGGGGAGTGTGGAGCGGACAAGGGAGTCACGGAGAGAGTTGTCCCTCCGGAAAGCAGATAAAGGTGGGGAGGGAAAGATGTCTTTGGTGGTGGGGTCGGATTGCAGATGGCGGAAGTGTCGGAGGATGATGCGTTGGATCCGGAGGTTGGTGGGGTGGTACGTGAGGACGAGGGGGATTCTTTTTTGGTTTTTATTGAGGCCAGGAAGTGTTATGAATCTGCTTGTCTGCAGGGTGCTAAAAGGAGTCAACCCCCTTTGATTGCTGCTGTTACAGTCAAGGTCAGAACACACACACACACACATAGATGAAGAAAGGACCCAAACTTCTAGTGCTGTGGATATCTTTTTGTTTAGATCTGGTGGAACGTCCTGGTTAGCGTTTTATTCTCGAACTGCACTGTCACTGCATATGGATGCTTTCACTGCAGTTGGACTTGTATTACACTGAGAACATTTTCAAATACCAATCCTAACTAAAGACAGCAAAGAACATTCATTGTTATGGTGTCATTAGCACTGTAAAATACTACTGTACGGTAGCACACTGGGTATTGATTTTACCCTGTTATATTAATGTTGGGAAATTGAGCAGTTTATCGTATTTCTATTGGACTATCAGGAATTTGAAGTATCAGTTAGACACAGATGTCTATATCTGATCCCACCACACCACACCAAAACCCTTTCGAACATTCTTGCTACCTCCAAGCTTGACCTTTTCAGTCAAGTATCTGCCTTGTTAAGGTGTTGTCCATGAACCCTCCAATGGCTTACCTTTCAACACACCCTTCAACATAACCATCTCTTTGCAACAACTCTTTAGCTTTGTTCCATTCTGTTGTTTAACCCTTAATCCTATATCCCATTTTCTGTCCCACTCCCGACAGTTCCAACACTGGTTGCCTATTCTGCAGCCATTATGACCTTCCAATCATTATTACCTCCATAAACACTTCAACCTTTCTGTAGTCATCAACACAAGCTTTCTAAATCATTAAGCTCATGTTGAATATTTACACTGGTGCCTGCCACAAAATGGAAAAAGTTTGATGCTGAATGAATGTGGTTTTGTGGGAAAAGTAATAACTCAAAGGAATTGAATTGAGGCCACAAAGGATCATGGGTAGCTCTCTCCATTAAAGAGGGCCAATCGGTTATGGGAACCATTGCTTGAGGGGACCATTTCACAAGCATGGGATAAGGTGAGGGAGTCGGCTTCCATCAATACCATAGCCGGTATGGCAATTGAACCCACACAGTCAGCTTTAATCTGCTCTGCACAACTGAGCTAACCTATCCCCACTCCTGCCCCAGTTTATATGGTGAATAAACATAAGTGTTCTGCAGACAAAATGGGATAAGGATCAGGCAGTCTTTTCTGAGCAGAGATTAAACCGACATTAGAATTAATTATTTTTGAATGAAAGTTAAAAATCACTAATCACTTTTATTCATTCCAGATCACAAAGCTAAATGAAAATGATAAGAGATCATTCCACCATAATCCCTACATTAAAGCCTACAGTTCCTTCTTACCAATCCAGTATGCACACGCCTCATGAATGATATTGATTCCTTGTCTATGTGTAGGAAACATTCCAGGTACTAATCACAGCTTGTGTGATGAATACTTCTTAACATCTGCTTTGAACTTGCATTTAATGATTTTGTCTGATGCAGTTCTATGCTGTTCCATTTTTGTTTTGGAAGAAAATTACCTGTAAGCAAGTGATGTTTGATTTTAACAAGGTGTAGAGCTGGATGAACACAGCAGGCCAAGCAGCATCAGAGGAGCAGGAAGGCTG
>NC_063349.1:9793973-9836942 GCF_021869965.1 Rhincodon typus
ATTCTCCAGCATCTGCAGTTCCTACTATCTCTGATGTTTGGTTTTGCCAGCCCATTTTGCAGATCATGGACAATTAGCATTGGTTTAAGTGCTTTCGTTTACTTTGCCATCCATATTAAATAACGTCTTTCTGGGGAATTAACAGTATTGTGTTAGAAACATTTGTCTTTTCACTCGGCTAATGAGATTTTGTTCTCAAGTCTATGGAGGGGGATCTGAGCTAACAACCAGTGGTGAGGGCATAGCCACTAACATGGCTGATGGACTGGAGGGGTGAGAGGGAAATTACAGAATTTTGACCCTAACTAGCCCACGTTCAATTTTAAAGAAGACAGGGCTGTGAACCAGGTAAAGGACCTGCTCCAAGGAGATAGGTTTGTTGTTTAAATATGACAATGAGGTTGTAAGCTTCACTGTCATTCCACATTTGAAATTTAAATTGGGGATGGCTAGGTTTCCTGAACGTCAGAAAATGTTGGCAGTTTAACGCAGGCAAAGACTGCCAGATCCAGGAGATAAGTGCTCCTGAACCCAATGTGCTTGCCTGGGCAACTCCCTCATAATCAGGCGATGCACCCCCATCCTTCTAATTGCTCCTGATGGAGGAGACAAATCTCTCCCTAATTTTCCATTCCCCCTCCTCTTCCCATCCACCCATGCCCCTGAAAGCTTCAAAACTCCCTTTTGCCCTACCCCCTGGAGACTTTGATTCACCTCCCGCTTCCCCTAGGCTTCCATAGAATCATAGAATTCCTACAGTGCAGAAGTAGGCCATTTGGCCCATCGAGTCCACACTGACTGTCAGAAGAGCATCACACCCAGACCCACTCCTCTACCCTGTCCAAGTAATCCTGCATCTCCCATGGCCAATCCACCTAACCTGCATATCCCTGGACACTATGGGTAATTTAGCACGGCCAATCCACCTAGCCTGCACATCTTTGGACTGTGGGGGGAAACCCATTCAGACACGGGGAGAATGTGCAAGCTCCAAACAAACAGTCGCCTGAGGCTGGAATCGAACCCGGGTCCCTGGTGCTGTGAGGCAGCAGTACTAACCACTGAGCATTGTGCCATCCCACAAAGATATCCTCCCTTCACAGACCTCCAATTCCTCCAGTCCAGGATCTGACTCTCTCTTCTGCAGGACTTTCCCCACCCCAGGCAACGCAGAGCTGTTGGTCTATGGTCTCTACCCGACTGCTTCCTGCGTCTCTAGGAGTCAATCCTGTTAGTTAATCAGGCTGAGAGAGCAGAGGAATACTAATGTCAGGGTTCCACAGGTCTTACTGCTGCCTCTTACCAACTTCCGCTGGCTTGACCCGCACTCTACAGGCAGGTTAAGTTAGGTTAACCCACCTCTAGATGACATGTCCAGCACATCAAGTCAAATAAAATGATATTGTGTATAATGGCTTATTCACCTTCCATTCCAATTGTACAGCTGAGTTGTACTCAGCCAAAATCTCTTGCTACATCTCTAAGCCTTGAAGATATCATAATGTCCACAGAATCATGAGGGTGTGAGCAATTTGCATTAAGAAGCACATTCAGATATTGATAATAACTGTCAGAAACTCAAGTCTCATCGGACAAATAATATCATTACCACATGCCACAAAAGTATTGTCCACATCAGTTACACAGAGCTGCTAATGAGCTTACCACTTGCTTAATTAAACCATGCTGTAGTTAATCATTTTTTTGTGCGGTGGTTGTTCCTTGTCTCCCATTGGCTATTTATTGTAGCCACTACATCTAAAATGAAAAGTCCACTTATTCACTTTCTCTCTAACACAGTTAACACAATCCTGCTAATATGTGTACTTTGTATACAGAAGGTTTTGGAGGCCAAGTCACTAAATATATTTAAGAATGAGATAGTTTTTTTTAAGATTTTAAAGGGTTGTGGGGAGAAAGCATGAAAATGGAATTGAGATAGAGGATCGACCATGATCGTATTGAATGGCAGTGCAGACTTGAGGGGATGGGGTGTGAATGGCCTGCTCCTAAACTCTATGTTTCTATAAACTGAAATAAATGGGCTGATGAGATGGGCAGTTTGGTTGCTCATAGGTTAGCTGCTCCACTGGAGTTTCCTCTAACAATTCCTCTTGCTGAGCTTTGACAGCAAATCGGGAAGTACCAATGTAATAGGCAGCAAGCTTTCCTCTGCCTGTAGGCAATGTTCTGGAGAGCTGGATGTCTGTGCTGATGCTTCTCAATCATATAAAAGAGACCAATACAATGTTGCTCGACTCCACTGGGGAATGCAGAGAGTTGAACTGATATTGGAATTTGGCTCTCACATTCATTTTCGAAGAATGGACAGCTTTAAACTCAATGCTAAATTGTGGCTTTGTGATGCTATCCATTCCTCAAACAACTGGGGCATTTACAATAAGCAATGTGGGAGAGGTAGAACTCAGCTCAGTCTATCACTTCACTACGAAAATAATTTGCAACTAATTTTTCCTGAGAAAAAGAGGTAATGTGGACATAAATATGTGGGCTTGACACTATTTTACTATTCGAGTTAACTTACAGTATTCAAAAGGAGAGGAAAGCCCAATAGATTTATGAGCTGTCAGCATCATGACCATTTACCAACTTGCATTACAAACCCCGATGCTTTTTAAATCACCTCCATGCAGAAAGATCAATTGCTTTGGCACAATTATTCCCCCATATATTACACTCACCAGTCAGCGAGGACATTTTACTTCCTGTTGAATAGCAAGTCTTTATACAGAAGGACAAACTCATTTCCACGTCAATGGGCACTGACTTTGACGTTTCTGCTTAGTTCACAGCAAGTTTAGATCATCAATTTTACAAAGTGCCTTCCTTGGTCTGTTGCTGTTGCTTAGATGCAACGAGTATGTTGTAGTTTGTGCTATTTGTTGAAGGTCAGATCCTCACTTTTATCTTCTTTCTTGCTTCTCCCAAGTAAAGCCAAAAAATATCTACTTGATAATAGCCTTCATGTTAACTCTTACACAACAGATCAAGGTCAGAAATCACACAACACCAGTTTATAGTCCAACAGGTATATTTGAAAACACAAGCTTTCGGAGCCTCGCTCCTAAGGACTGGTATCGTGTGATTTCTGACTTTGTCTACCCCAGTTCAACACTGGCACCTCCACCTCACAAAAGATCAAGCCTCCTGAAGCCTCAAGATTCCAAATTTGAGTCACTCATGTTTGCATTTCAGCACAGCTGAAGATTTTACATATTAGAACTGGGCCACAATGGGCTTCCTGCTGAAAGGGACTACTACAGAAAAAGGAAATCCGGTGTCTCAGAAGAATGAGGGGAGATCTTATAGAAACATAGAAGATTATGAAGGGAATAGATAAGGTGGAGGCAGGGAGGTTGTTTCCACTAGCAGGTGAAACTAGGACTAGAGGGCATCGCCTCAAAATAAAGGGAAGTAGATGTAGGACTGAGGTCAGGAGGAACTTCTCCACCCAAAGGGTTGTCAATCTGTGGAATTCCCTGCCCAGTGAAGTGGTTGAAGCAACCTCGTTGAATGTTTTTAAGGCAAGGCTAGATACATTTTTGAACAGTAAAGGAATTAAGGGTTATGGTGAGTGGGCGGGTAAGTGGAGCTGAGTCTCAAAAAGATCAGCCATGATCTTATTAAATGGCGGGGCAGGCTCGAGGGGCCGGATGGCCTACTCCTGCTCCTAGTTCTTATGTTCTTAGGTCTCATCAGTGCTGTCGGTGTGAGACTCTTTTAAATTACTAGCATGCTTGTAATTCTCCTGTTGTTGATTGCAAAATTATTGTTGATTGCAAAAGTGATGAGCTATATCGCACCTTTTCTAATTACAGACAGTGTCCCAAAGCACTTTACAGATGACTAAAGATATCACTGCTGCAAGGTAAGGAATGTGGCATGCGATTTGCACACAGCAAGGTCTCACAAACAGCACTGTGATAATGACCAGATAATTGTTAGTGGGATGTTGATTGGAGGATAGATATTGGACAGAATTCTCGGAAGAACTCCTGTACTTTTTATTGAAACGTTATGCACAATGACAAAATGGCCCCCCTGCACATGCTCAGACGGGATGCAAGTTGGCCAAGAAAAGCTGCACCAAGAACTTGGGCATCTGTTGTCACTGCACTCTGTGCAAGGTGGCATCAGCACCAATGCTTGTGCAGATGGCCCCAGGGTCATGTTTTCCACTGACTAAGGCTGAAGAGGAGACTGGGAGACAGGGACCGAAGGAGGCTGGGGAAGGGGGTGGGCATGAAAAAGATGGAGGCTCGGGCTGACTGTGCAGAACTTCCCTCTCCAGTGGTATCAGCAGACTAGCATTCCAATGCCAGTTCACCACTTGGTCCTCTCCAGCTGCCCAAGGTGGGGCCTCTTTCTGCTTTCCACTCACCCATTTAATTTAGGACTATTTCACTGGTCATAGTTTGCTTTGTCAATTCTGTTGGTGTTAATACTGCCTTTGACCCTAACGCCTTATATCCCACAGCTCTCAACTCATCCAATCTTCCTCGCCCAATCTACATACATTTGTTTCATCTTGAAATGGTGCCTTTTCCGTCGAATTAAATGTGGGCATATGATCAACAAATAGTCTAAACCAGCAAGACATGTTATAGGAGGGCACTATAATAAAGAAGTATGATAAAGACCAACTCGAAGATGTTGCGTAAATGCGATGGCTTTTCATTTTGAAACTGCCTTTGTCCTAAGAAACATTGATTTTTCTAGGTCTCAGAGGGTAACTTGATGAAGTATACAAAATCCTAAATGACAAAGTGGACATGGAAAGGAGGCTTCTGAAATAACTCCACTGAGGCTGGTATCCTGTTACGAAGTCCACTTTTAGTACTGTCTTATTCAGAGTCAGATACCAGAGTATCAGTGTCTCTGACATTCACCTTTTTACCTGTCAGCCAAGGGTCCCTGACTGGACCAGGTTAACCACCCCAATCAGGAAACTCATCTTCTATGAGGTCCATCTGGCTGACCTCATTACAATCACTGCAATGTCTTCTTGTGAAAAAGGAGGCATTATTTAGACAACAGAGACAGCACTTTCAGTACAGAAATAAGGGGAAATCTTTTCTCGCAGAGTTGAAGGCATTTGGAATTCTATTTCAGAGGGTGGTCGATGAATCTCTTTAAGGCTGAGGTAGATAGATTCTTGATGGGCAGGGGAAGCAAAGATTATTGAAGGTGGCTGGCAATATGGAGTTCGAAATACAAACAGATCAGCTATGATCTTATTGAATGGTGAAGCAGGCTTGAGGGGCTGAATGGCCTATTCCAGCTCCTAACTTGTATGTTTCTATTAATCCTGGCATGTCATTCCTTGACTCACAAAAATTTCAGCCATTGACCTGTTAATATTGCCTTGCAGTTATGAAATTATTAGACTGAAAATCACAGAATTAAAAAAAAAATCATAAAATCATTAATGGGATATGTCCATTGCTGACTGGGCCAGCATTTATTGTTCATCCCTAGTTACACATGAGAAGGTGATGGTGGTGGGCTGCCTTTTTGAGATGCTGTAGTCCATTTGCTGTAGTTAGACCCACAATGCCATTAGGGGGTTCCAGGATTCTGATGCAACGTTACTAAAAAGAACTGCTATGTATTTCCAAGTCAGGATGGTGAGTGGCTTCGAGGGGAACTTCCAGGTGGTCATGTTCCCACATATCTTCTGCCTCTGTTCTTCTAGATGCAAGCAGCCATGGGTTTGGAAGGTGTTGACTGAGGAGCCTTTGTGAATTTCTGCAGTGATTTCTTGTAGATGATGCACACTGTTGCTACTGAGGGTTGGTGGTGGCTTTGGCAGGAATGTTTATGCCGCCAATTAAGTGGGGTGCTTTGTTCTGAATGGTGTCAAGCTTTTTGAGTGTTGTACTCATTAAAGGCAAGTAGGGAGTATTCCATTGTAGTCCTGACTTGTGGTATACAGGCTTTGGGGAAGTGATGGATCAGGAGGTGAGTTACTCGTTGCGGAATTCCCAGACTCTGTTCAATGTTAACATTTAGAGAATTGGATGTATTTCCAGGGTAAATAAAAAGGAGGCAGAAATGAAAGTAACAAACTCAAGCTATGTTTGTGCCACAGCATTACATGCATAAATGAGAACAGGCCCTAGAAAATACCGTAGATCATTGAAATCTAGAAGCTCAGAATGTAGATTTAGTACGAAAGTTAAGAAGTCGAAAACAATGTTGCTTAGGAGAATGCATTAGGAAAACTGGTGTGCAGATTGAAGAGGATTGTGTCCCATAGGAACAAATAAATCAGTTTATCGGTTTAGAACAAATGATAGCGGGAGATGGTAACTGTGATACAGAAGTTAGATGATACATGGTCGTAAGTATTTTTTGTGAAAATGAAGAATGTGTTAACAAGAAAACGCAAGCTTGTAACAAGGAAATTCTTTCAAAGACTTCTAAAAGACAGATGGTCTATTTATGGTATTTGTAGCAAAAGACAAATAGAGGTGCTTGAAATTGCATGTGCAAAAAGAACTATATAAAAGTGACATGCAGAAAAGAAAACATTAGTGTTTTAGCCATTTGACCAGAGCTGAAAACCTATGGCGATCTCTCCTAGAGGGCAAAGTGGAGGGCAGCAGGAAGAGAGGTCCGCCTGGGTGTAGCTGGATGCCTGATGTCACAGACTGTTTGCAGACGAGCTACAGTGTGAGGTTGGTGCAAGCTGGATGAAGGTGACATGCTTTGACAGCAGATCTCCAGCAGAAATAGCCACAAGCAGCAGCAATATTAATTAACAACTGAATAACACAATTATAAGATGCTCCCTGTCCAAATGTGGTGTTGCTCCTCAAGAAAATTTACTCAGGAATTTATTTAGTTCAGCTATTGTCCTACAAGTCTGCATGTAACATTATATGAAACTCTTAAAAGGTACTTTCACATATTTTATGAGACTATTGTACACATAAAATCACGTTATTATAGATGATGAAATGGCCAGATAATATGTTTTTAGTGGCTTAGCTTCATTATGGCACAACAGGCCATTCAGCCCATCAAGTGCATGTCAACTATGTTGGTTTAGGGACACATATTGGGAACTATGAGGTAACTTGTAGAAGAAACAAGGGAAAACTCCCATTTTCATTTTCAAATAGTGCCTTGGGACCTGACAGGTTGTCAGGTTCAGAAAGTTTGCAGCTTCTGCGTTGCCACATTTTCTTGGGACCACATTCACTACAAATTAATAGTTTGTTAAAATAAACATAAAATAAAGTACAGTAGGGAAAGAGATTATGTGAACTGCTTAGAATCCCACTTGACAATGAGCCTTAACATAGTGTGGAGCTGGAGGAACACAGCAGGCCAGGCAGCATCAGAGGAGCAGGAAAGTTGAGGTTTCAGGTCAGGACCCTTCTTCAGACTGAGTAACTGGGAGGAAACTGTTCACACTGATAGCCAATGGCAAAGCTGTCTGTGATAGCTATGCATGGGTTGTTAGGGCTGAACTTTCAAACTGGAGGCCAGTAGTTGGAGGCAGGAAATTTCCCTCATTTCCATCTGTTTTTCCCACCTCAGGAGGAAGTGTCCACAATGGCAGGATCTTCAATGCTGGAGGAGCAGGTGCCAGCTGCAGTCGCGTGGCTGATTGTAGAAATACTTTGAAGGCACAGCGCAGTTACAATAAAAATCAGAAGCACCCATAAACCCTCCAACCTTCCCCACTCACACCCCCTTGGTCTAAATACTTCCCATGCTCCATCCATGCCACCCTCTCAGCCTGTATCACTCTCCCTACCCCCATGTTGGGCTAACTGAACAAACAAATTAGGTGCACAACTAGACCATTCAGCCCCTCATGTCTGCTCCACCCTCAATCAGAACATCTGATTGTAACCTCAAATCCACATTCTTGCCTACCTCTGATAACTTGGTGTCGACGTTGAACAGAATAAAGTATAACCGTGGAGGAGGATTTGAGGTCTCTCTAAAATATAAGTGGAGAAACTTGATTTGATTTATTGTTGTCACGTGTACCGAGATATAGTGAAAAGTGTTGCTTTGCATGTTCTACAGGCAAGATTGTACCGCACACAGAACAAGAGGGTAGCAGAACTGGGTGCAGAATACAGTGTTACAGCTGCAGAGAAGGTGCAGAGACAGAGATCAACATTAACATTTGAGAGGTCCGTTCAAAAGTCTGATAACAGCAGGGCAAGAAGCTGTCCTTAAACCTGTTCATATGTGTATTCAAACTTTTGTATCTTCTGCCCAACGGAAGAGGATGGAAGAGAGTATAAGCAGGGTAGGAGGGCTCTTTGATTAAGTTACTGCTTTCCCGAGGCAGTGGGAAGTATACATGGAACTAATGGGTGCAAGGCTGGTTTTTGTGATGTACTGGGCTGTATTCACGACTTTCTGTAGTTTCTTTCGGTCTTGGGATGAGGAGTTGCCAAACCATTCTGTGATGCATCTGGATAGGATGGTTTCTATGGTGCTTCTAAAAAAAATTGGTTAAAAAAAAAAAAAGAGTCTTGTGGACATGCAGAATTTCCTTAGCCTCCTGAGGAAGTGGAGTCGTCATCGTTGTGCTTTCTTGACTGTTGTGTCAATGTGGGTGGACCAGGACAGATTGTTGGTGATCATCGCTCTCAGGAGCTTAACACCCTTGGCCATCTCTACCTCAGCACCATTGATACAGACAGGGGTGCACCCCCCACTCTGCTTCCTGAAGTTGCCTCCTGAAGTTGTGTTTAGTCAATGTTGTTACAATAAAA
Source organism: Rhincodon typus (assembly GCF_021869965.1). Taxonomy (NCBI): domain Eukaryota; kingdom Metazoa; phylum Chordata; class Chondrichthyes; order Orectolobiformes; family Rhincodontidae; genus Rhincodon; species Rhincodon typus. The sequence continues at coordinate 9,802,742 of NC_063349.1, forward strand.
ATTAAAAATGGTGGAAATTTTCAGTCCACTTTAAAGGTCATCAGTCTTTCATGTTGAATTGTCAGCACAGACAGTGGGCCTGATTTAGTTTAAGATATTAAGAGATCTGATAGGTTAGATAAACTATTTACAAAAGTTGGAGAATCTAGGGCAGGGAACAGTCTAAACTATAGAGGCATACATTTTGAGGATTTAAATTGTGGAATATCTCTTTCTAAATTGCAAAGGAGAGGAGCAGCTTGGAACTCTCATCAGCAGTTAAAACTGGGTTTAATGGTTCATTTTTAATAAGAGTTTGATGGATTTTTGTTAACTAGAGGCATCAAAGGGATTGGAGGGGGGAGCATTGCATATGTGGAGTTAATGATCTAATTGAATGGTGGAACAAGCTTTGTTGACAAATTGGCATATTTCTGTTCCTAACTTACAACGTTTTAACTCAATGGCAAGAATGCCACCACTGAGTCACTGTCTTTAAGACTGATGAGTCTGAAAGATGTTTCCCACACAGTGGTGCTTTGTTGAGTTCAGATCACTGACAAATGCCATGTGTGTTAGTTTCCAGGCGGTATCTCAAGAAATGAACTGAGCAAGCCTGTAACAGTTTCCGTTTTAAGAACTTGCAATTAACTTTGTCACTGAGAGATGTCAAGAGACATACTTCTTCATTTAAGGTACTTTGTTGTTGAACTTTATTTTCTACTGTTCTTATTTTTCTCTTCTCTATAACAATGCCCCTCATTACAAATTACCATTCACTGGCCTCTGTCCAATACCCGTTAAAGTGGCTGGTCGTTGGGTATGAGCCCTGGCAATATAAGAAGCGATTAGACTGCACTGGACTTCACACTGGGTGTAACCTGCCAGCTGACGACCAGATAGGCACTTTTTAAAAGCAAGCTGAAGAGCATAAACCTGCGTGATTTCGCCTTCTCTAAGCTTAGGTTGTCAAAATCTTGAATGTTGCCCACATACATTTCATCAACAGAGCACAGACTGGGACATGAACCTTAATTCTTTTTCCCTTTCTGATTGAGTAATAATTTCAGAATGTTGGGAGGAATGGTAAGAGTTTATCTAATCCTTGATGATTGCCCTCAATATAAATGGCAGGTATACAATAACAAATCCACTTATATTTTAGTTTCAAGGTAAACTGGATCTGTCAACTTTGAAACAACACTTAGAATTGGGAGTCAAAACACTCAATACACCTGGTGCAGTAGTTTGAGGCCCAGGGCCACTGTCCTGTTTTGGTTCCTATTGCTAATTAACTAGGCACCAGAACATAGCACAAAGTAATCTGAAGCTCAGTACATATGCATACCTACTCAGATGCCATCCTATGCAAGTAACGGGACTGCGGAGAAGAAATGTTTATGTTCACTTGAATGAAACTAACACGAAAATGGATATAAAGGCTTCATGAATTTGTGTTACATATGGGCAGGGTGGTTAAAAAGGGGTTTGTTTCATTGCTCAGTCCTTTGAATATGGGAGTTGGTAAGTCATGTTGAAGTTGTACAGGACATTGGTGAGGCCTCTTCTGGAATATTGTGTCCAGTCCTGGTCACCCAGTTACAGGAAGGATCTTAAGATGGAGAGGGTTCAGAAGAGTTTCACCAGGATGTTATTGGGTATGGAAGGTTTGAATTATAAAGAAAGGCTAGATAGGCTGGGACTTTTTTCACTGGAGTGTTGGAGGTTGACAGGCAACCTGAAAGAAGTTTATAAAATAATGAGGAGTATAGATAGAATTAATGGTAGTTGTCTTTTCCCTAGGATGGGGGATTTCAAGACTAGGGGACACATTTCTAAGCTGAGAGAAGAGAGATTTAAAAAAGACATGATGGGCAAATATTTTACACAGATGGTGGTTCGTACGTGGAATGAACTGTCCGAGGAAGTGGTGGATGTGGGTACAATTACAATGTTTAAAGAACATTTGGCTAAGTACATGAATAGGAAAGGTTTGGAGGGATATGGGCCAGGAGCAGACAGGTGGGACTAGTTTAGATCAAGATTATGTTTGGCATGGACTGGTTGGACTGAAGGGTCTGTTTCCATGCTGCATGACTCCACAGCTCTATGAATCCTATAACCTTTTGATTTACATAAGCCCAATTAGTTGAAATGTAAGCTCAGTGTTTTTGTTAATTAATTTTTTCATGGAGACATGGGTATCATTGGTGAGGCCAGCATTTGCTGCCCATTCTTAAATGTGTTTTAGAAGGTGGTGGTGAGCCATCAGTCCATGCAGTGTAAGTACACACACCACACCACAGGTTCCAGGATTTTGGCCCAGCAACAGCGAAAGATTGAGATATAGTTTCAAATTAGGGTGGTAATTGGTTTGGACTTGGACATGCGGGTGGTAATGTTTCAATGCATCTGCTGCCCTTTTCCTTGTACGTAATAGAGGTGTGAATTTTGCTGTTGAGGAAGACTCAATACATTGCCGCAGTGTATCATGTATGTGATTCAAACTGCTGCTAATATGCGGCAATGCTGGAGGGAGTGAATGTTGAAGGTGATGGATAGATGGAATGCCAATCAAATGTGCTACTTTGTCCTGGATGGTATTGAGAATGTGGAACTTGGTATCACAAGGATATATTTAAGGGGAAGCTGGACAAACACGTAAAAGGAGAAGGAAGTAGAAGATTACAATGGTAGATTTAGATGAGATAAGGTGGGAGTATACAGTACAAATACAGATCGGACTGTTTGGACTGAATGGCCTGTTGCTGTCTTGCTTGTACAATGTTTTCCTATGAAATGATGTCAAGCCTCTTGAGTATCGTTAGAGCTTCACTCATGCAACCAAAGTTGCAAGCATTCCTTCACACCTGTGACTTAAGCCTTGTAGGTGATGGACAAGTTCTGGGAATCAGGAGCAGAGTTACTCATCACAGAATTCCCAGTTTCTGACCAGTTCTCAGTATTTATAAGATAGGTTCAGTTAGGTTTGGTGAATCTGGCCTGGGAGAGCTACATCAAATACTTTGAAAACTCCAGATCTGAAATGATTGAATATAGGTTCTTCCCATGCTCTTTTCACCTGCAAAGCTCAAGGCATTGTGTTTTAAAATTCACTTGAAATCAGAAGAAAGTCGAAGCAGAGTGACTGCTCTTAATGGTGAGACGTGGAAAGTTTTTGTTGGGGAGGGGGTGGGTGGTTAGAGAAGACAGGGGACCATATTTGGAAACAGGTACACGGACAGGGCAGGTTTAGAGGGATATGGGCCAACTGCAGGCAAATAGGACTAGATCAGTTTAGGAGACCTGGTCAGCAAGGACAAGTTGGGCTGAAGGGTCTATTTCCATGTTGTATGGCCCTCTATGACTCTATTTAGAGTCCATCACTAGATTATAAGCACACTGATTGAAATGGCTATTAGTGTTAAAGCTGTGACTCTCCTGATACAGGATCTACACCCAAACATTGGAGGGATGTTTTCAAATGCTCATGTTCTTGTCATGGATTGCCAGTGTTCCATTTCTATTTCAGAATTTTGTCACTTGAAGTATTCATCACTTCCCATCCCAGCTTTTGAATTTCCTACTTTAGATACAAGACTATCACTACTGTTTGGAATATCAACGCCACTGGAATTTAGTTAAGTATAGGGCCAGCTGAGTTCCTGGCTCTCTATCATTTCACTTGACTTCGCATAAGCTGTTTTATTTTCGGGTGCCCCCTACCAAAGGGAGTTTTAAATAAAAGAAAGCCTTTCAACATTATCTGGATCTTGAAGACAGAAAGTTGTGAAGCGCTTTGAGAAATGCAGCTGAGGAAAATCTGGCATCAAAAGTGGAAACATGACAAGAAATCATGTACTTGGCCAGTTCACTTTTACTTTAAATTAGCTCGGAACTGGTATTAAATGCTGTAGGAAAGGGTGAAAACAGAAAACGGGCCGAAGGCTTGAAACAGCGTCATGCATACTAAATGTTAACTAATGATTCTCATTAATTAGCCGTGAATATCTCAGTTCTTTCAGGTAATTACTCTCAACTGTAACAGGGCAAAAAAAATTGCTTTAAAATTGCAAAAGCAGCCAACAACAGAAATACCGCACACAAATGATAATGCTGGCATTATCTGCATCGATCCAGTGCCACTGATAGAAATACTTTATGCCTCAAAGCAGCTGTCTCTTCAACTCAGAAATACGAGGGTTCAGAAACCTACGACAGATAAGAATTCAAATATTTGTCAAGTGTTTGTGGGACTTACCAGCAATCTCACTATCACGGATTGAAGCCTGTCCTGTAGGAACATCAAATAGATTTGTTTGTAGACCAAGATTTATAGCGCAATTGAGTTGTCGAGAGGGGAACAATCTGAGCTATACTTCAAGCCTGGTGCTTTTTTTTCCCTGACCCACCCTGTAACCTTCCCATCCACAGCCACTCCCATTTACACTGAAACAGGTTCGAACATCTCCCAGATTTCACACATGCTAACACTTGCTTCATGTACTTGTTAAATAATAATTTCACCTGAAAATCTGGCGGCGAATTACAAGGAAAATACTTTGTGATACTTGACGAAGGATGTACATATTAGGTGAGCGTGTACAGGCAGAGTATGGACAACAAATTTAAAAACCGTGCATACTCCACAAGCCGCCGACTGTATAGCCCCGAGGTGTCTGTGGACATCCGTCACATGCCGAGATTTCACATTTTAGAAGTCAGTGAATATTTTGGTTCATTTCAGGACACTTTTGGAACACCATTTACACAAGGTGACTGCAATGCTTTAAATCAATCAGATGCCAAAGAATTTGAAATCTATGGAGTGCAGATTGGTCTCCTGATTCCCTAAAATTTAATTTAGGAGAAAGGTCAGTCACATCTCTCAGAATAACCAAGCTGTTGGGTTTCTGTCCATCTTTCTCAGGGGTGGGCCACATAGATTTCAAGCAGGGAAGAATGGGGGAGCTGTGGTCATAGCCTCAAGTGGAAGTAAGTACAATAGTCCTGCTCTTGTAGATCAACATTGAGGTCATTAGTCTGCAGACTCCCTCTGAAGGAACATAGAATCATAGAATCCCTACAGTGTGGAAACAGGCCATTTGGCCCATTGAGTCACACCGACCCTCAAAGAGCATCCCACCCAGACTTACTCCACCCTAACAGATGGCAAGAACTACAGATGCTGGAGTCAGAGATAACACAGTTGGAACTGGAGGAACACAGCAGTTCAGGCAGCAACAGAGGAGCAGGAAAGTTGGTGTTTTGGGTCGGTACCCTTCTTCAGAAATGGAGAAGGGTCCCAGCCTGAAATCTCAACTCTCCTGCTCCTCTGATGCTGCCTGAACTGCTGTGTTCCTCCAGCTCCAACTGTATTTACTCCACCCTAACCCTGTAACACCGCATCTCCCATGGTTAATCCACCTAGTCTGCACGTCCCTGGACACCATGGGGAATTTAGCATGGCCAATCCACCCTAACCTGCAAATCTTTGGACTGTGGGAGGAAACTGGAGCATTTGGAGGAAACCCACACATGAATAGACAGTTGTGAATTCTGAAGGAGTCATTAGAATGAATGGGATCAGAAACTAATGCAGGAGTTACATTTTAATGTTGAAATCAGGTCTGTACCCATCTCAGGCAGCAATCATAGCCATCCAAACAGGTCCTGCCAAATTTAATAGTGGTCGGAGTAAACATTCAAGACAGTCAGTGAGTCTCCCATTAGTATAGTCAGTATGCCCGTTTGATTCTTGTAAAATGGGCACAATAGGATAGGTTTAAGCCTCAGCATTTAGCAAAGGCCAATTGCTGAAGACACAGAGATTTAAAGCAATCTTTTGGCTGTTTTCATCTCACACACAAGCTCATTCAGATATCTAAACAGCTTTATAACTCACCTTCACATGCACTTGCGATGAGTGTCGCTCATTTTTAACTAGTAGACATAAAGGTTTTGGTCTATTTGAAAGCATGCAGTAGAGGAAATTACATTTATCTCCATTTGCTTTGGGAATCATGCTTAAATTCCTACAGTGCACATTTGAAACAATGGAATTTAAAAGAAATTTAATCTCCACAGATCAAGGGCTGGATTTTCGCCAGGGTGGGAAGGAAGGGTTAGAAACCAGCTTCTGGTAAGAAACTGACTAAATTCGAGATATTTATGGAGGGAAGCCCTTAATTGGCATGGGTTTCCTGTCCATTTACAGCCAGTAGGGCCCTGGAGGAGTATGTGAGCCATGTTTACGAATATTGTTATTAGGTTACAGTCTGCTTTTGTTTCTTTACTAGAAAGGGGCTTTAATTTTTGTTTACAGATAAAACCTCACGCTCTTGATTTTTTGTGCATCTGGTGTGACAGGGGAACGGGCAGTTTGGAGGACAATCTCATTTGCCTGCTTTTGGGCCTGGCCAAGGTGGTCCTGAGGCAGTGAGCCATGGAGGGCTTTGTTCCATCTGGTGCCTCCCCTTTTCTGTCTGGGCCTGGGTGTCCTTGGAGAGGGACATGCAGTGTCCACTAGTATCCTTCAGGTGGTAAATGGGCACCCTGGTTCAAAAATGCCATTTTGAGTTAAAATCAATAAAGTTTTCCACAGTATTTCGATTTTTGATGTAATCACTGTTTCAGCCTGTTTACATTAACTGTTTGATTTGATAATTTTATAAAAAGAAGGCAGTAGGAATGAGAGCAGAGGTGGGTGATGTCTGAACAGAGAAACTTGCTGATTCCGTATGGTAGCAGAGCGAAGAAACTCACCACAAGACAGCAAGAGATCTGACACTGGACCAGGTGTGACCCTCTGTCAGTATGACTTGGATCCAATGCTCTGAGGACAATTCTCTTCCCAGAGGATTGTGGGAGGAAGCCTGTTCAGCATCATCCTCTGCTTCCTGCCCCTCATCTCACCCCACTCCTGCTGCTGAAATTCCAACACAAGTCTGCAATCTTGCTGAAATGGTTATAACAAGGATCCTTTCAAAAGCACTAAGCCAGTAGCCAGAAACATAAGAATACAAAATCAAGACAATCAATTAAAACAAATGAGATGAGTTACAGAAATGCGAATGTATAATGTACTTGCAAATGTACAATCGAACATTTTGAATGAGTGTTGAAGAAATCAGTCATCGTTAGCTATTCACATTTACTAATCACTTTGATAGATGGAGGATGAGCTGAAGTTGTTGTCTTGCAGAAATTGATATTTCATTGACTTCCATCCAACTCAATGATTCTTTATGGTTGAATGTGATAACGGCAATGGCTCAGTCCCAGTATAATCATCTTCATCAATTTTGACCTATTACATCGGTCAATATTTCACTCTCACTCACTGCCTTGTTGGTATTGTCTTGGCTGATGATATGTAACCATGCTTTGATGTTTCAGCATTTAATTTGGCTTGAGTTGAGGACAGCAATCTCACTATTTTTTAATTCACGGGATGAGGGCGTCGCTGGCTAGGCCAGCAGTTATTGCCCATCTCTAAAATGCCCAGAGTCAACCATATTGCTGTGGGTCTCGAGTCACATATAGGTCAGACCAGGAAAGAATGGCAGTTTCCTTCCCTGAAGGATTTAGTGATCCAAATGGGTTTTTCCCAACAATCAACCATGGATTCATGGTTGTCAGTAGGCCCTTAATTCCAAATTTTGTTTTAAATTGAATTCACATTCCACCATCTGCTACGTGGTGATTTGAATCCAGACCCCCAGAATATTGTGTGGGTCTCTGGTTTAACAGTCCATTGATAATACCACTAGGCCATCACCTCCCCTTCAATTAATGCCATCTTTCTAAGATTTCCTTTATGCCAGCAAGGTCAATCTTCAATCTACTTTCAGTGATATCCATAGTCAAATATGCCCCTAAAAGAGTGTACCAAAAAGTTCTATGGGCAATCTTTTCTCAGATTGTCCCTTGTGTAAGATTTCCTTTAGAATAGCAGATAAATAAACCCCTGCATCAGTAGTTAATACTTGGCTTCCCAAGTATATAGACAAGATTTGTTATTCTTTGCCTACCAAGAATTGTTAAACACTTAAGTACCCAGCTGGAAGATTAGCAAGTGAAACATCCCTAAAAAGAATTAACTTCATGATTTCCAGTCAGCAAAGATTGGAAACTTGAGTGTGGATTTTTCAGAAATTAATTACTTAAATGTTATATTTGTTCTGAAGACCCCTTCAACAGTAACAGCTCCAGTACACTCTAACGGTCATCAGGCCTAATGTGAGTGCACAACCAGTTTAAATGTCCAGTTAAACTCCTTAACTGGTCTGTTCCCTCCTTCGATACAAAATAATTTCTCTCTCAGGACCTTTCCCAATTATCAGGATGGGAGTAACACTTTCCAAGTAAAATGGTTGATCCAAATTGGTGAAATTGTCAAGATTTTCATCCTTCTCAAGTCAGTGGTTAGCACTGCTGCCTCACAGCGCCAGGGACCTACCTGGGTTCGATTCCAGCCTCGGGCGACTGTCTGCTTGGAGTTTGCACTTTCTTCCAGTGTCTGTGTGGGTTTCCTCCAGGTGCTCTGGTTCCATCCCACAGTCCAAAGATTAGGTTAGGTGGATTGGCCATGCTAAATTACCCATAGTGTCCAGGGACGTGCAGGCTCGGTGGATTAGCCACGGGATATGCAGGGTTACAGGGATAGGATGGGGGAAGGGTGTGGGAGTCTAGATGGGTTGCCCTTTGGAGGTTTGGTGTGGATTCGATGGGCTGAATGGTCTGCTTCCACACTGTAGGGATTCTGTGATTCTACAATAGCCTGGCAGTCGCTTTAAATATAGGTGGTGGAATTGCATGGTCTGGCAATTTTCCTTCGACAAGCAGAATCAGCTCGAGGAGATCAGCTTGGTTGCGACAAAGGACTGCCAAACTTGTGCTTATTTGTTTAAATATAGATCTTTGGTCAGTATAATACATACTGTTTCCAGCATGACACTAGTAATGGTGTTGATGATGTCTTCTTGATGTAGTTGTGGATTCAATGTTTGTTGTGAGATGCTAATGAGAATACAAAATAAATCCACAAATAATTAAAAGGAGACGTCAGAAAAGTTATGTGCCCAGAGGATAGTTAAATTCTGCATGCTCTGTTTCAATAATATTGACGATGTAGCAAGTCCAAAATGTCCTTTAAAAAGGTAATTAGCTGCTTGTAAAAAGAAAGGTTACAGGGAGTGAACAGGACACTGGGATTAACTTAATGCATGCAGAGTAAAGAACTGGGCACATTCTTAATTACCTCAATAGCCTGTCTTGGTGCTGGAATGTTCTGATGTTTGTTAGTCGTCAGAACAAAGAACTTCAATTTCCATCACAGGGAAATAAATTAAAAAATGATAGTACACATTCTCTTCCTATCGGGAAAAAATTGTATTGATAATTGAGAACAGGTTATATTTTCAATAATGGGTAAATCAGAGTAAGATACAGTCATTTTACCTGCAGTTATCAGAAACAAGTGATTCAAGAACTGATCATGAAGTTACTGCCTATCTCTGTGTCCCAGGATCAGATAGTTGTTGTGTGGCTTCAAGTCACCTTTATTCTCATATCAATGCACAAAACAGTAGCAGACGCGTGTTCAAATAAGTTTGGTTTGATTAACGCACAAAATATTTTGACGTCAAATGGTTCGGGTTTCTCTGCATTCAGTTCAGTGCTGATGTTCGTGTCCACAAATTCATTGTTTCTATCCTCCTGAATTCAGCCATTGTCCTGTACTTCAAGTAAGCTTTACCTCAGTTCACAGAACTTTAGCACAGGAGGACGCCAGTCCACACTTTAAAAAGGGTTATCCAAATAGTCCCAGTTCTCTTCTCTTACGCTATTGATCTGCAAATTTTCAGGTATGCAAGTTCATAAAAGTTAATTCACCATTCTAATTTATAATGATCATAGATAGAATTGTAAACAGGAGCCGTCAAGTTGTATTACACTGAAAGTTCATGACCCTCTCTACTGCCCTAACAAAACGGATGTAATTTACTTTATTACTCTCATTAGAAGGGAAGACTTTCGGAGGCAGCAGGCTGGTGGCTTCTGTGAATGGTTCTCATCAGCTCATGTTCCACTTCAGGTCATTGTTTGCAAGTGTTGCCAACAGTGTTTTGAACTCTCGCAGTCACTGCAATCTTATTGAGAACTGATCTTGACACTAAGATGATCAGTGCAGCAGTTCTCAATGTGAATATGAACCATCTTACAGACATCCATGTTAATGAGAGCAGATGCATAAAACAATTTCTCAAAAGAAGAATTTCTTACTTTGGCCCTAAGGCTGACTGATTTAGATGAAAAAAATGTAGACGATATATTGTCAGACACAGAAAGACCAATTCATTATGATCAGACCTAATGAGTTCTCCAGCCTGTCTGCTTTTTGAATGAAGCCATGTTCAAAAAAAATGAGTCCATGAATAATTCCTTACCATTTGTAATTAGGGAGTTAAAGTAAGTCAGACTCCAATTGACTCAACTTATTCCACTTGAAGAGTGGGTTCTTTGAAATAAAGTGGTGTGAGGTGTTGAGTAGGGATTAAGAATGAAGTTTATTTTTCCTCATCCTGGCTAAGCTTCCTCACTCTTTAATTCAACTTCAAGTTTGACTGAATGAACTTCACATTTTACAACCAATAAGTGCTGTGGAAACTATTTGCAGGAAAAAAGCATAATTCATCCCCAGTTCATTTGAAGATGACATTAAGGCCATGAATCATTGAAATGTGATCCTTTTAATAGAGGAATGCTGTTTATTCAATACAGAGTAAGAAATCAAGGCTGAAACTGTTGGTAATATATAGCAGATCCATCAGCATTGGCAAAATAAAAGAGACAAAACCGTTGTGACTGATAAGTAGTTTTCATCCAAAATGTTAACCTGCCTATCCATGTTCTCAGACATTTACAAAACATTTCTGTTTGCATTTCAGATTCAAGGACTTTCCTTCTCTTAACCTCTGCAGCCTTGCTTCTAAACAGTACCATTATTTAATACCTTCCAAAATAAAACCTATTGTCAAAAAAGGCTTCCGATTTCTTTACAGCAGATGATTTGCTAATGGTGGAGAGCACCTAATAGAATCCCTACAGTGCGGCTAGAGGCTATTCAATACATCCAGTCTTCACTGACCTCCAAGCGCATCCCACCCCATCCCCGTATTTCCCATGGCTCATCCACCTAACTTGCACAGTATGGAGCAATTTAGTTTGGCCAGTCCTCCAAATCAGCATATCTTTGGACTGTAGGAGGAAACTGGAGCACACAGAGTAGACCCACACAGATACAGGGAAAATGTGCAAATTCCACATAGAAACAGCCACCTGAGGGTGGAATTGAACCCAGGTCCCTGGCACTGTGAGGCAGTAGTGCTAACCACGGAGTCACAGTGCGGCCCACAGTTCCACCCACCCCTAGCTTAAGTAAGGAAAAATCTTTCAGGATTTTGCCCTACTGGAGGTTTAGGTGTGTCAAGATTGAGAGAGGGTGGAAAAAGCTGCACTGGTGATAGCACCATGGCTAAATAGCCTGTGGGCATTACATTCCAAGGCTCACGCTATGGTTGATTGCATACCCAATGTCTTTAGAAGGTCACTGGGAAAATCTCAGGCTATTCTAGACCTACAATTATAAAGAATAAGGCCCTGTAGTTTTCTTGAGCAGATGCCAATTTTAGATCTTGACTGTGCTTCTGTGATTAACAGGGTGTTTTCCACCTCCTTAGATGGTTCAACGTTCCAAATAATTCTTTTGTACCGATTGCATTCTCTCCCCTGATTTATGTAAAGAATACAAAAGCTATACCAAACCAATAGATCATCCGCACCCTGCAGCAATAAAAGTCTTTTCAGTATGCAATAGGTTAAAATATAGCAAGAGAAAGGATCTGAGTTCTAACTAGAGATTAATGCCACGCAACATAAATTTTAGCATTTTATCATTCTCACCTTATTTTTCAACTCAGCACCATAACTGTTCTCTTGATTTCAAGAGAAAAATTAATATCCTCTGATTAATAACCTCAGTGGAGTTTTTAAAAAAAAATGCAAACAGCAAAATAAATTTCTACAAATCATTGTGAAGTATTTATTATGAACAGAATACAGACCTAGTCCTTCCAGAGAAGAATTTTCATAAAATAATCATTCCCTTACTTTACTTGTTTTAGTGCTCTGGATTGTTGAGTTGGGTTTGGGCTCAGAGCAGCAGGGAGGAACAACTGAGCAATGGTTTAAAGAAACTGATTATTTTGCATCTAATGACTATGATCAAAAAGAATGTTGTTAAAAAATGTGCCCTAGACTATTACCAAAAGATCAGCCAAAATAAGCTGGTGCAAACATACCTACATTAAAATGGTCCGTGTATTCCAGAGAGTAAGCATACTAGTCTAGAAAATGAGAATGTAGAATCAGTATGGATGAAGTTAAGATAAAACTAAGGACAAGGGCTTGTCAAGATTTAAAAGAATAATTGTTATAGGGAACTGTCCTGTCAGGGCACAGACAGGAGGTTCTGCAGCAGTGAATCTATTATGGTATGTTGTTTTCCTGGTGCCAGGTCGAAGGATGTCTTAAACAGTTTGAAGCATATTGTCAAAGGGGAGAGTGAGTAACTGAAAGTTGTTGTTCACATTGATGTGAACGACATAGTTAAGGGAAAAGTTAAGGCTTTGCAGAGTGAATGTAAGAGGTTAGATAGAAGGTTAAAAAACAGAACCTCAAAAGTAGCCATCTCTGGTTTACTCCCGGTGCAAAATTCTAATGAGGGAAGTAATAAAAGGTTAGAGGAGATAAATCAGTGGCTGAAGAGGTGGTGCAATATGCAGGGATTCAGATTCTTGAATCATTGGGATGTCTTCTGGGCTAGAAAAGACCTGGTCAAAAGGGATGGGTTTCACCTGAACTGGAAAGGGACCAATATCTTGGCAAGGAGATTTGTTAGTTCTAGTCTAGGAGCCTGTAAACTATTAGAGGAGCGTTGAGATGGTTCCTAAATAGCAGTGAAAGTTGAAAGACAGGTGAGGATGGTTTGGAATCAGGAAAGAGCAAGTTAATTAGAAAAGGCAGACAAGAATAAGTCAGAGAATAAGGTAACTCTGAAGAATTAAACTGCATTTGTTTCAAGGTAAGGGGTTTTACAGGTAAGGCTGATGAACTCAGGGCATTTATCAGACATGGGACTGGGACATCGTAGCTATTACAGAAACTTAGCTGAGGGAAGGATAGGACTGGCAGCTCAATGTTCCAGGTTTCAGATGCTATAGGAAGGATAGAAAGGGAGGCAAGAGAGGAATGGGAGTGGCGTTTTTGATTAAGGAAAACATTACTACTGTAATTAGAGAGAATATTTCTGAGGGGTCGTTCAGTGAAAGTATATAGGTTGGGATTAGAACTAAGAAAGGGATAATCACTTTGACGGAATTGTACTATAGCCCCCCAGTAATCAGAGAGAAAGTGAGGATCAAATAAGTAAGAAGGTCTCAGATATATGTAAGAATAATGTTGTAATAGTAGAGGATATTAACTTTCCAAGCATTAGCTGGGACTGCCATAGTGTTGAAGGTTTGGATGGCAACGAATTTGGTAAGTGTGTTCAAGAACACTTTCGTGATCAATGTGTAAATGTTCCTACTGAAGATGGAGCAAAACTTGATCTTCTCTTGGGAAATAAGGCAGGGTAGGTGACTGAAGTGATAGTAGGTGAACGCTTTGAGACTACTGATCATAATTCTATTAGTTTTAAAATAGGTTATGGAAAAGGATAAGCCTTCCATAAAGGTTAAAGTTCTTAATTGGAGTAAGGCAAATTTTAATGGTATGAGACGAGAACTTTCAAAAGTTGATTGGGGTAGACTGTTTGCAGGTAAAGGGACAACTAACAAGTGGGAGGTTTTCAAAATGTGATAGAGTGGTTTTAAGAAGATTTGTAGCTCCCGAAGTGGGACAGAACACCAACACTTCACTGGAGCCGCACCTGATGATGTTACCTAGCAGAGTGATGAAACGTCTGAAATCAAACACGCTGGCTCGGCGAGCAAGTCCACAACCTCAGTGAGAGTTCAGAGGCATTTTGTTCCTGTTAGAGTGAAAGGTAAGGCTGGTAAGATTAAGGAACAATGGATGAATAAAGATATGGAGGTTCCAGTCAAGAATAAAAAAAATACTAGATATAGACAAATGGGATCAAACAAATCTCTTGAGTGTATAAAGTGTATAAGGGCATTCATTAAGTGGGAAATCAGGAGGGCAAAGAGGGGACCTGAGATAGCTTTGGCAGATAAGGTTGGGGATAATCTATAGAGATTCTACAAGTACATTAAGAGCAAAGCAGCAACTAGAGAGAGAGTAGGGCCCCTTAAAGATCAATGAGGTCAACTTTGTGTTGAACTTCAGGAGATTGGAGAGATATTAAATGAATATTTTGCTCTTTTTATTGTGGAGAAAGAAATGGAGGCTAGAGAACTCAGGGAAATAAACATTAATGTTTTGAAAACAGTTGACATCAAGAGGAAGTGCTGGAGGCCTTAGAAAACATGAAATTGGATAAATCTAAGGGACCTGATCATGTGTATCCCAGCACGTTGTGGGAAATTAGGGAGGAAATTGCGAGGCACCCAGCAGAAATATTTGTAACATCTATAACCATGTGTGAGGTGCCAGAGGACTGGAGGGTGGGTAATGTTGTGCCTTTATTTAAGAAAGGCTGTAAGGAGAAGCCTGGGAACTGTAGATTTGAGAGTCTGACATTGGTAGTGGGTAATATTTTTGCAGGTGATTCTGAAAGATAGGATTTACATGCATTTGGAGAGGCAAGGAATAATTTAGGGATAGTCAGCATGGTTTTCTGAGAGGAAAATCGTGTCTCACAAACTTAATTAAGTTTTTGGAGGAAATAGCCAAAAAGATTAATGATGGCAGATTGGTAGATGTTGTTTGCTTAGACTTTAGTAAAGCCTTTGATAAGGATCCAAATTGTAGACTAATTAGTAAAGTTAGATCACATGGGATTCAGGGTGAGCTTGCCAATTGGATACAAAATTGGCTTTATGGTTGGAAACAGAGAGTACTGGTGGAGGGTTGTTTTATGGACTGGAGGCCTGTGATCAGCGGTGTTCCACAGGGATTGGTACTGGGTCCACTTCTGTCTGTCATTTACATGAATGATTTGGATGAGAATATAGGAGGCATGGTTAGTAAGTTTGTGGATGACACCAAAATTGGTGGTATAGTGGACAGTGAATAAGATTATCAAAGATTACAAACAGATCTTGATCAATTGGGTCAATGGGCTGAAGAATTGCAAATGGAGTTTAATTTGGATAAATGTGAGGTATTACATTTTGGTAAAAAAACAAACAAGGGCAGGACTTATACAATTAATGGTAAGGCCCTGGGTAGTGTTGTAGAACAGAGAGACTTATGGGTTCAGGTACATTATTCTTTGAAATTTCCATCACAGGTGGACAAGGTGGTTAAGAAAGCATCAAGCACACTTGCCTTAATTGCTCAAACCTTTATGTATAGGAATTGGGACGTCATGTTGAGATCGTACAGGACATTGGTGAGGCCTCTTCTGGAGTATGGTGTGCAGTTTTGGTCACCGTGTTATAGGAAGGTTATTATTAAACTGGAGAGAGTTCAGAAAAGATTTACCACGATGTTGCCAGCATGTAACCTCTGTTTACAAAATCATGAAAGGCATGGATAAGATGAATAGCAAAAGGTCTTTTCCCTAAGGTGGGGGGAGTTCAAAACTAGGGAGTATATTTTTAAGGTGAGAGGAGAAAGATTTTAAAAAAGGACATGAGGGACAACTTTTTAAACAGAAAATGTTTAGTGTGTGGAATAAGCTTCCAGAGGAAGTGGTGGATGCACGTACACTTACAATATTTAAAAGACATATGGATAAGCACGTGAAAAAGAAAAGGTTTGGAGGGATATGGACCAAACACAGGCAAGTGGGACTAGTTTAGTTTGTGAACACAGTTGTGTGGATTAGTTCGACCGAAGAGTTTGTTTCCATGCTGTATGACTCTGACTTTATGACTCTATGACAAGAAACACAGGTGGGAATATTCAAATGCTTCCTAACATTAGTTAGTATTGGACAGGGAATAAATCAGAAAATTAGAGGAACATGTAATAGTAACAGAGGGTCTCAATATTTATATTCCAGCAGATCATTTACCTTCATAACACTTGCTTAAAAATTTGTTTTTAGGGTGTGAACATTAATTAAAAAGGTGCTATTAAAGATTTAGGCAGTGCACCTTGTAATATGCCATTGTGCACTAGAGAGGATGGGAGTGAATGTTTAAAGTGGTGGATAGGGTGAGGATCAATACTTTTCCTGGATGATTGGAGGAACTCTTGTGGTACAGTGGTAGTGCCCCTACCTCTGAGCCAGGAGGCCCTGTTTCAAGTCTTGTCTGCTCCAGAGGCATATAATAGCATCCCTGAACAGATTAATTAGGAAATACCTCAGGGAGGTGATGGCTTTTTGTTATTGTCATTGGACTGTTAATTCATAGACCCAGGTTATATTGTAGCTGGGATTTGAATCCTGCCATATCAGACAATGGAATTTGAATTCCATAAAAATCTGGAATTAAGAGACCAATTACGACCAGAGTTGTCAGGGCAAAACCCATCTGCCTCACTAATGTCCTTCAGGGAAGAAAACTGCCATCCTTTCTGGCCTGTAGTGACTCCAGGCCCACAACAATGTGGTTGACTCTTGACTGCCCTCTGGACAATGCATATATAAAAAAAGTTGTTATGCTTCAAGTTGTTGTGAGCAGAAGATCATTCTATCACACTCTTTATTTGGACCTTGTTGGTGGGCAGGCTTTGAGGAATCAGGTGGTGAGTTAATTCACTCAGAATTCCCAGCCTCTTAACTCTTCTTAGCGAGACAATAATGGGTTCTAGACAACCATCCCTCAGAGTTTGCGGAATCCTCCACTGACATTCAACAGCATAACCATTATTAAAGAGAAATAGCTGGACTCTGTACTGCTGGAGATGACCATTTGCCTGCCAAATGTTCTTCAGGTCTTGCTTCATCTGGGTACAGACTCCTTCAGTACCTGAGGAGTTGTGACAAGTATTGAATACGATTCAACTGTCAACCATCTCACATTTGACTTTTGGTGGTAGGAAGGTCATGATGAAGCAGCTGAAAATGGTTGGACATGATCTGGAAGATTCCTGTGGCAATGTCCTGGTACTGAGTCGTTCTGAAAATTTAACCAATCTTCTGACCTACAACTTGTTCATCCAGATTTGTAGAGTGTTTTTTTCATTTTGATGCTATCCTCAGTGTTGTTTCACCATGATTGATGGCTCTTTTTCAAGCTGCTTTCTTTCTCACTCAGATAAATCATTGCTGAGTTAAGTATCTCCTTAAAAGTCTGCAATGCATCTCTACTGTTCTACTTTATAAGCTAGCTTCTCGTATCTCTTGAGCTAGGTCTACCTTCATACCTTTGTAATGACCATTTTCCAAACTAGCCCTGACATCCCCCTTCAAACGGAACTTGAAATTCTATCATGGTATGATCATTGTCATATTGAGTCTCTTTTACTATGAGCCTATTGATTAATCGTATCACATGCTCATTATAGGTATAGAATAGCCCGCACTCTGGTTGCGTATAGAACGTAATACTCTAAGAAACTGACCCCAAATACACTCTATAAACTCATTTCCCAGATTACCTTTGCCAATCCAATTTGGCCAAATTAAATTTAGATTAAAATCATCCATAATTATTGTGGTAACTTTCTTAAAAAATGTTATCTCCCTGTACTCAGTTCTGCAATGTAGCTAATGAGTTGGGCCCAACAAACTATTCCTACAAATGATCTCTTTCTTTCCCTATTGCTTATTTCACCCTAACAGATTTTACATCTTGGTCTTTTGAATCTAGGTCATCTCTCACCAGTGAACTAAAGACACCTTTAATTAACAGAGCTACCATACCCCTTTTCCTATCTTTAACTCCACCTCACCTTAAGTAGAACCTCTTTCCCAGTCCTTTTAATTTCTTGGTGCTCATGTGGACCACAGAAATTGGATTCTCCCACTACTGATAGTTTGTCTCCACCCAGTGTGAGCAGATGTCCCATATCTGACCCTGGGCAGGCAACACAATCTTATGGACTCATATAGTTTGTTTACAAAAATAAAGGTCTATGCCCCTGACTGTAACATCCCCTATTCCCACAATATTCCTATTTATTCCCCCCAGTTGAATGTCTTCCTGTATCAAAGTACCATGGTCAGTTTGCTCATTCATTTTGCAGTGACCGTTCTCATCCATGCAAGCTACAAGAACCTCAAACATGTTAGATAATTGCAAGGACTGAGGCTCCTCCACTTCTGGCTTCTTGGTTCCCTTACTTACCTAATTTAGAGCCACACTCTTATGTCCCTGACCACTGCCCAAATGAGATGACTCTATCCTAAAAGAGTGTGATTTGGAACAGAATGGGTAACCTTCCTCCTCCATGCTGTAACGTACTGTGTGGAGTGCAGCCTCCTGCTCATTTTCTCTGAGCGAAAGCTCATTTGAGCCTCAGGCAATTACCACAGATGTGGTCATTTTGGATCACATTGGTGTCTAGCAGTGCTCACCTACTGCAGTCTCAACACATCACCTGTCATGCCACCTTTATTATGTATTAATTAATTGGTTTAGCTTAATTAATAAACTCTACTATCTCATTATAGTTGAGCAATGCCACAAAAACTTTATTACTACTACTAACAATTTACCAGAGTTTTTAAAAGTTAAATTTAAAAAATACTCACCAACAAATAACTTACTTGTCTCACTGTGACGGCACATTTTGCTTTTTCAGAGATCTAAAACCAAAGCCCCTGGCTGCTCATGTCCTCCTGTGCTGATTTATGGGCTCTCTCTCTACCCCTGCCCTGTCCTCGACCCATCCACTTGCAATGTGCTCATTCTCTGTCTCCTTATTCAAGGAGCATTGACTTGCACAACTGCTTCAGAGATTTGTCCCGAATGCAAGAATTTGGTATCTTTTAGTCATGAGTTTGGCTGATTATCCCAATCTCTGTGCAAGTTGAAATACCCCTCCAACTATTTAAGCCATTCTTCCAATACTATCTAGTTGTTTATTATCTAAATTCATACAAAGGTGCTATTTCTACCTGAAGATATTTACGAGCCTACAATCTTCAAATCGTTTTATGTTTAAATCACCCAAAGTGCCTCCACTACTTATTGGATATGTCCTGCTTTATGATACAGCTGATTTCATTTTGATCACTAACACTTTCTCTCTCTCTCTACCAACTCCCTATCATTATAAAATGTAAGCAATGTGATATATTCAGTTAATCGTTGCTATAAAAGAGACACATGTTGAAGCTTTTGTTTTGCACTCAAGATACCACTCTGAAAGGGAACTTTAATTTAGAAAGCGTAGAAGAGGTTGCTGATTGGTTAGACTATGGTTCATGTGGAGATGCTATCTGTTGATTGTCAATGTTTGCCAACAGTCCATGTATGGACTACCTGAGACGACTGCAATTATACCATTATGCCTTATTTGATTTATTGTTGACTGTATACAACAAAAAATTGGCCAAAGTTTTTCAGTAAGGTAATACAACCATTTTAAAATTAATTTTCAACATATATTGTGAAGGATTCCTTGACTTCAATAAAGATTATACAGGAACTACATAGAGAACAATACCCTGTAGATGTGCTCTTTAATCATTGCTAGCCTATTCAATGTACTCATCAAAGACGTCATTGAAATTTGCACTAGTCACCACATTGTGCCACTGCTTTCTGAATCTATTTCTATAGAAGGCATAAACTTAGCAGCTTGCACAGTGGGGTTCAGTTTCAATGGCACCATGTATGTTGATAGATGACACTGCCATGGGAGCTCCTTTAGGCCCACTATTCCTAACATCTTGCCTTGGGAAGTCTGCTTTTGATGGAATGACCATAAACTTCTACCCCTTGCATACTTCCAATGTGTAGATGATGAGTTTGTGATATTTTTGCAACATTTCTGTTTTAAACACACGATAATAACTCCACTGTGCTCAAATTTACCTGTTTATATTGAGCAAGGTGGAGTTATTATCGTGTGTTTAAAACAGAAATATTGTAAAATTTCAACAGTAAATTTGAGCACAAAAGCTCCCTTTCCTTGATGTGTTAGTTGACCACATTCTCTATTGCTATCTACATTCACTGGTCAATATACACATTGGGATTTCTACAGTTCACGTCCTACAAAATCAACTTAGTGGAAGCCTCACGGGTAAAGTTCAAACCATTTGTTCACAGTGAAAGCTTGATGGCGAGATAGGGAGCATCAAAGCTCTTGTGAGGTCAGTTTAGCTCAATTGGCTGGACGGTTGGTTTGGCAAGTAGTATGATGCTAACAGCATGGGTTCAATGGCTGGAGGTTACCATGAAGGACTCTCCTTCTCAATCTCTCATTTTGTCTGAGATATGGTTAAATTGTCTGTCACTAATGAGAGAGTCTGGTGTAAGACTATGGCGATGTATTCAAAGCTCTTGTGCAATATTTGTTATTCTGATCAAAATATTATTCATTGTACATTACGCAAATTCATGAAAAGGGTCTATGGTCACCATGTTTGGCCCTGGAACAAAAGAAATGTTCAGTCTTCCTCAGATTACCCTAGAAGGAGGAGAAGGTGTCTTTTGAGCAACAGGCAAAGATTGCTGGCTCATGCTACTGCTTCGCAGTAAACACAAGCAATCTTCTACACTAACAGAATGCTGCCATCAAGCCAAAGAAGAATTCTGCCTACCACAAAAAATGAGTAATGTGGTATACGAGTTTCAGTTCTGGTGTGATGACAAGTATGCAGGCTCTAAGACCCAATGGTGCACCATATCAAATACATCCCTTTGACAGTCCACATGCCAATCATGCTCAACCAACCCACACACGCAAAATCCAAAACATTGGGACCAGGATGAGATAATTTTGAATTAAATTTGCTACGTAATCCAAATAGTGCTAAGAATTGCACTGGAAACCAATTTACTATTATCTGTCAGGCTCACAGTGCATTTCATTTGTGCGTGCTAGAAACTACATCTGTTCACATGGGTGGATACGGTACATCTTTTTAAATTGAGGAAGGGTTATGAAGACTGCCAATCCCTGCTGCATTACCAATGACAACACCCTGAGCAAAATCAGTCTACCTGACTGGTCTGAGGTTAATCAGCTAAGATTGGCAGTTAACAGAGCAATGCCAGCTAATTGGTAACTTCTGCCATTCTTAATAAACTGGTGCTTCCTTTCATAGTTTGGTTTCTTATATCCTAGTCCTCATGAGTGCAAAACAAAAAGCTTCATCTTATGTTGCTTTATAAGCTGGCTTCTCATATGTTTCGATTTTAAGGCAAATATGGACTACTGAATTGCATCTTTCATCATCTGATTGTAATACCTGAGACCTTTCATAGGCTGAACTAATAGTTAAAAAGGGAAAAACAGAGACCGAGGGAAACAGGGACCGAACATGGCTGCAGTGGTCACTGGACCACAGATGGAAGCAATCTTTGGGAGAGCCAAGTGGAATAAATAATCCATCTAGATAAAAATGGTAATTTTGCCTATAGCCATACCAGTCTGAAAACGTCTGATCTCAGAAGCTAAGCAGACTCAGGCCCGGTTAGTACTTGGATGGGAGATTACCTAGGAATACCGGGTGTTGTAGGCTTGGCTGGGCTTGTGGCACAATTGTAGCATGCCTCACTCCAGGGCTGTCTTGTGACACAGTGGTAGTGCACCTCCTCCTGGACTGACAGGGCTTGGATTCAAGTCCCACCTGCTCCAGAGGTGTGTAATAACATCTGTCTGCACAAGTTAAATGGAAAAATAGTTAAATATTTTTTTAAAAATGGTAATTTCAATGCGAAGGCATTGAAAGTAGACAACCGAGTCACCAATAAGAAATGTGCATCTCCAGTTTAATTCACACAAGCATGACAATTTCACTTATGATGAAAAGGCTCCATAATACACACCAAACTCAATTTCAATTACTGCTTTTAAGCAGCAGAACAGAGAGAAGGAAAAATGAATTTGCGACAAGTGCAGGAACTCCCTCTCTTTCCGCCAATTTCTCTCGGAAAAAGACACCCAGTGAAAAGGTGAATTGGGGAAACAACCATTCACTGAGCACTCAAAGAGCTACAGATTCCACCACCGCTGGGACGACATATCAACATTAAACCTCCAAGGCCTCACATCTCTGGAGGGTGCCTCCATCTTGAAGCAGCCATCAACATTCACCTGCCTCAGTAGCTGTGTACCCTCTCCCTGTGGAACTGCTGTCAGTACCATGCTGTGACCCACCCCATAGGCTGGCTTTCCTACATGTGGATTCTCAATTGACCACCTCTTGCGAGATTGTGAGGGTGGGTGGCATCAGCCATTGCCAAGAACTGCTTTTGGTCATGACTTTGAAATCTTCAAAAGAAGCCTTCCATTGTGTACAGCGTTGGCAAGCAGAGGAAATATTTGTAAAATGTGTTCCATACTACTGGCGCATAACTGTGTTTCCAATGCCATAAGACACAGAGACTAAAACAAGTTACGCTATCTGCCAGAGGAAATGTGCGTACCGAAATCATCATATCACTTCCACATGATATCCAGATCAAATGCTTATACAGCATTTAAAATAACAACCAGGGGAAATATTCCAATTGTGTTGACAATACTTACTTTAGCAGACAAACCGGATCAAATGGTCATACTTTTACTTCAACTTGATCACCAGTACACCATAAAACAGAAAATATTTGCCCAATTATTGTTTCAATGGCTATAAAGTCGCAATCAGATAAATATTTCAAATTACAAGTTTGTGAACAGTGGAAATGCTAACACTAGTATCAATACTAACCAACACACAAACAGAGCGAACGTTCATTCTGTGATTACTGTGTCAAACATAACAACCACAGGTATTTTGATACCGTCATCATAATATTGCTTCTGCATACCAACGAGAGTAAATGTTGATGGTCTGCTTATAGTATGTTCCACATAGTGGCCAGAGGATATCACGTATTAACAGCACAATGCAACTAGAGAGATTATTCATATTTTGTTTACTACAATGCAAAAACAGAAATCAGAGCAAATCTTTGTATCGCATGGAAAACATGGCAGCCGTAAGAGCAACTGGATGGAGGGAAAGGAAGGTTCATATTGCGATTACAACAACATCACTCATACAGAGCAACTAAAGGAAATGTTCAGATGGTAATTACAATATCATTATCTCACTAACCCGTTGCAACTGGAGGAAATGTTCAAACTGTGATTATGATATCAATTGGAGAGCAGTGTTGAGACCAGAGGAAGTGCTTTCTAACTCACATAGCAACAAGAGGATTTTTTTTTCATACTATAGTTATAACGTCATGTACACAATTGCAACCAGAACAAATGTTCATGTTGTGATTATAATAACACAAACAGCAAGTATGAACCTAAAAAGGGTTCAGATTCACATTATACTAACTTAGCACGTAAGACAGTACACAGTTTTTACAAAATTAACACAGAGCGATCTAAGCAATGTGGTCGCAATATCACTGGCACACAGCAAGCAGTGGAAATGCTCAAACAGTCCATTTCATATCATTGGCATACAGCAATGAGCAGACAAGTTCATAGTTTAATCATAAGTTCACTAAACGTAACCGGAGGAAATGTCTATACTGAGATTGCAAAAATCACTGATATACGCATAACCAGACTAAGTGTTTATATTTCACATGCTTAGTATTACTTGTACATAACAAGCAGAGGAAATGTTCACACTGTTGTTATAATATGAGCAATAAATAGCAACCAGAAGAACTGGTTCTGAAGTAATCAAAATATCTGCAAGACATAGCAACGGAAGTAAATGCAAAAATTTTACTTACACTATTAACACAGGATGCAAATATTCATACTGTCATTATACTATTACCAGTACTGATCTCATGATATGTACAGAATGTGCTTATAATATCATTATCACATAGTAACTGAAAGAAATATTCAGTGATTTTAATATTTGTATCAGGTAGCACAGCAAATCTCTGCATTGTAATTATAACATCACCTGAATAGAGCAGCAAGACTAAATGTTCACACTGTGAGTGCAGTGTAAAAAAAAGCAAGAGGAAGTTTCTAAACTGCCATTATAATATCAACAACGCCCCTAGACTGCAGGAAATATTCACTGAGGAATTGGGGTAAAACCTGAAATTGGGCACAGAGATCACGATGTGCAATTATTGTGCAGCCGTAAACTTCATGCCTGATGATAATGGTGTGTAGCTCAGTGAGAACTCAGTAGGTGGCCCAAGTTTGCATGAAGCTAGCACCACTTGAAGCTAGCCTGCACAATTTAAAAGCCAGCCGACATCTCTAAAAAGGCAACGCAAATTCTAGCTGCAGCAGGTGGTGGAACTTGTTCCGGAAGTATCTCTGGGCAGAAAGATAAATGAACAAAGCAGAACAAGGCCCAGAATATGTATCAAGCTCCTCTGTTGCAAAATCAGAGGTGGACCCCCAAGAGAAGAGAGGTCATCTGCCTACAGGGGGCCAGGAAGTCCTCCAGACAGACTGAGAAGGCACAGGGAACAGATAACCATTAATTTCTGTTCAAATGCTTAACCTCAAAGGACTTGCAAGAAAATGTTCAATTACCTCAACTGAGTAGTTAAGGTCAGTAAATGCATAATCAAATGTCACGTGTCCTTAAATGGAACCACTAGCTTCATTCTCACAGATTCTTTCATTCAACTACAAACGCAGTATCTATCAAACATGGTCAGAACACACAACACTAGGTTATAGTCAAACAAGTTTATTTGAAATCACGAGCTTTCGGGGCACTGTCCCTACTCCACCTGACAAAGAAGCAGCGCTCCAAAAGCTTGTGATTTCAAATAAACCTGTTGGACTATAACCTGGTGTCGTGTGATTTCTGATCTTGTCCACCCCGGTCCAACATCAGCACCTCCACACCAATCGAACATGAGTCAGATCTCACATGAACTTCACTAACCTTCTTTTATTTAGCATTGTTTGAAACCTTACACCAACATCTTTCAGGTTGTACATGATTTAACTACAACAAGAGCATCATCCAAAACACATTGTACCATGCCTGAGAGGTTGCCTTTTTGGCTGGGCAAGGTAGCTCATAATAACAGAGAAAGAAACACTTAACTGGTACAGGAAGTGATGGAGAGACAGTACTTGTTAATAGATTCTGATCTCAGGCTGGTCAAACAGGAATGAACAGATGTAGACATTCTTTGCAATGAGAGTTTATTGACTATATACCCAACAGTTCTCACTCCCAGTTCCAGTTCTTGACTTTTTTTAAATATATCTGGAAGAGCTATCATACATAATGAAATGGCTTTTCCCACCACTAAGTCACCTGTGGCAATTTTCACTTATTAAACCACCACTTTTAAAGTCTCCTTTTTGTTCAATTGTTCAATTTACATGTGGAGCCCATTAAGGGCAACTCTTCCCTTGTATTTACCAGATGACAATTAATCAATTAGCAGCCAGCACCTTTTCCGTTTCAACCTCAAATATTTGTTATATTACTAGGCATGACAGAGTGAACATGACTGAAGCCTTGGGTCAGGGTATGGAAGATGGTTATAATATTTCTACCTAATCTGCCTCATCACACCTCTCTTCTCTCTCATCACAACCTCTTCAGAGTTAGAAGCTTCAGATGGTTTAGATGTGTATCTCTTGCTTTAATCTGGTTCCATTTACTCTATTTCTGCCCTTTACCTTGCTACTTTCAGAACAGCAATCTGGTTGAACACTTAAGCAGGAGAAGGAAGACACTAATAATGGTGAAACACCATTTCGCAATCTCACACTCACAACCACTAGCTCAGACACTGGAAATGTTGGAGGAGAGTTTGCTGAGGTAGCTGAAAGTTCATAAGGCTCTGCATGGAGGCATGAGTCAACAGTTTCAGGAGAAGACAGGAAGTGAGGGCAGAAGCAAATAAAACGTGGGAGAGAGGAAGCACATGCTTATTAAAATTATACTGTAAAATGGTGGCAATAAAGTTATCCTTTTAATGGTCAACATGCACATAATTTGATCTGCAATTTTGCAAATGGGAAATACATGACAGACACGAGAAAAGACATACACATTCATGTTTCTCTGAGCAACTGCTTTTACAATGATTGCATTCATAGTAAAGAAGGCTTTCAGCCATCTACTTTGCTATTGCAACAGCAAATTCAAATTCAAAGGTTCTCTAAACAAATCCAGTTGGAAGTTTAAGCATATGGTTCAGAAAAGGTCACACCCCACAATCATTCTATTGGATTTAAGCATTTCATTATGCACATCCTCACCTTATTTCCAACATATGACATTAACTTTAGTATCATCTTTCAAAGCATTTTCATATCTAATTTTTTAAGTCAGGGGAGTGAGCTGTTCAGGATACTTGGGAGTCTATTTTTGCCATATTTCCCTCAGCAATTTTCTCTATTCCCTTCACTTCCAAAGCCATTCAAATGTGATATGAAGAAATAGTTAGTACAGTTTTGTCTACTGTTTAAAATCACTGAAGTTAATGGTATTGAAAGGGAAGTCTTACATGTAAAATGGGCTGTCAACATACTATTACCACATTTATCATACAGTTGAAATTTTCATGATTGATTTGAAGCATGTCACACTGTAAATGTAACTAATGAGAGAGGAATACGTGAGACTAGCCTCCAAATGACCAAAACAATTAATTGTGGTAAGTAGCTAGTTTTGGAACCTACTCCATAGCAGCAGATTTGCACATTGTACATTGAGTTGTTGGAAGAATTTAACTATCACACTGAAGTGGACCAATCTTGATATTATTGAGGAGAGAATTTTGTTGAAATATCATTTACTTATGACTTTTAACATATATTTCCATGTAATATGTATGATAATATTAAATTTACCAACATTAAATCATTTATTTATTTCGGAAAACACAGCTGGTTAAAGCACTGTTTGCCACATCTACATTACTGGCTGGCATGATACATATGGCATAAAATTATTAATTGTTGTGCTGTGGTCGGCTTTGTACTTGCAACTGATATTTAAGACTCATGATTGCATTATTCAGCCCATCTAATCATGCTGTAGGATGATCTTGCCTGTAGCAAGATACTAACTTCTTTGGCCCAACCTCTCATTCTTAGCCTCACCACAGAATCTGCCACTGTTTGAGCAACTTGTCTTGATTGTTTGGAATCGTTTTGCAGCTTTCCAGAACTGCTGTCAGGCGCTGAATATGCCTTCTTCAGCGCCCACGCTAAAACAGGAGATGGAGAATGTTGGCAGGCCGTTAAATTGTCAAGATCAGTACAGATACATCTAACCTATCCTTCTGAATCTGCACATGTGCATTTTCTGCTACACAGCTCAGTAAAGGGTACTGGAGAATGTTTAAAAACAGGAACCAATGCCTGATTATTTTTGTCTGCCTTATCCAGAGTACTGAGGACAGCTGCTGCAAATCAAATACTGATAAACATTGAAGTTGCAAAGTCAAGAGCTGAATCTGTGAACCTGGTTTCCGGGTTTAAATTGCTAGATATTGTTAAGAGTTCAGTCCATGAATGAACTATCTATTTCACCTTCTCAAAGCTATTTTATCCATTCCCTCCAATTCCAAAGCCATTGGCTGCACACTGGAGAACTATTCTAAGTAAAGAGTCTCCAAAGCCAGCTATTTAATTTGGGAGACATTACAAACAATGCAGATTTAGGTAGTCTTCTAGTCATCAGGTTGTACAGCATGTAAGCAGACCCTTCAGTTCAACTCGTCCATGCCAACCAGATATCCTAAATTAATCTAATCCCATTTGCCAGCATTTGGCCCATATCCCTCTAAGCCCATCCTATTCATGTATCCATCCTGATGCCTTTTAAATGTTGTAGTTGTACCAGACTTCACCATTTCGCCTGGCAGCTCATTCCATATGCACGCCACACTGCATAAAAAAGTTGCCCCTTAGGTCCGTTTTCAATCTTTCCCCTCTCACCTTAAACCTATGGCCTCTAGGTTTGGACTCCTCTGTCTTGAGAAAAAGACCTTGGCTATTCACCCTATCCATGCCCATCATTTTATAAACTTCTATAAGGTTACCCTTCAGCCTCCAACACTCCAGGGAAAATAACCCTCAGCTTCTCCCCATAGGTCAAACCCTCCAACCCTGGTAACATCCTTGTAAATCTTTTCTGAACCCTTTCAAGTTTCATGACATCATTCCTACAGCAGGGAGACCACTTCTCTGCAAAAATCACAGGACAACAATTTATATGGGAACTTTGTTTAATTTCCCATCTTTGCAACTCAGAGGTAATTAGAAAATGCCCCATCACTGACCAGACAGAGAACAGAAAATGCAGCAGTGACTGGAAATTAGTATGGACACTTTTCCAGATGTATATGGCAATAAATGCAGCAAGGATTCAAAAAATATTTATAAGAGAATTGGAAAAGGGAAAGCTGATATTTTAGCCTCAAACCATCAGCTTTCAAAACTTTTAGCGGCATAATGTAGCATTCATCTTGTTTAAATTGAGGTTAATGTTTGCTAGGAAGTGGGTTGTGAGATTATCTTCAGTGTTAAGTTTTTTTGATTTTATAACTTAAGCAGGAAGAGCATTGTGAGCACACCAAACAAGTCCTGAATGGTTTCTTTGAAATTAGTTTGTCAAAGAGAAGATGTCAACACCACAATGTACTGTTGACTGATTTGTTCAGTTCGAAGCAAACAGTTCACCTTTATTATCATTTAGTCTTATTGTGTGCACTCTTGTTGAATAAACCATCTCCCTGAAGCATTGTCAGGAAAACACCTGTAAGCAGTACATCATTCTTGTTTGTGTTGGTTTAGGCCCTTTATTCTGTCCCTGAAATAGCCCAATCAGATTTTTAATGGGTCATGTGCTTTTCCTGTTAATCACATTCACTGAATTTTCAAATGCCAGAAATTACCGGAAATTATTCAGGCATCTTCTACCGTGCTCCCACTTATCTTCTCAGTTAGTCAGACTGGGCTAGAATTTACTGTCAAAATTGCAGTCAGTTTTCCATCATTGAAAGTGGTCATTACTTGTGCACATGGAGTCATCGATTGTGCACACTAACTGGGCCTTGGATCCTGGCTATAGACCTAAATGGCTTTCTGCAGTGCAGGCAAAGGTGATTTTATCAGGACTGTTCAGTCACCTTTTGTGTTTACCTAGTTCGACCAGATTTTCAAAAGTCAAACCAGAACACACTGAACAGCCACCAAAAGGTGAGGGTCTTTGGTGATGCACATGTTGGACAAGTGATTAGCAGGGGTCTGACAGAGGAGCGGTCATTACCCAGAACATGTCCAGCCAGAGTTAGCAACACCCAGTTTTTATAGACAGCAGTTTTGTAAGACAGACTTTTATTTTAATGACATTTCTATGGGTGGCACGGTGGTTCAGTGGTTAGCACGGCTGCCTCACAGCACCAAGGACCCAGGTTCGGTTCCAGCCTTGGGAGACTGTCTGGGTGCAGTTTGCATGTTCTCCCTGTGTCTGCGTGGGTTCACTCTGGTTTCCTCCCACAGTCCAAAGATGGATTGGCCGTGGGAAATGCAGAGTAAAGGGGTTGGCTGCCCTTCGGAGGGTCGGTGTGGACTTGATGGGCCCAATGGCCTGCTTCTACACTGTAGGGATTCTATCAATTATTTCTTTAAAGAAAAACCCAAACCAAGGCTTAATCTGGTACAGGATTCGAGAATCCTCTAATCTAACTTAACTGTGAGGTAACAAGGTGCAGGGCTGGATGAACACAGCAGGCCAAGCAGCATCATAGGAGCAGAGAGGCTAGTGTTTAATTGTGAGAGCAATCATATTAAAATAGATTCCTGCGCTTATTAAAGAATTCTGGCTCAGTTGCTGGATGGTCAGCAAGCATATGGCACTCCAATTTTCCAGATGCAGCTGAGACGGCTTTTTTTTGGGTTTGTTGGCAGCAAATAGAGGTTGGGGTAAAGGAGACGGAAGAGGAATTGGACAGAAAAGACAATGGTGCTGTGTAAAAAGGTGAAATGCTGATGGAAATCTCTACTACGGTTCATGTAAAGAAAGAATAGCTGCAAACTTGGACATTTGAACTATTGAACTATTTTGAGTGAATTTAATGAAGAGAAATACTGTCTCTTAATGTCAGGTCACCATATTCTTAGCTGCCTGTCTTCCATGCTGTCTTCACTCGAAGGAAGCATCACCACAAATTGAGATCACTCTCCAAGTAGTTCCTTCTCATTTTTCTCACACAATCCATGTGGATATGCCCCATTTCTTGAGTTTCACCTTCAAAAGGAATCCGTCAATCTTTCATCTCAGTCTATCTCACAATCAGTGTCAAAAGTTTGTGTTGTGAAAACGTGACCACATTAGGATTTTTTCAGCTGTCATATGCATATGTATGTCCACTCCATCAGAGCTGAGCCCCAAATGAGGAATGCTTAAATTCCAGACATGTTTTTGTTCTTTGAAGTCCCTCGGTGTTGTCCTCCCATTTGATTTCCAATACATCTCACTGGTAGATTCTAACCCAATAATAGATTAAATATAAATTTTGTAAATTTTAGCAATGTGAAGTTAAACCATACATATGGCACCAATTTAAAAATTTATTTATGTATCAAATTGCTTTAAATGCTTGTTAATTTGAGTAAATCGGAAAAAATAGCTGCAAAGCTTACTAGTTAGCTTATGCATGCCAGAAATATATTTGCTTTTTACTGAAAGAATCTGCATTCATGTAGATATAACTGGACTTATGAAAGACAGATTTTTTTTAAAAGTAACAATGTCTGACAAAAATTGCATTAATACTAAATACTATCTAAAGCAAAGTTCAAGTTTCTCTGGAACTATTTAATTCATTAAATTTATGATGGAAGGAATGTAATCAAAGTGGAGATGTTTGCTGATGACTGTATGGTGTTCAATACCATTCACAACTCCCCAGACATTGAAGCAGTCAGGTCTATATGATGAAGCAAAACCTGTACAATATTCAAGCTTAAGCTGATAAGTGGCAAGTAACATCTTTGCCGCAAAAGTGCCAGGCAATAACCGTCTCCAACAAGAGAGAATCTAAGCACTCCCACTTGACCTTCAAAAGGCATTACCATCGCTGAATCCCTCACTGGGGGTTACCACTGACCAGAAAATGAACTGAACTGGTCACATAAATTTGTGGCTAAAAGAGCAGGTCAGAGGCTGAGAATTCTGTAGCAAGTAGTACACCCTTTTTCAGAAATGGGGGAGGGTCCCGACCCAAAACATCAACTTTCTTTCTCCTCTGATGCTGCTTGGCCTGCTGTGTTCCTCCAGCTCCACACTGTGTTATCTCTGACTCCAGCCTCGGCAGTTCTTACTGTCTCTGACTGAATATGTAGTAGATGTTTGTCCAATTCCATTGTTAGGACTTTGTTTAGGTTATTACAGATCCAATATTACTGGCTAGGACACAGTACAGGTCAAATCACTGGAGCTCTTTCCATGGTTCAGTTACTTTACCGAGTGCAAATTAGTTAATATCTTTCCCTGTAATGAGTGTACTGCACAAATAATCACTTGGGAAACTTTGAGGACATTATATAGTGTTACATCAATAGAAGTCCTTCCTTGTTGCTAAACAAAGTATGTCAAAGCTTGGAGCTTCAGCTGTGATGCAGCTTCCCTTAACAGCAGAATTCTGTTCAAGTTTTCCAAGACTAGTGAATTATTGACACAAAAACAAAGTTGCTGGAAAAGCTCAGCAGGTCTGGCAGCATCTGTGAAGGAAAAAACAAAGTTAACATTTCGGGTCTGCTGACCCTTCCTCAGAACCGGTGAATTATTGGTTTTGAGAGGAGTGCAGCAATTGGTCATGAAGCTTTGAACACCACTAGCCATTCAACTTCTTTGAGTTAGGCAAGATGCTGACCTTGAGCCATAAGTTGGCCTCCAAGGCAGCATGGTTGATAGCCAGTGTTCTCAGCCATGAGGCAAATATTGCTGATCAGGTTTTTGTGACTGTTAATAAGGGTAAACTGCTCAGTGCATGACAACAATCTCTTGCCTCTACATCATAAGCGACCAGGATTTAGGGTTAGATCAGTGCTTGTCTGCTTTTAGGGTAGCCGTGAAAAAAAGAATCTGAGAGTTGAAAGAAAGAGGGCACTTGAGGCAAACAGAAACCACTGTAGAGCTATGATTATGATGCCATAAATTATGACACTAAGACAGTAATTTATGATGGCTAGGATCAGTGGGTTGAGCTCATCTACAAGGCCTTGCGATTACAGAAAAATTCTCCTAAATCATGTCTCAATTGGCCAAAGTCTTGTCGATCATGGTTTGAAAGAATTGCTGCAGGCTAGTGCCTGTTACTGCAAGAGCTAACACTTTTTAACAAACTATGGAGGACTGGAAATAGCATTTTACAGGTCAATATTTACCTTGACTGGTTGTATTGGGAATCCATCTACAGTGGGAGTATGAAGTTCCACCCTAATGACTCTTACAGAAATGAATGAAATATTGGTTTCAAAACAATGGGGACTAACTGTTTAACCACATATTTTCCCCTGGTGCATCGCCCAGAGGGCTGTTAGTCTGTGGAATTCTTTACCCCATAGAGCACTGGAGGCATACTCAATTCATATTTGTAAAGCGGTGTTTGATGAATTCTTTAAAGAAGTCAAAAGCTTACAGAGGGCGCAGACAGAAAGTAGAGTTATTACAACATCAGATCAGCTGTGAACTTGTCAAATGGCACAGCAGGTTCAAGGCACAGAATGGTCTACCTCTGATCTTCATTCAAATATTCATATTTAAGTAGTAAACGAGAAATATTCCAAAACTAATACTGATTGGCAGCCTCAATATGTATAACAAATGGATTCAAATTGTTCTGCACCATTTATTTGAGTTACAGAGTAATATTTCAATCTACAATGCATGAAAGCACATGGAGGATTTGGCTAGAATTACTTCAAAATGGCGTGCTTTTAAAAGAAGTGACAATGCAATGGAATCAAATCCATTAGTCCCAACCTCCTGTATTGTGCATTGTGAAAGCTCAATGTATTCAATGGTGATATGTAGCCAGTTCAGCTGATAGCATTAAGAGACAAAAACTCAACTGACTCACATCAAAATGCATTGTCTTTGCTCAGCTGACCATGTTGTACAACAGGAATCTCTTGCACTGTGTGCAGTGAAATGTGAACAATGCCGAAGGAAACCAATGATGCCAAGCTGTGTCTGTTCCTCAACCTTCACGGTACAGGCTCTTCGCTGATTTAGTTTTAGTGTGTAAACACTGCCATGGATCTATTCATGAAGGTACTTGTTCAAGGCATTCATGTCAAGAAGGAAACTCACACACACTGCACTCGAATGGGCATAATAACAGTATCAGTAGTTTTCATTTAGAAACACCTTCAGTCTATAAAATGTCTACAGGCACGACACATGGATGTTATTAAAAAAAAAGCACCAAGCCATATGGAGGGACATTACAGATGATCAATGGCTTGACAAATGAAAGACTTACATTGATATAGCGCCTTCCACAACTAGAGGACATCTGAAATCACTTAAGAGCCAAAGAAAAACTTTTAATGTGGAGTGACTGCTGTACCTTAGCAATCACAGTACCGAAATTTTAGGTAAATTGAAGAACATTGGTGAGAATAACTGCCCTGACCTTCTGAATAATATTACGGAATCTTTTCAGATCCGATTCCCTTTTAGACGCCTTGCTTGAACCTGCTTTCACTGCACTATCGGACAATGAGGTACTTTTGAAGTGCAGTCACTATTGTCATGTGAGAAACACACCAGCCAACTTGTGCATAAGCAGCTCCCTTACACAACAATGACCAGATAACTTTTCTTTTGTGATGCTAACTGACTGCTAATGATATTGGCCAGGACATCAGGGATACTCCCCTGAGATAACAAGGTGTACAGCTGGATGAACACAGCAGGCCAAGCAGCATCAGAGG
This sequence comes from Rhincodon typus, assembly GCF_021869965.1. NCBI lineage: Eukaryota > Metazoa > Chordata > Chondrichthyes > Orectolobiformes > Rhincodontidae > Rhincodon > Rhincodon typus. The sequence continues at coordinate 9,836,891 of NC_063349.1, forward strand.
AGCAAGAAGGCTGACGTTTCGGGCCTAGACCCTTCTTCAGAAAATTTCAGCC
>NC_063349.1:9841942-9880811 GCF_021869965.1 Rhincodon typus
CAGGTATACATGTATGTTAATTTGGCCCAGTAAGCCTGTATATGCTGGTCACCATTTGCCTTCCTTTCTCTTGTCAAAGTTTTTTTTGGGCTAGAGTTCACAGTGATAAGCCAGCAAAGAAAAAAATAATTGACTATTGCTCTTTAATCAATCTCACTTTAATCAACTTCTCTTGACAAAGAAGGGGAAAACCACTGGAATGGACCAAGCTGGAAGAAACGACTAACATTATGTTTGAAGTCACTCCTGTAGAAAGCAATAATTTATTATCCTGCATTGCCTTGAACTATGCAAATGGTATAGCTCCCAACAGCCTTGCTGCTGGCTACTTTAAAAATGACCTCAGTGCACACAAGCAATTTATGGCTTCAATTCCAGCTGCTCCTGATCAGAAATCTGAAAAGAAAAATCAACATCTGCTATTGCCCTGTGAATGAATGCATAAAATTTTCAGGCAAGTCTGTAACCCTGCACACAATCCCGACCACCCCAACTCCACAAAGGAAAACCGAGAGTTGCAGTTAAACAAAATAGTAACAACTCAAGTATTTTAGCTGCATCCTGTACAGAGTTACTTGCAAGACAGTTTTATTGTTATTTATTGATGTCACTGTTATCAGTGCATTATGGGCCTTGTCTAAAAAGATTTACATCAGAAATCTGAGCCAGTCTGCAGTAGTTCAAGAGTAGCCTTCACAATACCAGCCATAGCCTTCCGACTGGAAAGCTAAATAGTGAGGCATGTTTTGCCCTATATCCACTCCTAATTTCTGGCTAATCTCTCCAAGAATTTCTCAAGTAAATTAGTAATACAGTCAACAGTATGTAGCATTTCCTGTTATTGGAATACTTACCTCTCTTTACTAGAAAAATGTGCCTACATCATGAACTTCCTTCATGTTGGTTTGACATTCTTCGAATACTATGGTATCATGAGCAGCCTGCAGTATACAAAAGCAGCCATGTTTCGAAGCAGTGAGTTATTGCAGTATCACAATATGTAATTAGAGAGGAAAGGCTCACATTTCACACACCGCATTGAGAATGTTCCTAGTCACTGTGTGTGTGAAGAGGTTTACCACTTTTTCCTGGTTTCTTAGCTTTAAACTGGCAATTGTCTGGTCCAACTTGTTCCTCCTGAACCTCCTCACACTGCCATTTTTTGTGTGGGGTTTTGGTTTTCTCTGTGCCTTCTATCCTAGCTCAATACTTCTCTGCTGACTCAAGCAGAGGTTTCATTTCAAGGACACCATCCAGAATGAGGCTGATGCATTGCAAGATCATTTTGGAGATGCAAACTCCACGCAGCCTGAGGATGGAATCAAACCCAGGGTTCCTGGTGCTGTGAGGCAGCAGTGCTAACCACTGAGCCACCGTGCCACCCAGTGTAGAGTGCCTCCACATCTCATGGGTATCACCGGCTCTGGATGACTCTGGGCTCAGATACAGACCTTCGGATAAATGAAGGAGGGGCAGATGATACATCTGGTACTTCACTTATTCAGACATTGGAGGTCCAAAGGGAGAACAGCGAGGCTTAGTAAAAAGGCAAGGGATGAATGTATGCCTTGTTCTGAAAGAAGGTAATTGAGGTGTCAAGCTTTTAAAAAAAAAAATTAAAAGCAATACCAAAACTAATGAACCCATATGACATTATAGCAATACATTGTACAATACAATAATTATAGTCCAAAGATCAGCTTTACTGAACCCTGGTCTGTTGGCCTTATGCCTCTGACAGATGTTTACAATTGCATCCATTAAGAAAGCAGACATGGAGATAGATGACAGACCATTTTCGTCAACTGAAGCATACTTTGGGTTGTCCCGAGATTGTGAAAAGGCGTAATATAAATGTATTTTTTTGTTAGATCACCTGATGACAGTAATGATTAGCTTCAACTTTAACCAGCAAGGTGGACTCAGGTAGGTTTGTGTCAGTAGTCTGTTTTATCACATCCACCTTTACTATTCACAAATTCAGGAGGAGCACCAAATAGATACCATGCTCAACCAAACTGTTTCCCATATAGTTTATTAAGTTAGGTTTAGCTCCTGAATGTCAGCAAGTCGTCCGTCTGTGGGAATGGATCACAAACAAGAACAATAACCCCAGCTTAATGTTATCTTGCCTAATCCAGGTGCATAGGAAGCATGAAGAAAGAACTTGCATTTATTGGACAGCAGGATAATCCTGAAGCTTTTCATAGTCATTTCATTACTAGTGCAAGTATTTTGTCAGCAATTACAGCACACAATTTACATACATTTGGTGTCAAACAGTGTTGAGATACAGATTAAGTTAGTAATCTACTTTGGGGGTGTTGGTTGAGGGATGGATGTGGTCCAAGTTAATCAAAGAACTGTCTGTTCTTCTCTGTAAAAGTGCAGTTGAACACCAGGGTCTGAATTCTCATTGGAAAGGCCACATTTTCAACAATTCAGCTCTCCCTCAGAACTTCACTGATTTGCCTGCCAAGATTCTGGGCCTGATTTGCTGGCAAGAAAGTTGTGAAGTTCTGAGCCCCAATAAAAGGCAACCTTAATTGGCCATTATTGGTGAGTTAAAAAAAAAATCAAACTTTATCTTGTTACTTTTTTGAATGTGTGAGACAATGGAATTTATTGATTGAGCTTAATCAATAATCAGACTTATTCCGAATTGAAAAAGGTTGCCATGGACAACACTCACGATGTCTGTAATTGTTCTCTCCTTGAACACATACAGTGCTGCATTCCTTCAGTCTCACTGTATGGCCTTCATGTACTAAGTTTGACTTGTTTTGAAGTCACCAGTCACCTGGATTTAACATATCCATCTCATAGACATACATACTTATTCATATCCCCTCCAGTCCACAATGTGTCTTATGCTAGCTAAAAGATTGCATTGCACTGTGGCTAAGTTAGCATCAGACTCCCAGCGTCAGTGAGACAAGGTAATGCAATTCTTGAAGCTTGTGTCATGAGGAGTATCTTGTCCAGTTAATATTTACTTGGCAAGACTTTAATGCATTTCACTGGATATCATCCTGCTAAAATGTTTAAGACACATCAACTAAACAAAGAAGACTCATGTGATTAATTACATTAAACATAAACACATGCTCTACATATCAAACTCAAGAATGCAAAGCCAATTCAGTGGCTTGATGAAGTTCAGTCCTTAGAGCTCTAGATCATTGTTACAATGCCATACAAACATTACCAGAGATGTAATAGTGAATTTCTTTGTGTAACTATCGTACAGCTCTGCTTTGGCACAGGGTATTAAGTCTGGTTCGACAACACCGGCACCACAATTGAAAGTGTGCTAAATCAGAAGAGAGCTGCCTTCAACCTCGGGCAGAATGACCCCAGAAATAATTCCTTAAAAGCCTCTGACTGACAATCCAAGTTGGAACCTCAGAAAGTGATCCAACGCATTGAGAACAATTGGTGGCAAGAGAAAGCTGAGGAGTCCCAGCTGTGTACTGACCGACTGGAAATCTCATCCTCTTCCCATCAAAAGTTATGTTAAACAAGAATAAATGCTTGCAGGCACCCCTTTCTGCACGGTCCTAGTGGTGAACTCTGACATGACCTAGGAAGTCATTCTGCCTGGTGTCCGAATGGAGAATAGATTTGACAGGAAGCATTTCACCTTCTAAAGACTGAATGTGAATACCAAAGTCTTCTGCATGATCGTAACATTGCTCTAGTACATGAGTGTGTTACCCTGGTGCACTGATTATTCCTGCCCTGTTTGAAGAAATCTATCAAGCTCTAGAACTGGACATTAATGTCATTAAGACAAAGGTCCTCCATCAGCCAAATCTGTGTCTCACACTAAATGCTCCAGGTTACCCACTGGAAGTAGTCAGTCAATCACTTGTGCTAATTTCATAGCTGTGTGTCCCAGTCAGGTTCTGATCCCTTCTCCCCACCAGCCCTTCCCTCTTCTTCCTTCACATGCTGCTTCTATAAATATACACAGTGCTGAGATGAAGCACGAGTAAAAATTTCCTCCCATTTAACCAAAGATGTGGTATAAAATACCACCATTGTTACAGACTGCTCTCTCGCTGAATGAGATTGGTTGAAACTTAGATCTTTCATTCAGGCTACAAATTCAGTCCAAGCAGTGAAAATTAAATCAGAACAGATAATGGAAGAAAGCCTATTGCAATATCAAAGCAATGCTGGTATAATAAAGGTTTAAGATATTATCGAGAATGTGACACGATGACCAAAGTAACAAAAAAAAACTAATTTTGGAAGGACAAGAATGAAACCAGGGGAAGCAATCTCAGGGAAAAAAAAAGTTGACAAAGAGACAGAACATGAATAAATTTTTAAAAGTTATTTTTAATGGTTATCACTGACAAGAGGGGAAAAATCGACTTAGCCAACAGCAGCAGAGTATCCCCCCGCTCCACCCACTTAAATTTTTTTTTTTAAAAGAAAATTTGCATTCCAGCCCAGCAAAACTGAGGTTAATGAGAATCAGAGGGATTGACACACTGCTGGTAGAGTCATGGAGTAAATCTGATTGTTGGAGTTCCTTGGACATTGTTGCAGGAACTCCTCATGGTAGTTCACTGGGTTCTAGCATCTTCAGCTGCTTCAGCAATGACCTTTCCTCAATCATAATGTCAGAAATGGATTTTGACTGATAATTTCCCAATGTTTGCAACTTCTCAGGTACTGAAGCAATCTGTATCCATATGCATCAGTTAGATGGATGTTTATGGGCTCAGCTTTGGGTTAATTGCCTGCTGACATCACTTTGATGAGCAGGTGAAGAAAACCAGTTTTCCCAGTCTTTGAAAACAATCATGGCATTTAAACAGCCGGATGAAAGATCATTAACCTGAAACACTAATTCGGTTCCCCTGTCCACACATGTCGTCTGACCCTGCTGAGTATTTCCAGCATTTTACAATTTTAGTTAAATAGCAGCATTTGCCTTTAATCTCACTCTGTATTTCTCTAAAATCTCATTTGATTTGATTTGATTTATTGTAGTCAGATGTACCCAAGTACAGTGAAAAGCTTTGTTTTGTGAGCAGTACAGGCAGATCATAGCAAACAAGAACATACAGATCATAGGGCACTTAGACAGAGCGGGGCATACAAGGTTACAACTGCACAGGAGGTGCACAAAGCAAGATCAACATTAACTTGCATTAATGCCTGTTCTTAATGCTTTCTGCCCAGGATGGGAAGTACAGAAGACCAAGCCAGGAAAAATCGGAGACAAATAGTTTGTGAATTGGAAGTGGTAAGATTTGATTTCACCCTTCCAATTAAAGCAAAATTAAACATCACAGCCAATTAACTTGAATAAGGAGTTCAACCACCTGCTCATTTGATGTGACTGCACTGTAACAGAGTTTATAACAAACACTCCAGTGTTTCAAGTTTGACAGGACAATAACTTAGGTCTCAATCTAGAGTCTAGCGCTCTCTGAATATTTTCTTGTCACTGGATTTCCGTTTGAATGCAGTTCAGTAAAATGAAATGGCAGATTTCTCTCTCTTCTCTCACCCTTTTCTCCCTTTCTTTCCTTTTTAGGGCCTTCTTGAACTATAGTGAGATTTCCAGCCTTGGCTACAGCTTGCTGTAATTGGCTTTGCAATTACTTTATAACCTATGTGAAAAAGTATTCGCAGTACAACCTATTAATTGGTCAACACAAGCAATTACTTCAGTAGAGGTCTGGCAAACAGACTGGAAAGCCTACCTCCTGGAGTTCACTTGCAAGTACTTAAATTACATTTAAAAAAAGCTTTCAGTCCTTTTCTAAAAAAAATTATGAAAAAAGGAAGTTGATCAGCGATCTGGAGTTGAAATTAATTCTGCCGATCACCCTCTGTCTATGAAGAGCTAAATGTGTCTTTTACTCACAGGACAGATCATACTACAAAGCCACAGAAGAGAGTTTACATGAAACAATGGGATTGGGATTTTGTCAATGGTATGATATTCCAGAACTAAGTGCCGCTGCCACTTACCTTCTTCCAGATTGTGATTATAATTACATTGCTAAGTGCCAGTGGCATGTGTGCAACATCAAAGCGACTTAGTGATGGGTAGCTTTTCACTGGTAAAACCTGCGGTCAGTAGACAGTGCAGCATCTCCTGTTCAAACAGAATCCTTTCCCAAACACTGGTTGCCCTTTGCGGAAATGTCTAGACGTTGCAGCCTCCCTTGCACATTCCTCTCCAGGCCATCGGGGAAAGGCAGGAGGTGCTCTCTCTTGAAGATGGTATCAGGTGGGCAGTGCTCAAGAGGATGTACCATCCTCTGCTTTGGTGGCCCTGTCTGCCACCATCCACCCACACCCAACAAGGTGGTGCATGTAAATTCAGGAGCAAAAGCTGGTAAGCCCACCATAGACAAGTGCCAGCAGATGTAGGAGCAAATAACAAGGTCTCCAGAAGATTAGAGGACATTGTTGTGCCCCATGCTAACGATGGGCTTCTGGTTGTGGTTACAAGAAGCCTGGTAGGCATAATGGCAAAGGAATGGAAAAGTATGGCAGAGATACCAGGGACTCTCAGCAACTTTGTGCTGGGTATGGAATAGTCCATGCTAGCATGAGTTCTGCCAAATTCCAGGTATTTGAGTAGATGGCCTCAACCATTGAGGGGACAAAATATGAACTCTGACCTGCATTGCATTGATGCACCATGGGCTTAATACAACAATGGCTAGGTGAGAGGTGTGTGAGGCCTTGCGAACTACTTCCAGGAGCCCCCTTTCAGCTCATGGAGACAGGGAGGTGCCATCTTGCATCTGGATGAGGAGAAGCGCATGCCAGCTGACTTTGGGCCCTCATCTCAGGACAACCCCAAAGCTGGTTGCACATCCTCATCCCCTCCATCAATGTCACCAGTAAATGAGAGCGATGAGGACATGCCTGCATCAGTGCAGGCGACCTCCAGTAGGCTGGAGCCTTCAAGGCCCTATACCTTCAGAAGACATCACCACAGTTAACCAAGTGGTATGACACTGAGCAGAAACTCCCCTCCCCTCAGCTGTCAATGTGGGGGAAGGTTTACACTTCGATATAGTGGAAGGAAACAAAGATTGATAAAAAAAATGTGAGCACAAAGTTGACACGGATGATATTTCTATTTTGCTTCGAAACAAAACAAAATATGAAATTGTTTCCTGTAATTATTCATAATTATTGAGAATTCTTGGGGCCTGTTATAATATCAGATGCAACAGTGACGGCACATGCTTTATGTTTCCCACAACGTGTTGGCTAGGGAGGAAATGGAGACGCGGACATTATTCCTGAAAGATGTGTTGCATTTTCATGCATTCTTTATTGAATGTTGATGTGAATAATCATGCTGGGGATCATGGCTTCAAAGCAGACTTAGTCACCCCTCCCCAACTGATCGGTGCACTTTTAATGGCTGTGAACGAGGCAGGTGCAGCTGCGTTCAGAGCCATTCAAATCGTAGTTCTGGATCCAAACAAAGGCATACCCTTCAAACCTGCATCGCCACTTAATAAGATCATTTGCTTGTAACTTCAAATCCACATTCCTATCTGATCCCAGTGACATTTCACCTCACCAGGTCCTCTTTCTTAGGTGCCTCCAAAAATTCCACCTAACTGTTCTATCATGAAACTCGTACACCTTGCACCATTTGGAAAGACAGACTAACGGTTTCAGATACTGACCTCTTTGGAAATGGAACAGTAGACACACACACACGCACTTCACTTTGTTATACAGCTAATATGTCTTATGTTTATTTAAGAAGGGCAAAAGTATTAAAATATATTTCTGTGTGTTCCCAGGATCATTCAGTGAGCTTTACCATTGGGTAATTGAGCTACATTAGCTAACCTAGGGAGAGGCAATAGCCCAGTGGCATTATCACTGGATTGTTAATCTAGAGACACTGGGTTTGAATCCTGTCATGGCAGATGGTGAAATTTGATTTCAATAAATGCCTGGAATTGAGAGTCTCATGATGACCGTGAATCCATTGCCTATTGATTCACTAATTTCTTTTAGGGGAAATAAATTGCCATCTTTACGTGGTCTGGACTATGTGACTCCAGACCTACAGCAATGTGGTTGACTCTTAAGTGCCCTCTGAGTAATTAGGGATGGGCAATAAATGCTGCCTAGCCAGTGATGCCCTCATCCCTGCGAATTAATAGAAAAAAGCCTGAGCCAGAATGGCAGAGAATGGAAAGTGACATGTTGCTGTGGTCTCTGTAACTGCTAAGCAAGAAACAAATCTGGCATTGTTCCTGACTGATGTCAAATAAGGCCTAACAATAGAGTGGGGTCATGCTGTGGTGCCCTCTGCTTCATGAGATGGTCAACTTACTTGCCAATAATCATGTTCCGGGCCTCACACATGAACAGCAGCTACCTGGATAACTTGGCTCCAGGAACCATACTCCAGCAGCTTGAGACAGTGGAACCAAACCACAGCAGCTAATATTCACGTAACCATATCCCAGCAGCTAGTGACCACAGAAATATACTCTAGCACCTTGATAATTGTATATGAAGTGAGTAGTTAATTCTGTTCAGGAGATGGGCATTAACTCGAGATTCACTTTTATATTGATGCAGACTAACTGGGAACTTGCATGCAGCTGCTTCCCTGGGAAGCACATCCCAGCACGAGCCAGTCTGGACCTTGAAAACAAAAAACAGAACGAGAAAAGCTGAAAAGCACAAACTGGGAGCAATATACTTTTTCCAAGAACGATTTTCAACTCATTAGGGCTGCGTCACTATATTCTAAGAGTTTATATTTCAATCGATTCAAGTGCAGAAACCTCTTTGTTGGAAAATAACTCCCTCGCTGGATCAAATCAAGTCTAAAAGCTACTTTTGTGGAACTAAGTGGAATTTATACATTTTAAATCCAAGCTAATTGCAGCCATTGAAAGGGGAGGCCAAAATCTGTGCAGATTATAGAATCACATGCAATTAAGTAACCTCATTTACATTAAGTCTTATTCCTGAAATGCATTCGGAAATGTTCTTTGGCATATGCTCAGCCAGGCAATGCCAATAATTTATTTAATTGGAAACATTTTGAGCGAATACTAGCCAGACTTGTAAAGGGTATAACTGCAAAGCAAGGGATGCAGATAATCTCAGATAATGTACAGTGGCGCAGGATAAATCTGCCCTGTGTGCAGAAAGCTTGTAGATCTCAAATAGCTGAGGAGCATCTCAGCCAAGGAAACCTGACTGTCAGGAAGTGGACCACAGTGGGCGAAGCTGACCTCTGGGTGCTGTAAATCAGAAAGTCAGATGTGATTTGCAAGGCTGGACTCCAGTACCTAAACGTTACAGCAACTGTAACAACAGAATCCCACTTTCTGCACAATACTAACTCCCACATTAATAATCCACAGCATGAGGTGAGCGCATTTGCAATTTATCCAACAAACTTTGGTGGTGACAAAATGATCTTAAAAAGGCCTTTTGTTCCTCCCACACCCCTCGGACAAATGACTGGGCCTGAATTCCCTTGGATCCTGAGGCCCCAAGTTAAAGGAGGCAACCAACAATACTGTAGTTTCCCCCAACATTTTTAGAACTGATTTATATTTCCATAACCTCAGGCTTTGTTAACTCCTGGAATGTTCAAAGGGTCTTAAATGGTAGAGGGAGCAGCTGTCAGGTGAAGCATTTTGTCCTAATTTTGAATGCATACTCCAACTCCAAGTTCGGATGTCTGTGAGGAAAATGTTGTTTCTGTTGCTGCTTTGTTGGAAACTATCAATAATCAAAAGTGCGTGTTTCCAACTCCATGTTAAATGCCACAGCGACTTCCTCTCTAATTAGTTTCCATGTTCAAGCTGTTTTCCATTTGAATTTACCCTTGTGAGTGATCAGTCTACTTTTGTAAAAAGAAATGTTGAACACACAAAGGTCCTACTTAGGCTTGTATCTCCTCTCATAATTTAAAAATGTGATTGAGTGACTGCTGGCAAAGGGTAGCTGCAGTATAACGTACGTTTCTCTCACACAAAAAGCAGGCATAGAAATATATTAATGGACATATTTTCCTCGGAAAGCCTCTCCATGTGTTTATGAAGCTGTGCCCAGATTGTAACACACAGAATTCTCCCTAGGCGTACACTAACTCAGCCCTGGGCAAAGCTTTAGTTTTGCTTTTCTGCCATTTCACATAACAAAGAATGTTAACGAGCCACCAGGTAAATTATTCCCTTTGCAATAAATTTAAATTCTGATGTTGGGTAACACCCCCAACAGAATGATTAGTGTTGGGTTAAAAGAAGCATTTATCTCACGAGCACTGAAACACATCCAGTCTGTCCAGGAGGGCATATATGAGAGACCTGGACGGATTGCACAGTGTTCTGCACATATTTTAGTCAAAGTACGATAATGTAGTGGTATTGTTAATGGATTATAAATCTGCAAAATGTGAGTTCAAATCTCAATAAGAATTTGAATTGAATGGAAGTCACTGTGAAGCAGTGAAACAATTATAAAAACCTTCGGGGGAGGAAACTACTGTCTTTACCAATGTGATACTTCAAACCCAATGTGGTTGACTCTTAACTGCACTCTGCAATGATGTAGAAAACAGTGGCAGTTCAAGAAGACGGCTTCAGAGGACTTGAGCTCCTTCTAGCACATTGCCACTCAGGAACCTTCAGGTTGCTATTGATATGCTATCAACTTTGATTCACCTTTGTGCCTAAGTTCAGTGCATATAACTCAGTGACTGCCAAAACAGCTGGCAGTAAATGTGGAAATGGTCGCGGAGGGAGTGCAAGATCAAACTGCCCAAATTGTTGCTGAGAACGGATGGGGAGAGCTCACACTTCTGTCGCATCACGGTTGACAGCCGGAAGCAGCACAGAATTTTTTCTCCTGAAAGGTTTTGCAATCTTAGTCTACACAGGAGACATGAGAAAGACTTGAGTCTCTTGTGGTCAATGTTAGGACATGCATATTGCTTGCACAACTTGCACACAGAGGAGGTGATGACCTAGTGGTATTATTGCTGGACTGTTAATCCAAAGACCCAGGTGATGTTCTAGGGACTCGGGTTCAAATCCCGCCACGGCAGATGGTGGAATTTGAATTCAATAAAATATCTGGAATTAAGAATCTAATGATACATTGCCGGTGGTCGGGGAAAAACCCATCTGGTTCACTATGGAAGGAAACTGCTATCCTTACCTGATCTGGCTTACATGTGATTCCAGACCCGCAGCAATGTGGTTGCCTCTCAACTGCCCTCTGGGTAATTACGGATGGGCAATAAATGCTGCTTAGCCAGCGATGCCCTCATCCTGTTAATGAATAAAGGAAGTGGCCACCACTGTTTTCCTCCTGGTCAATTTTCAGTTGGTGCTCAATCAGTTTCAAGGTTTGATTCCTTACTTAAACATTGTGCTATATCGCTGTTTGGATAAAAGATTAGACAATGTCATCCAACAATCCTACTCACAATGATCAACCCACACCATATTCTGAAGGAAATACTTTACTAGGTTATGAAAATGGCTTACAACCACAAATTACAGCCTATTTCCTCTGGCACATCGAGTGTTATGGCACCTGCTTTGCCACTTGCAATTTGGGAGATAGGTTCTTTCAAAGCACTATTGTCAAAAATGGCAAAAGTTTTACTGTTTTGGCACAGATTTTAATTAAACACATTCTTGCTTGGTGGATGAGGGCCAAAATTACAATTCCTTAGGATCAGAGAGTTCTCCCTTTTAACAATTTCTGCTTGTTCCTCTGGACACCCCTTTATACATTAGCCTTGCATCTCCTCCCTCCTGCTGCCACAATCAACTGTCCTCTGGAACTTGCCAGAGAATAGCCCTGTCTCTATGCTGTCCCCTACAGCCGACATTATTACCCAAGTCAACTTGTGACAGCACTGTTCATTATGAAGATGAATAGTCATTTTCTGTGCAGACCACGATTATGAAATGATTTACTTTCAGACATCCTTGTGCTATGACCAGAGCTCATTAGTGCAGAGATGCGACAGAAGAGTGTGATTTATCACTTTTCACTCTGAAAGGCAATGTTATCCTGTCACTTTTCTTTGTGTTTCTTTTAAAAGTGGAATCAGCTGTCTGTAAATTTAATTAAAGAATTAACCCAGAGTGTAGACAATAGTAGCCATGTCCTCCCTCATTCAGCCAAAGTTATGTTTTGTTTTCATGTATCTGTGAACTCTCAGGGTTAATCAGGCCAAGTCCAATTCACTGTCTGAATATTCAGTAACGTGTCTGTGTTACAGTTTGCTTTGGAACATGTGAAGCCCATGCTATAAAACATGTGGTCTCCTCATCCACATTGCCAAGGTGCTAATTGATTTGGGTTTACCCATCTAGCTCACAGTCAGGATAAGAAACAAAATTGAAGTTAGGCTGGTTTTTAAACGAAGGTTAGGAAGGACAAAATGTTGTAAGCTGATTTTCTGCACGTCGAGTGGTCAAATGAAAAAGGATGGAAGACTTTTATTCCTCAAATGTGTTTTGTGACTTCAGATTATCCCTAGTCGCTTTACAGCTGAAGTAGAGCAACATGATAATCACGAGATCATTTGTTTATTTTAGTGGTATTGCTTGAGGGATAAATATTGGCCAAGACACCAAGGAGAAATCTCCTTTGAATTAGTGCCAGTGAATATTTTATGTTTGACTGAGAGAGTGTAATGGCAATTACTGTAATATCTCACCTGCATGCACTTCTGGCACTCCAAAGATGACAAACTAGAGTGCCAGCCTACACTTTGTGTACAAATCTCTTCCTGGAAGGATTTAGCTTACAGATTTCCAATCTCTAGGGGGGAGGTCCTCACTTCTCTCTCATTTAAATTTGGTATGGGTATTGGGAAGGAGAGAGGCACAATGAATTTGCAGGAGGTTCAGTGACTATGACTACTCAGTCACTGAAGGTGCAGATCAGGAAGAATCCATGTACAATTTTTTAAAATTTTATTTTGATCTAGTGGATCTCAATCCCAAGGATGCTATTAATGGTCTTAGCGGTATTAAGTGAAGGCGAGGCAGTAAAGTTGTCATTCCTGATTGTAGAGTGACTACAATTGAAGCAAGTGTGTGGGAATGTGCATGCGCCATGTGTACATGTGTATGATGAGAATTGGAAATGGCAGAATGCAGATAATGTGAGATAGTGGCATAACTGTGATGTCACTAGACTAATAATCCAGAGATCCAGGTTAATGCTGTGGTAACCGGTGGGATTTGCATCCAATGAACAATTCTGGAATTGTCTCAGTAACAGTGTCCGTGAAACTATTGTGGATTGTTGTTAAAAGCCCATCTGGTTGACTGTTGTCCTTCAAGGATAAAATCAGTCCCCTGCCCTTACCTGGTCTGGCCTACTCCAGAGGCACAGCAATGTGATTGGCTCTTCACTGCCCTCTGAAATGGCCTGGCAAACCACACAATTGCAGGGCAACAAATGCTGGCAATGCTCATATCCCATGAAAGAGTAAATAAAAATGCTGATTAGCCGGAAACATTCACTTAGCTGCTTTGCCTATGGGCAAAAGGTAATTTAAGGAGAGAGTGTTCAATCATCTTTGCACCAGCCCAGACCAAGCTGCTATCATTCATCCCAGCAGGAAGGTGAGCTAACCTGCTGGTCAGTTGGTTGAACCACAGGATATGACAAGCCTTGGGGAGGGAAAGGTGGCAGCGGGTGAGGGGTGGGAGGGTATGGTGTTCAACGGCTGGGGTGATGTTGGAGAAATAGTGTGGGGAAGTTACAGGCTCTCTGCCAGGCTTGGCAGGCCAGGTAGGGTGGGGTAAGTAGAAACCAAGGTTTGAGAGGGTTCAGCAGTCTGGGGAAAGGGGTGGTGGGACAGAGCCCAATCCTTCACTGGGTTTGGCAGGGCAGGAGCAGAGGGAACAGCCCAAAAGCCCATATTTTTGCAGAGAGAGTCAGAAATTTTCTGGATCGTTGGAACAGCAAATGGTGCAATCTGCTCCAGGGTGTGGGGTGCAGGACAGAGCGAGCCTGGTGTCTTCAGAAACAGAGTGAGGGATCCAAATGGGTGGCCAGGACAATATGGGCTAGTTAGATGCCATGTTGGTTCTCTTATCCCTGTTTTTATTGTGACTTATAAGGTCCTTCAGGCCTCACTTATCTCACTCCCTTGCTACACATGCCATGCCACCTATCCTAATGTAGCTTCATAGTCCCTATTCCAAAACAATGCCAACTTATGCCTTCCATACCTAATCAACAGTGAACACTATGTTATTATGTACTATGGTTCTGTACAATGTTATTTGTGGAACTGCTCAGAAAAAAGAATCCCTATTCCCAAATTTAAAAAAAAACGACTGTTCTGACAACCCTAGGAACATTGAGGTCACTTTGGTGATCTAATGCACTGGCACAGAGCCTCGATGGTAATAGAGATAAACAAACTGAAAAGTAATGTTTCTACCTACTGGAGGTCTAATAATTAATTGTAGCATTGAAGCATTTGCATTCCACTAGAAATCATAAAAACAAAATGATTCCTTCTCACAAAGAAATTCAGACCTTTTGCTTCAGCCAATCCCACCCCTGAACTAAAGTTAATAACCTATTTACTACCTACATGAAAAGTCACTGTTTGAAATATATCTAATTAATCGTATTTATAGTGCTTTGAGTTATTTCTATGATGGGTTAAAGCTCTGTTCAAGTTCAAACTCTTCTTTCAAACACAAAACCTTAGAGCATTTTAAACAAACATTCTCTTTTTCTCAAAAGCTTAAATAGTTCTACTTCAAATACACAAGGCTCTTTTAACTGAAACTGCTGGATCCTACAGATTGGATTTCTCTCACTCATTTGAGGGGATATTTTAATACATTGCTTTTCCAGTCGAGGAACTGTGTGTTTACTTGTGTTCTGTGGCATTGTTACACAAACCTTGTCTTTCACTCCTTCCCCCTCTCCATCTCCTACTTTTTGTACTTATTAGAAACACAAGCCCTAAACAAGAAGTACTACTTGTTGCAAGGATTAACACAATGTCAGAATATGAAACTAATTGGATTACTAATCCTTTTAGATTTTTCTGACAAGACAGTTTCCAATAGGAGTCACGGTGGTTCCTCCCAGTCAATTAAGTACCACTGAAGAAAAGTTGGATTAATTTTTTTTGCATTGAAGAAACTACTTCAAACAGAGAGAATCAGATCTGGATTGGCAAAGAATAAAGCCTGTATATTCTTTTAGGAAACACATACATTCTTTAAATACAAATGGGATTTGACACTGACCTTAAAATCATCTGTGCAAACATTGCACTCATTTTTTTTGAGTGATTCTGCATTCTATGAGATCTTGAAAAGTAAAAAACAAGTTTTCCATACTAACAGTGCAAGATATTTTGATTCTCTCTGAACTCTACCATCAGTTCAAGAGAGAGACGTCTGTCTTTAAAGTAGAGACTTTGTCAATTTGAGCCCTATGGTAAATTTGAAGACATGCTGTATTGAACCTCAGACAGACAGCTTGATAAATGGTCAGTGTAAGTTTACAATCCCCTGGTGGGAGTAAATATTGTCGGAGAGAAAGGGCTTGACAAATATTGCATCACTCTTTTCAGAGCCGTGTTAATTCAGGGAGCACCAGCCTGTCCCTTTATTGAAACTGACTGCTTAATTCCAAATAGATCCCACTAACTGTCAGATAAATAGAAAAGAGAGCGTTAAATTCAGATTGACGGTAGGGAAGGAAATTCCCCCTCTCCCTACATGGGGATAAAGAAAGAATTACACTGGTGAGGAGGAGAGGAACCCTGACATGTAACGGCTGAGGATAATGGAAATTGCCTGGACTTAACAGAAAATGACCACTTGTCATCCAAGTGACGGACAACAGCTGCTTGCACATCTGGAGTCTGGTTCTTAGGAAACAGCCCCAACTCTTAAGAGGAAAACGCCAACAGCGCCTTAGTCTACGGACCTCAACGCATCTGGGTGCAAAACTCCTCAATTGCAAAGCAACTAAAAAAACACTTGATAATTCACATTGTCTTCACAAGTTCGGCCTTAAATGTAAATGTTAGCAGTGCACAGCTAGTCAATTTCCCTGCAAGTCCTTTACCTTGGCCATCACCGCACGATGTTTTCTTAAAGGTCTCATGTCTAGGGAAGGAAGTTCAATAATGAAAGAAAAAACAAACAAAAATCGGAACATCTCCGCAACAGAAGTCCCTTTGAAACTTCTAATATTAACTTTATACCTTTCACAGCAACAAGTAGCCAAAGGGCATTTCCCTTTTACACTTACTCTTCTTACACTGTTAGATCTCATTATATCTGTAAAGGAAAGGTGACATTAAACACACAGGAGGTGGTCACACCGTGATTGCATTCTCATCATCTGCCTTGCAGAACTGCAAATGCCAGACCAATGAAAACTGATATAACCTTTTCTTTTCCTGCCAGCGCTGATAAAATTCCTTCAGCTATCAAAGAGACATCAAAAATGAAACAAAACAAACAAAAAAAAAAGAAAATCTCTGACTTACTCCAGCCAAGTTGACATAAGCTGAGGGAGAGAGATGAGTTAAAATATTCCTTTTAAAATCGATTACAATCGCATTTGCTCTGCAGATTCCGATTCTCAGTTGCGTCCTGTTGCTCCTTCCGCAAGTTAGGTAGGCACAAGTTCAGCACAAAATGACTGGAGACATTTTTGTTTTGTTTCGGCGTGATTCTGGAAAAGGAGTGAGAAAGTGCTTGGTGAAGCGTTCAGCCAGCAGAGTTTGCTTCAGGGATGATCAAGACTGTCGTTCTGACTCCCTCCCCTGTAATGATCTCAAGCTTTCCTAAAGAGTGAAATTACATTAACATCACTGTCAACCTATTGGCTGAAATACCAAATCCCATCCAATCCAAGAAGCCTGAAATACCACAGTTGGGATGAAAACCTGGAACAGGATCCCATCACACGGAATGGTAGGCATCCTCCCCAGAGGTTTAGTTTCAAAGGATAGGTATCACGTGGCTATGGATCTATGGAAAGATAACTTTCGCCTGTTCCTGGAATTATTTAACGATAAATTATGCAGCAGAATTTTTTTTAAAAATCTATGCTTTATGCCTCAGCGATGCCTGAAAGATCTTCCCTGCAAAATTATTTATTAAGTGATGGTGGTGCAGGGGTCAAACATAGTCGGTTGTTACTTTGCCAAGTCTGAGAAATTTCCCCACCCTCATTTAATCCCCAGCGAGAGTGTCAGCCTCTCAATGTACAGCCACACTCTTGATAGAAGAATTATTTTCTTTACTATTTGCCCTCTTTTTCTGAATGTATTTTAGTCCTTGCTGCAGAGTTTCACACCAGTTACCCTGCTGGACACTATAGTCATTGCCCTACAAACCTAATGGCGAAATTTGTCTGATCATGGAGAGTATTGCAGTGGACTGTATAGCGATGTACCCTCACTTTGATTGCTGGATAATATTTGGGAACTAGAACCCTGACTGATTTTCTTTTTTTCTTGTTTTTCATCCCTAAACCAATGATGCTAAAGTGAACTGAAGACTAAAGTTGAAGGCAAGACACATCCCAGACAGGTCTGAGCCCTGATCTCATTCTTAGATTTAGGTGGCAGCTATCAAATTTCAGTGTTGTTCTAATTTTTGCCATATAATCACAGGGTATGTTTTAATTCTAACAAGCACCATTCAGATGTGGTCCAAAGTCATTGTATGTTCCCTTGTCACCAATGCCATTAGGTCACTTTTGACGGAACCAGAGTGTTTGCAAACTTGGCACTAATTTTAACCCCTTCAAATTCATAGTATGTCCAACACAAAGGCTGCCACCTTACACATCCATAATGTCCTTGTCTCCATCTCTGCCTCAGCCCCATCTACTACTGACACTTTTGTGCTTTTGCTCCCACAAAAGAAAACTCCATCATTCCAATGCATCCCCCTGCGCCCCCCCAGCTACCATGTTCCATTCTCAATAAACTCATCCAAAATTCTGTTGCATCTGGGATAACCCATACCATGTCCTTTTCACCCCATCACTCCAGTACTCATTTATCTACATTGGCTGCTAGTCCACAATCGCAGATTTTGAATTAGCCCTCTTAAAGATTAAATCCCTCCATGGCTTTGCCCGTCTCTATCTCTGTAACCTTTTCCAGCCTGTTAACCCTCTGTTCCCCTCTTGTGCATCCCTGACATTTTTCACCCTTCCATTGGCAACCTTGGTTTCAGCTATCTAATTCCCTCCTTAAACAGTTCCAACATTTCCTTTAGGGTTAAGAAACTCTTTGTATGCATCACTGTGACTGTCATATTGATCTGATGTCTACTTCTTTAGTTTGCTGTCAATTTTTATCCCGGTGAAGTGATTCTGTATTTGTGTCTACATTACAGCCATTCTATGAATCCAAGCCGTTCCTGTTGTTTGCAATTGAATACAATGGTGACTTTTGAAGATATCGCAGTAACTTCACCAATGAGAAAATACCTTCCTATGGATGATGTTGAAGTGCTTGTTCAAAGTGTTCATTTTCTCCTCCACTGTTATTAGGCATCTTCTGAAATCACCATCTTTACTGTTATAGTTAGGTCTGGAATCAACAGAGTTTTGGTTTAAATTAGGAATAATATTCTCAGTCTGAGTTGGCAGATTCTCATTTTCTCTTCCTTTCAGCTGTTGAACTAGCTAATTTGCATTTAGACATATTTCCACAATTCTCTGATACCTCACCCAGGGAGGCCATTATTCACATAGACCACTGAGCTGGTGTTAACAGGCTCTTCAGCTTCCTTGTGGAATCCTGCCTCAACTTGACACAATTTGGATAGTAAACAGTAGTTGTGGCCCTGGGAAGATGATGCCAATTGTTAGGACCCTGCCCACTGCCCAAACTGAGATTAGCTCAATTCATTACGAAGTGGGGGCTTTCATGATGTTCATGATTCAGCTTCTTATTGGAAAGTCTGCTAAGACTTTGTGCTTTGAAATGAAATATAGAGTAGAATTCTGTAGCCTCCCTTGCGGTGAACTTGCAGACGGAGAAAGCACTTTATCAGGCGGGTGGGTGGCAGGCAAATATGCTTCCACTTTCTTGCTTCCACCCTGATTAGATTCAGGGCTTCCTGCCCCATCACCATTGAGGCCCTTAAGAGGGTAACTAATGACTGCAGAGTACCTCAGTGTGTAGTAGCTGGTATGAATCCAGTTGTAGGTGGGTTGTATTGCCATTTGAGAGTACAATAGGTAAAGCTGTGCTCCCTTTTTGCCTCCTGGCAGAAGGAGAGGGAAAATTCCTTTTTCAAAGGCACTCAGTGCCCATTGAGTGTCACCCTCTGCCTTTGCTGCTGATGCTCCCACAGCCCTTGTCTATTATCCCACTCTGTGGAAGCCATCCTACACTGACTTACTCCCGGCCTGGCTCATGACTTGATCCAGGCCTCCCAAATGGCTATTGTTCCCACAGCAACCTCTGGTGACACTTCTGATTGGCTGGCACTCCCCAGAGGGCACAACATCCCACCTTCAGAGTCTTAATCCTGGGGAAATGCCCGCTGGTGCCCTTTGAAGTGCCTGATTGATTCATTGTTTTGTGGATCTTCCCCAAAGGGAACGCTACACATGTAGACTACCATCAGTTATTCTCATAAGATTGCACTCATAAGGCCAGTTTTTTATGCTACTGGGGGGAGAATTTGCAGCTGCTCCATGACTTTAAAATTCTCTTTGTAAAACCCTCTTGTTTCAGTGTTTCCATTCCCAACTCAGACTATGATTACTTACTTTAAATCATGCTTCCCTCCTGCTGAAGCATCTTGAGACATATTACTATATCATTAACAGACACATATATATGTATGCACATGTGTAATATATGTCTGTAAATTATCCCTTTCTGTACATATAGATAGCTCTGCATAGATCTATACAAGCACACATTACTGTCACGGAGAACGGAAACTGCAGTATCCATATGGTTTCACACTGCATGGCCTGGGAAGTGACCCATTCTGAGCAGCTGTTTAATACTCTGTTGTCTACAGTACACTGTGAGCTGTTTCAGATTCTCCGATGAGTGTGTGCTTTCTCTCTGTGGGCTGGTTGTACATCTGGACCCTCCAGGCTACACCGCTACTGAACTATTGTTTTTTTCTGAAAACCTGCGCTGTTTGGCGAATTAGTCTTTCAGAATACCCTTGTGGCATTCCTTTGTAGATAGGTGAGACTTGAACTCAGACCTTCTGGCCCAGAGGTAGGGACACTACCACTTTACCACAGGTTCTTCTCCCTCCAAACCTGTGTGACAACTTTGGTTTGAAGTAATTTTCAGTGTCAAAAGAGGAAATGACTTACGTTGCTGCTTTGCATGATGCTACACATCAGATTGAACTAATTGTAAAGGTAGCTGAAAATTTGATTTACCTTACAGCTGAACACATGCAATTGAAAACCTGCTTTAGACTAGTAAAGGGAATGAAACCCAATTTGCATGAATACCACAGCTAGAAGTCAAATTCAATCAACAAAATTGAAAATTTTATGTCACCTCCTCAGAAATTAAAATTCCTTTTCATGATGGGAAGCTACACTTCTAAAAAAATGATGAAACAAAGTCTGACATGAAGCTTCAGAAGATGTTTCAAATATTTAGAAACTCTGTCAATGCAGAGAAAACGAAAGGCTAATGCTTTGGGAATAGCTGGGTATCTGCAGCTAAAATGCTCACACATTTGGGCTTTTTTTTGATGTTGTAAGGGTGCAATTCATCTTTGGCAGTAGCAAAAATAAAAGACATTTGCAAATTGCTAATTTTGGAAAGGAATATCAAGCAGAATTTAGAATGATTTGGCGAATGGCAATTTCTTGTTTTCAGCTTTTTGGAGTGAATTTTCTGCTGACACTTTTGGCAGAGAGCCTTGGCCTTCGGGAATTGGCACCATGTGATTATCCAAAATGCCGGAAAAATTATGCAGTGGTTGTTCCAGGTTTTCAATAGGTACTTGCAGCTGAGAGTTCAAGTTAGCCTGAAACTCTCCTAACAGATCTGCATGTTTCTGTTTAATGTTTTTTTTTCCTCTGAAGATAAGCTCTAACACACTGAGCTTTACATTGGGAAGAGGATAGATGTATTTTCAGGACTTACTGATGACAATCCAGTGACTATAATATCCAATGCATTGCAGATGTACTGCAGTTAGGGTAGAGGGATCTTCCACACCTGATGATTCCTGAGTTTACGTAACTTCCTGTATCACTCTATGAGGGATCAAAGGCTCTTGTGGTAAAGTGGTAGTATTCCTACCTTTGGGTCAGAAGATCTGGGTTCAGTCCCACCTGCTGTGGACAAGAGTTGGAACAGGTTTGTTGATAAATACTTTGTGGGGTCAAATGCAACATACCAATTGATTGCCATAGGCATGTCTACTATAATACTAGACTGGTTATGATCAGACCTATCAAATTACTTTGGAAAGTTCAAATTTTCACTTAAAAGTTAAGTGCAGTAGAAGCCAAATGCCTCAGGGTATCTCACCCAACTGGATTTACATGAACCAAATCTGTGGCTGTGAATGTTAACTGTGCACAATGATGGACAGCGTGCAACATCAAGTTGGCTTCTCGATACGCAGCATACCTGATTTTTCTTTCAGTTGAAATAGTGGGAGGAAAAATATGAGTCAGATGTCTAATGGCCATTGAGTTCAATATCTCCTATTTTACACATCACCCAACATTAACATTGTCACCAGTGAGCACCAGCAGGCTGATTACTAATGGAAGCGCATCACTGATGAATCTGTTCCTGCTTTCACCTGAAGCCCATTGGAGAACCTTTGGCAGGGTTATTACAGATTGCACAGAGAAAGAGACCCAACTGAGATGTCCCTCCTTCACAAGACATCCTGCTTAATTTGGAAAGAGGATAGATACATATTCGGAACTAACTAGTGAAAATCCAGTGACGCTAAATCCAAAGCAACAAGGGGGTATTATTGTTAGGGAGTAGGCATCTTACACAACTTACCCATCCTCCTTTATCCTGTGGAATTCTCTGCCACAGGAAGTGGTTGAGGCCAAAACATTAGACGTTTTCAAGAAGGAGTTAGCTATTGTTTTAGGGCTAAAGAGATCAAAGGACATGGAGTCAAAGTGGAATCAAGGCACTGAGTTGGATGATTAGCTGTAATCATATTGAATGGCAAGTAGACTTGAGGGGCCGAATGGGCTCTCCCCATTCCTATTTTCTGTGGTTCAGCAGATTGAGGTCAATTCGTAAACCCTGCTGTCACTCACCTGAGATCAGCTAAGTCAGCCCAGACTGTAATCTTTACGATCAGTGTGGCTCACCTACTCAGAAAGGAAATTATTTGGTCTTTCTGATAGTATTCCAGCCATGTTTTGGTGGGGAGGTAGAAACAGAGAGGTAACAGCAGTCAAAAACAAACAACCCACCAGCTATTTCCATTTCTGAAGAAGGGTCTAGGCCCGAAACGTCAGCTCTCCTGCTCCTCTGATGCTGCTTGGCCTGCTGTGTTCATTCAGCTCTACACCTTGTTAACCCACCAGCTTGTTCATGGAGGCCCAGAGACACAGGTCAACTACTATTCCAAAGTCTAAAGTAAAACACAGGCTAAGCGTATAATTGGACTTCAGAAATCTAGCCTCGAGAATTAAATGTTATATTGAGGCAAAATTAGATATTGTTTAATGGAAACTATTGAAGTTTTGTATCTGAATTTGGGTATCAATAACACTAGTAAATTTATTTCAAAGAAAAGCACAAAACAGTTTTTAAGTCAATGCCATAAGGAAACAGGAGAAGTTTATGGTGGACTTTGTAGACAATTAGCCCTAATTGGACTAGACAGCAACACCTTGTAATACACAAATCACCATCTCATCCCTTCTGTCAAATTCCAATTATCCCTTCATCTTTTGTCTTCTCTCTGTAGCAATCCTAACTCTATCCACTTTCTCATAGTCACAGTCCACAAGCATCACTTCCCTATTCCTGGAAGTGTATGTGCTTGTCATTGGTGGAAGCCGTTCACAGTCTACAGCGGAGAATCTTTGATGTTTCACTTTGATTGTTGGTCTCTTTACTGGAAGCATTCCTTATCACCAATCCACATCAGTTTCACTATTCAGGCTGTCGTGACGACACTATCTGATACTTTCCAGGGAGTACCCTGATTTCCTTTAAAATTTCTTGTAATTGTGGAAGATTCCCAATAGTCTCTACTTTGGAGTCAACTGTATATGTAGATGCTCACTGTCTACCATGTGGTCAAGATCCCAGCCCTACAAATGGGGCTGAATGAACAACCTACAAGAGGTATCTCAAAGCATTAGTTTTATACCATCAGAAGATCCCACATTTCAAGTGGAAGGACAGACTCACCAACATCAGTGATCTCTCACAAACAGGCATTAAAAGCGTCAAGGCTATGATCATTCACCATCAGCATTGTTGGGTAGGTCATATAGTTAAGATGTCAGATACCAGACTCCTAAAGTAGGTCTTCTCTGAGTTTAGTAAGGGCAGGAGCACTGGAGGAGGACAGGAGAAACATTTCAAGGATGTGCTGAAAGCCAGCAGGCAGAAATGGAATGCTGACATTAGTTAGTAGGGAAACTGTTGGAAACTACTGAGGGGCAGAATTAGTCTCCCCTTGGATTACCAAGGATAGTCAGCATGGATCAATAAGTGTGGAGCTGGAAAAGCACAACCGGTCTGACAGCATCTGAGGAACAGGAAAATCAATGTTTTGGGCTGAAACCCTTTGTCAGGACTGGGGAGGGTGAGAGGAATCCAGAAATAAATGGAGGTAGGTGGGGTTGGGGAGAGGGTAGGTGAGATGAGGATAAGTGGATACAGGTAGGGGTTTATTGTGGTTGGTCAGTGGGGAGGGTGGAGCGGATAGGTGAGTAGGAAGATGGACAGGTTGGGTGATGGAGAGATTTTAAAGCTGGTGAAGTCAATATTCAGGCCAAGGGCTGGAAGTTCCCAAGGCAAAATATGAGGTGTTGTTCCTCCAGTTTATGTTTGGCCTCACTCGGACAGTGGAAGAGGCCAAGGATGGACATGTCACCAGGGGAATGGGAGGGGGAGTTAAAGTGGATGGCAACCGGAAAGTTGGGTTGGTTGGAGTGAGCAGAGCACAAATGCTCCGCAAACTGGTCCCCAAGTCTGCGTTTGGTCTCCCCGACGTAGAGGAGATCACTTCGGGAGCAACGGATACAGTAGATGAGGTTAGATGAAATGCAGGTGAATCTCTGCCAGATTTGGAAGGATTGATTAGGGCCTTGGATGGAGGTGAGAGGGGAGGTGTAGCACCTCGTGCAGTTACAGGGAAAGGTATCTGGTGTGGTGGAGAGGTTGGTGGGGAGTGTGCAGCTGACGAGGGAGTCGCGGAGTGAACGGTCCCTATGGAAAGCGGACGGGGTGGGGAGAGAAATATCTTTTTGGTGTTGGGGTCTGATTGTAGTTGGTGGAAATGCCAGAGAATGATGTGTGGTATTTGGAGGTGGTTGGGGTAGTATTTGAGAACCAAGGCGACTCTATCCTTATTGTTGTCGTAGGCAGAAAGGATTTGAGGGCAGAAGTGTGGGAAATGGGGGAGATGTGGTTGAGGGCAGAGCAGGTGAATCTTCTGCCTCTAAAGTAGGAGGATATCTGGAATGTCCTAGAGTAGAACACCTCACACTGAGAGCAGATGCGGTGGAGGCGGAGGAATTGCAAGTATGAGATAGAATTTTTGCTGGAAGTTGGGTGAGAGGAGGCGTAGTCAAAGTAATTGTGTGATTCAGTGGGTTTGAAATGGATGTCAGTGGTGACTTGGTTACCGGAGATGGAGATGGAGAGGTTCAGGAAGGTGTCAGAAATGGTCCAGGTGAATTTGAGGGCGTGGTGGAAGATGTTGGTGAAGTTGATGAACTGTTCGAGCTCCTCATGTGAGCATGAGGCAGCACTGATATACTCATCAATATAGCGGAGAAGGAGGTGGGGGATGGTGCAGGTGTAGTTGTTGAGGAGAGACTATTCCATGAATCCTACAAAGAAGCAGGCATAGTTCCGGCCCATGCGGGTGCCCATAGTCACCCTGTGGTTTGTAGGAAGTGGGAGGAATCAAGAAAGCACGGCTTTGTCAGGTGGAGATCATGTTTAACAAATTTGATTGAATTTTTCAAGAAGGTGACTAGGTATGTACATGAGGTGTGTTGATGTAGTCTTCATGGGCTTCAGTAAAGTTTTTGACAAGGTCTAGCATGGTAGACTAGTTAAGAAACTGTAAGCTCAAGAAATCCAGTGCAACTTGGCAAATAGGATCTAAAATTGGTGGCAAGAAGCAGAGGTGATGGTTCAAGGGTATTTTTGTGACTGGAAACCTCTGTCTCGTGGCATACCACAGGATTCAGTGCTGGGCCTCTTGTTGTTTGTGGTGTACACTAATGATCTAGATACCAATGTTAGAGGTAGATCAATAAGTTTGCAGATAACACAAAAATTAGGTGTGCGTTAACTATAAAGGAGGAAAGCCTTAGGCTACTCAATGATATAAACAGGCTGGTCAGATTGGCTGAACAGTGGCAAATGGAATTTAGTCATGAAAAGTGTGAGGTGATGTGTCTTGGGTAGACAAACAAAGCAAGCGAGTACATGTTAAATGGTAGGAGCCTAGAAAGTACAGAGAGTCAGAGGGACCCTGGTGTGCTTGACTATAGATCCATGAAGGCAGCAGAACAGGTAGATGAGGTAGTTAAGAAATCATATAGAATGTTTATCTTTATCAGTCAATTTACAAGAGCAAAGAGATTATTATAGTGCCGGTATATATGCTTAGTAAGGCCACAGCTAGAGTACTATACAGCTGCAGTTCTAGTCACTATACCATAGGAAGGATGTGATTGTACTAGAGTTTAGTCGAGAGATGTGTGATAACATTTTGAATAAGTTGACTGAAAAATAGCTACAGGGCTATGGGCCAAGTGCTGGAAAATGGGATTAGAATAGTTAGATGTTTGATGAATGGTGAGGACACTGGACACGATAGGCTAACGGGCCTTTTCCTTGCTGTTAGGACTCTATGACTCTCTATGACATCAACGTCTGAGATACTATTTTCCTGGACTGAGCCAGATGGAAGCATAACCTGTGAATTGAACCAATAATACATGACTAGACATCCCACATTACAAAGGTAGTGCTATAAAAACTTTAGATCCTAAATCAGCCTCAGCAGCTATCTTTGGACTCGTTGAAGATAACCATCCTTGCCAGTGAAGGATTGCCAATAATAATGTATATGATTGCACTACATGTCATAGAGTCATAGGGGTCTACAGCATGGAAACAGCCCTTCGGCCCAACTTGCCTGTGCTGCCCAGATTTCTTGAGGCTAATTTTTAATCACTGTTTCTGATCAAATCAGAAGCTTTCACTAAAATAGCAATATAGGACACCTCCGTTTCTGCACGCCCCACAATTCCTTGCGAAGCGTTTTGGGACATCTAAAACATTCACTGTTCATTCTTTCTCCCTTTGTTTTATTATCTACTTCCTCTTTCATTCATTCTTACTTTCTGTTCTTTCCTTTTTTTCTGCCTCCCGTTCCTTATGTAGAGTGATAAAGGCATTGAATGTAAACAGAATTTTTAATATCTGTAAAATGGGGACAAGCTTTCCGAAGAGTGTCCAGGACGTGATCAGCATTTTACTTGTGGTTAATTTTTAAGCTGTTTTTTTTCCATTAGTAAGTACTTTGTTTTAGGAGTAGGCCTGTAAGGGCATTTTAAAAGTCCTTGTAATTCATTTATGATTAAATCATCTAACTACAAGACTAAAGTAGCGATGTCAGAGCAAAGAATTTGAAGGCACAATTTTTGCTTAAGGTCAGTGAAAGAAAATGATTATTGTGTACGACTGGAGTCATGATTTATGATCCACAGGAGAGATTGGTGGTACATGCCAAAGTTTCAGTGCAAAATTGAATGCAACAGGGATGACTATACAAGTTCTGGCTAAACTAGGAATTCACAAGGAATTCACTTCAGCCAGATTTGTATATAAATTAATTTGATTTATTTATTTTCAAAGCCTTGGTAGTATTTTTGAATACTCAAATTGCACTGTTTTTGCTGTTTGGATCAACATTTCTTGCTAACTTTATGTTAAGAGCACTTTGTTGATTTATTTAAATTTCAGATAGATGATTATGTGAAATTTTAATGATTATGTGAAAAGACTCAAGTATCCCAAATGAGCTTCTACACTGAAATGAAATAATCTTGTTCCTAACCAACTGTTTCTTTACATTTGTCGGTTTTACATGTCTTTGGACAGTTTGTGACCTTTGGGAAGAACCTCATGGCTTTGTCACTTAAAAAAATATTGGCGATTTCCTACGAGACCTGCAAATTAGCCAGAAGACAGTGCTGGACATGACCTGAAAGCCATGCTTTTCAAACAAGTACCCTATTGATGCGCACATAGGCCTCCCAGAACATTGGTTACAGTCCAAATTTCAATTCTATTCCACAGGAAAAAGAATGTAAGTGTTGAAGGCCATTCCACTCGGCTCATTTTTAAAGAAACCATGGCTATTTCCATGGTAAGATAGTTAGAGTTGGGATTTTGATGGCCAGTAAATAAACTAATACAGCAAATTTGTGTGGGGCTGGCTCCACATAACCACAAGAATGGTTTCATTCCAAACATCAGAGTTCTAATAACAATCATTACTGATCTGGTAGAGTCCTGGTTAATTGAGAATTTTTGATTTAGAAATGCAATACTGTACTAAAGTGCCTCCTGGCTTGCCATGGTGCCACAAAAGTATTAAAAACAGCTCTTTATACATATCTATATCTATCTATTGAAAGATGGCTGCTGTAATCATGTGACTAGTTGAGCAGAAACCTTCCAGAAACTTGACATCAACCAAAATCATCACGTTGTGTACGAAATAACTCCACAGAAGCCAGTATCCCGTCACCAAATCACCCTTTATTTACACATCAAGTCCTTGACTGGAGTACTGCCTCTTCAGAGCCAGCTCTCAGACTGCCAGAATCTCTGACACTACTCTTTTTATCTGTCAGCCAGGGCTCCCTGATTGGACAAGATTAACAGCCCCAATTAGGGAACTCATATTCAATGAGATCTAGCTGTCTGACCTCCTTACAATCACTACAATGTGCCTCCTGGTGGGTGTGGAATACGAACTATTGTGATATAGTCTGTCATTGAGACAAAGGGCTCCCCAAGAAAGATCCCTACACAATAGAACTTAGTTACCTTTCTCCTACAAGAAATTGTGTTCATAGCTTTTCTTTTCTTTATTCATTCATGGGATGAGGGTGTCGCTGGCTAAGCAGCATTTATTGCCCATCCCTAATTGCCCAGAGGGCAGTTGAGAGTCAACCACATTACTGTGGGTCTGGAGTCTCATGTAGGCCAGAGCAGGTAAGGATGGCAGTTTCCTTCCCTAAAGGATATTAGTGAACCAGATGGGTTTTTCCTGACAATCGACAATGGATTCATGGTTATCATTAGATTCTTAATTCCAGATATTTTATTGAATCCAAATTCCACCATCTGCCTTGGTGGGATTTGAACCTCGGTCCCCAGAATGTTATCTGGGCCTCTGGATTAACAGTCCAGCAATAATACCACTAGAGCATCACCTCCCTAACTTTCCACTGGAGCAATTGCCTACGGCCTATCTGAGAGATTAACTGTTTTGCGAGACTTTGTCTTGTTAGCAACTTTTTCCTTCACCACCACCAAGGAATCTTGGTCAAGTGACTCCCACAGTATGAACCCAGCTCCTTTAAATCATGCAATTTTGAAATGGCTGGCAGTTAAGGAGTCAGGATCATTGCATACGATACCTTCTGACAATATCATAACCCATAACTCCAGAGCACAAAAAGAAAGCCACCAACATGCACTTATGCTCTCTGCAAGTCATCAACTTTTGTTCATCAAAACAGTGAAGCAGAAGTTATATTTCAAAAAGAAACATTCCTCAGGAGACCTTTGAAGAGATTCTTAAAACAATGTCTGTCATCAAACTGCTGACTAGCCAGTCAACCATTTTCACAAAGGAATTCCAGACTGCTAATTCCAGCTTTGGACTTTTGGACTCAATCATTAAAGCAAGCACGTTAAGACATTGGTATTCCTTCATTGCTCTGTAATTAAATTGTTGCTAATTGAACAATCTCTTTATTCTTTCTGATTTCATTTCTCCTTGTATATTTGTGAGCATGCCTGTGTTTTGAAATGTTTCTTCCCTGTCCCTCATCTAAAAGTGTGTGAACTTCAGGTTAACTTAACAGTGTTGTTACAGTCCATACAAATCAGTGTTCACAAGTGTTCAAAATATTCCCTCATTATTTAAAAAGGGGAAATGTTAAATCACAACCTGCTTATAGAAAGGTGGTTAAAAATAGGGAACTTACAACTTAAAACTTGTGATCTGTGCTTAACACATGTAAGTGACTTCTACCATGTTGGACTTATTGCAGGCATCCGTCTTGTAGCCATTTTAAGTGAAAACACAGTACAAAATGATTATTTTCCTATTAGTTTGTAGCATGGTTTCAGAGTGGAGCTGTGACAGAGTGTTGAAGAGATGTATGGGAGAGCAGCTAGCAGAAGATGAACACAAGTATATGCAGAGCTGTTGAAAGTTGACAATAGCCATGTGAAAAAGAACAAAGTAGCAGGTCACAGCCGAAAGCATCAGGTAAATCACAATAACTACAGTCCTTGTGACACCTTTCCCCCCAACTTGGTTCGAAATGAAGCAGAATCAGCATTTCTTTACTTGCTGTTGTAAAATTATGAAATTGCAACAATTTGATCAACAAATCAGAGCAGCTATGAGTCACCATACATTATCATTACTAGGGAGAGACTGTTATAGAATGTATTCCACTCTGAATTTTTCTGACAACTAAAAAGAACAGAAATTTTAAAAGACTTGAAGGCATGCTTTGAACCAAAGTAAACAAAACTTATGAATATTATGTGCAATTATTAGGGCCCAAGGTGAAAAAGAGTCCATTGATAAATATCTGAATGCATTGACTCAGCTTGCAGAATTCTGTGAATTTGCGTAACTAAAAGATTATCTAGTTAGAGGCTGGATTGGTTTGGGTGTAAGAGATCCTGCAATGAGAGCGTGCCTATTGAGAGAGGAGAAACCTACTCTCAGGAAGCAGTCAACATGCACAGAACTGCTACAAATAAACGTTAGCAGCCTCAGCATATCCATGTCAGAATAGAGCAGCTCTTGGATTATGCTCATAGATATTCCAGGCCAAAAGGGCAGAAAGACAATGGGCAAAGGCACAGGATGCAAAAACTGCAGAGGACATCACATTAAGGAAAAAAAGGCATGTTCCAGTGTGGGAAATGCAGTGTGGTCACTGTAGGAAGCTACATAATTTTGCACACAAGTATCTGCTGAGAGAAAAGCCCAACAAGCAGGTACAGATGGCCCCTGGAGAGATGTCAGTTGGAGATTTTGACGAATTACTCTACACCATATAACAAGCTGGTTCAGTCAGTTCATTAGCTGACAAATGATTGGTGATTGTTGGAATGATGGAGAAAGAAGTTAAGTCAATGTGAAGCATCAGATGAACACTGGTGCAATATGCAACATTTAGAAGGCTTAGTAAAGTGGCTGAACATGGTGATCCTGAAAGGAAGTCCTTGATAGTGAAGTTGAGGCTATATAGTAGCACTGTACTCATGCTGAGAGGACAAATTACAGTGGGAGTCCAATGCAATAGCATGAGCAAATTTCAGGAGTTCCAGTTCACGAACAGCAAGCAAAAGCCATTCATTTCAGCCACAGTAAGTGCATGCCTTGGTCTGGTAAACCTCAGTGTGCCAAAAGAGATCTGCACCATGTCATAGCACACAAAACCATTGACAGATCTTAGAGCAGTACAACAATATGTTTAAAGGTTGATGATGTCTTTTTGAAAAATATCATTTTGGAATGATGAGAGTAGAAGACCAATTTAGCATCTTCTGAGGAACAGTCCAGCTGCCCTGAAGGTGAGCCTGACTGACAATGTAGAAGAACTGGACAAAGGAGGGAGCAATTGAGGAAGTGAGAACTCCTACTGAAAGGATAAGTGACATGGGTAGCAGTGAAACTACCTGGAGAGCGAAGAGTATGCATTGAGCAAATTGATATAAATTAAGCTCTAAATAGATCTCACTACCCCACCCCAAACGCCAAAGGAATTTTGCCACAAATCAGAAAGGAAAATAAATCAGCACTCTAGACACTGGCAAGTGAAGCTGGATGGAAGCAACAGCTTTTGAAACTATATTCTGGACGTCCTTCAGGAACAACATATAGTTGCATGTGCTGTTTGGCATTTCCATGGAAGAGCTGCTACTAGAAGATGAATGCAGGTATGAACAGAACAGCTGAAAGTTGACAAAAGCCACAGGAATTCACAGAATGCAAATACCGTTAGTTGGTAATCATCCTGGAATGGTAGCTCTAATTAATGGATAGAGGGACACAGTAGAAGAAGCTTTTGCTGATCACAATAAAATTCAAGTATGACTGCCAGGCCGAGCTCACCAGACGAATGCAAATGGAAAAAAAGGACAATTAAAGATGCCTGAAGTAAAGTACATAGGTTATATACTGACAATGAAATGTTTTTGCCTGGATCCCCAAGGGCGAGTGCAGTGACCAACAGATGTAAAAGCAGTGCAACTGTTTGTTGAAATCATCGCCTATTTAGCAACATCGTATTTTTTTAACGATCCTTAAATTACAAATATGTGTAGTCTAAACATTGAGAAATGCTATTTGAAAGCACATTGCTGAAGAATGTTCTCTGCTGAGGACTTTGTGTGGTGCAGAACTGTTTCTAATGTGGTTTTGGATTGAGATAAAGAGACAGCAGCTCTAAGGAAATCACTTTGTCAATTTTAAATGTACTGTTAATTGCGTTCGTATGTTGCATCTGTCTAAATGAGGTAACTTAATTTTTGTTTTGTTAATTTCTAACCTGGCTCAGAACTGGAGTCTACTTGTCTTTGATCAGAGTCTCTGCAAATCATTGAAATATCTTTCAATGAAAGAATGTTAAGTATAATGTTATTATGTATAATATACCTGTGCATTCATTAAGAAGGCTGTTCTCTACCATATCTCAGCTAAATAAAGTACGGAAAGAGAAATAATGTTCAATGTTGTGATATAGTGAGATTGTACATTATTTGGCCCACACAATGACTACAGGATGGAAGGGATGAAGGGATGGGAGAGAGGAGAGTGGGCGGTGGGGGGAGGGAGAAAGGAGATAAAGACAAAAGGAGATGTTGGAATGGGAGTGGGAGAGAAAAATGCAGAGAGAATGAGAGAGGGGGAGGGAAATGGCAGGAAGAAAGGGTAATGGAGGAAAATGAATGAAAAGGCAGATGACAGTGGAAGAAAAGTGGAAGAAAACGGGCAGGAAAGAGGAGGGTGGACAAGGTCAAAGGGGTTATGCAAAGAGACAGAAGAGAAGTTGGAGGGGGAGAGAAAGTAATGGAATGGAGATAGATAGGCAGATTCTGGAGTGAGGAAAATGGAATGTGATGTCCATTGGCAAAGTTGTGCATTCTAAAGCATATTCACAGCATCATTGTGCATTATCTAAAGGACATTGGCATATAATCTACATATAAGCTGTTAAAATCAGACTGGCAGTTGTAACTCAGATGTGGAGTTTCTCCATAAAATAGGTTCTTAGAGCAGCACATTTTTGAACCATCCACAAAGTAGGTGATACTGGTCTTGGTATTGTGCACCATGACAGGATTAATTCATGATCTCAAGGTTAAGGCACCTCCAGGTGGCAATGCCCACAAAATGATTGAATTTAATATCCAGTATGAAAGGTAGAAGATTGAGACCAAGACTAGTACTTTAGACCTAAATAATGGTAACAATGACGGCATGGTAGCTAAGCTAGCTGAAGTGAACTAGCAAACTAAATTAATGTATAACTCAATTCAGACATGGTGTCAGACATTTAAGGGGATATTTCAGAATATTCAGAATGACTATATTCCTCCAATAAATAAAAATTCTAAGGACAAGACCCATCATATTTGGATAATTAAAAAGAAGTTAGTAACAACATCAAACTTAAGGAAATTACATATAACTGAGCAAAGTAAAGGGGAGGCGATGGCTTAGTGGTATTATCACTGGACGGCTAATCAAGTGACCCAGTTAATGTTCTAGGGACCTGGGTTCGGATCCCACCACGGCAGACGGTGGAATTTGAATTCAATAGATATCTGGAATTAAGAGCTGAATGATGATCGTGAATCCATTGTCGATTATTGGAAAAACCCATCTGATTCACTAATGTCCTTTAGGGAAGGAAACTGCCATCCTTACCTGGTCTGGCCTATATATGACTCCAGACCCACAGCAATGTGGTCTACACTGAACTGCTCTTAGGCAATTAGAGATGGGCAATACATGCTACCTAGCCAGTGACATCCTCATCCTATGAATGAATAAAGAATAAAAAAGTTGTGTTGCCAGTCAGATGACTGGTCAGAATATAAATATCAGTAGAGAATGACTAGAACATTCAACAGGAGGAAGAAATTAGGGTATTATTATTGCTAAGAAATTAGAGGAAGCTACCTAGGAATATAAAAATGGATAGCAAGAATTTCTGTAGATACTTGAAAAGGAAAAGAGGAAGTTCAGTGAGTCATCTAGAGATGGAGACTGGGGAGTTAATAGTAGATAATAAGGAAATATGGATGAAATGTTTTGCTCTGTCTTCACAATAGAGGATAGAAAGAAATACTCTATTAGTAGCTGGAAATCAGGAGGTGAAGCAAAAGAGGAACTTAGTGGAAATCAAAGTGGTTACTTTTAGTTACTCTCTGGGCAATTAGGAATAGGCAATAAATGCTGGCCAATCAAGTGGATTGTTTTTTTTCCTGGATGGCCACATTTCTTCAGTGTTGTGAAGAGCTGCACTCACCCAGGCAAGTGGAAACCATCCTATCACACTCCTGACTTGCGCCTTGTAGATGGTGGACAGGCTTTGGGGAGTCAGGAGATGAATTACTCCCAGTCACTGACCTGTTTTTGTAATCACTCTATTTTTATGGCCAGTCCAGTTCAATTTCTGGTCAATAGTAACCCCGGGATATTGATAGTGGGGGATTCAACAATGACAATGGCACCGAATGTCAAGCTGATGGTTAGATTCTCCCTTGTTGGAGATGACCACTGCCTGGCACTTGTGTGATGGGAATGTTACTTGCTACTTGTCAGCTCCACTTGGATATTTTTCCAGGTCTTCCTGCTTTTGAACATGGACTGCTTCAGTACCTGAGTCATCGTGAGTGGTACTGCACACTGTGCAATCCTCAGTGAACATTCCCACTTCTGACCTGATGGTGGAGAGAGGGTCAGTGATGAAGCAGCTGAAGATAGTTGGGCCCAGAAGACAATTGTGAGAAACTCCTGCAGTGATGTCCTGTAACTGAGACGACAGATCTCAAACAACCAGAATCATCTGCCTTTGTGCTTGGTGTGACTCCAACCAGAGTCTTCTCCCTGTTTTCCATTTGTTCTAGCTTTGCTAGGGATCTTTAATGCCACGCGTGGTCGAATATGGATTTGATATCAAGGTCAGTTGTTCTTACCTCTTGGGAGCTCAGCTGTTTTGTCCAAATTAAACCAAGGCTGTCATGAATGACAATTGTAAAATCAGAACATGCTTATCCTGAGTATTCTAAAATATCCCCATAAATGTCTGATGCAGTGGCTGAATTGATTTATACATTAGTTTAGCTGAGCTGTTTTGTCCATATCTAAACCAGGGCCATAATGAATGACAATCGTAAAATGTTCAATTAATCAGCACAATTGATCTCTGCAATGGAATTTATTACTCCTTTTCCTTTCCATTTAAATATATCCAGTGATGTATTTTACAATGATAACCTGATAGAGTGTTATTAATTCAGCTGAAAATAGATTTATCCAAAACCACATTTTTATTAAAAGGGTTCAGTTCTCCCCCTATGACCGGCTCTTAAATCACGAAAAAGGACTCTAAAAGAAATTGCACTAAATCGTATATTAATTCCATTAATCAATTTCTTCGTAAATTAAAATTTAACATGTAAAAACTTTTAAAATGTTCCTATCTGTGCCTGTGAAATTTTTTCTTTTTGATTTCGCTTTCCCTGGATTGCACTGAAAATGCATGCAAACAAGTGGGAACTCTCACCTAATAGTTTTAACTCCTAATACATCCTTTTCCTCCAAAGCACTGGTAATGCCTCTAAAATGATCCCATCTTTACAACTGAAGATAGTAAAGGACACCACATATAATTGTCAAACAATTTTTTTAAACTTGCTGCATGGAATATATCCTCCTAACAGCAATAGAACAGTACCACCTTAACTTTCTTCTCTCAGCTCTTCAGCCTAAACTACAGAGACAACCCAATGCTTTGAGCAATTGCTCTTTTTCTCACCTTGCATAATGTTTTAGTTTTTGACTATAATTTGAATTCAAAAAAGCAAGAAGTCAAATTAAACCCTCAACACAGAGAGTTAAATGAAAATTTCATTTGCAAACCCAACATAAGGCTAGAATGCAAAACATTTCAATTCATATTAAATTATTAACTGACATGACAATTTGTCATGGTGACTGATCAGAATACAGTGAATGTAGCAAGGTCAGCCAGGTGGACCTCGTACAATATGAGTTCCCTGATTGGAGCTGTTAAACTGGTCCAATCAGGGAGCCCTGACTAACAGATAAGAACAGGAATGTCAGACATAGTGCCAACTTTCAGAGCTGGCTCTGAGGGGACTAGATTAGTGTCAAGGAATCTCCATGTGTAAATAAAGGGTGAGTTGGTGATGGGATACCAGACTCTGGAGTTATTTTACACTTTTAATTCCAAAATGTGTTTTTAAAAATAAACTGCGACAGCCGGAAAAAGGCTGGATGTAAATTCAGTGATGCCTGGTAAAATTCCGTTACGCAACTGTAGAATGCCAAGGAAGCTTCAAACAGAGAGATAGAGAAATAACACAAAAAAAAATGAAGGAGTTGACTACTTTGCTCCGTTTCAGTATAAAGCCCTTTGAGGAATATACAAAAAAAAGGTTTAAATGCAGGTTATAACTCTGCTCTGTGTTAATTGAAGAAGATGCACTACCATAGGTTCAAGTGCTAGTGTGCTGTGAAGGTCACAGCTGAAGAACTGCCCACTAGTCATCCCCTGTGTTGCAGATAAAAACAATCTTTTACTCTGAGTGCTAGAAGCCAACAAGCCGGCAAGCCAGTTAGTAGGAAACTGGAAAAGAAGAACCCTCGCTCTGAGTACTGCCATCAAAAGGGAACAGGTCAAAAGGATTTTGATTAACTACAAAACCATGAATTCAAAATTA
Organism: Rhincodon typus; assembly: GCF_021869965.1. Classification (NCBI taxonomy): domain Eukaryota; kingdom Metazoa; phylum Chordata; class Chondrichthyes; order Orectolobiformes; family Rhincodontidae; genus Rhincodon; species Rhincodon typus. The sequence goes on from NC_063349.1 coordinate 9,878,439, forward strand.
GATTGTTCAATTATCAACATTCTACTATCTACTCTTTAAGTATCACCCAGAGAGACAGATCCATTTTTGGACTCAGTTCTTGTTTCTAACCTGTGTGTATGCATGTTGTCTTATCATTTCTTCTCACATTTCGGAGCTAATAAACTGATTCTTACATTAACTAAAGAAAGTTTGGCCAAATTTATTCCTTTTAAAACAAATTCATTTGATCTGGGAGAAAGCCATTTAGAAGGGAGGAATCCTTTTTCAAGAAATTTTGTTGCGAACAGTTGAATGGGTGAGGGAATAAAGAAGGGGAGCCAGTTCATCACTCTTCACCTGGGAGCTTAATGGTTTGGTATATCCAACTGGAACCATAATGACTTAGGGAACCTTGCCCAGGGTCTGGTAACACTTTAGGGTCACAGTGGAGTAGAAGTCTTTGGACTCATCCAATCTTCAAGACTACCTTCAGCTGCCTAAGAATGCTGATATGAAGGTCCTTGTGTATAAGGAAGTCATCCTTCTGCCTCTTCCATTTGACTCTGACATGGGACTGCATATAAATGCCACCTCAAAGCTCTTGAGAAGTACCATCAAGGCTGTTTGAGACAGATTCTCTGCATCAGCTGGGAGGACAGCTCTACTAACATCAGCATCCTTGAAGCATAACGGCAATGAGGACACGATCACTCAAAACCAACTTCGCTGGGCTGGCCATGTGCTTAGGATGCCTGATTTCTTCCTACTAAAGCATATCTTCGCCCAGCTCAAGGAAGGCACTTGAATGAGAGGACGACAAAGATAGTGTTTCAAATACTCCCTGAAGGCTTCCCTCAAGAAATGCAACATTATTGTCAATGCATGAGAGATGCTCGTTCAGAAGAAACCAGCTTGGATGAAACTCCTGTATGAAGGGACACAATTCTTCAAGAACATCCATTGGAAAGAGAAGATGCAGAAAAGGAACTAGAGAAAGGAATGCCCACGATTTCAAGACCAAGGACCAATTCCACCTCCCGACAATGCCTGCCAAGTGTGTGGTCGGAGATGTGGGCCTTTGATCGGACTTATCAGCCACACAAGGACTCACAGAACCCACAGCTAGTGATATGGGATCTCCTAGGCAGACAATCACATTTGTTAGTAATTGGTTGCTGATAATGGTGATTGTCACAGTGCATCCTTGATTACAAGACTTTTAGTTAGTCATTTTCTGGCAACTTCATTCGAATCCAAACGGTAGAAATGGCTCCAAAAACTGTCCATCAATAAAAACAGGATGAGAAACAGAAATACAGATTTGTTCATGAGTCTACTGGCCTTGTGATGTGTTTATAATCAAGGAGTATGAACATTTAAATGGAACTCTTTCCTACTTTGTTGAAAAAGCAGTTTATATATGTTCAAGAGACAACAAGGTGCAGGGCTGGATGAACACAGCAGGCCAAGCAGCATCATAGGAGCAGAGAGGCTGATGTTTCGGGCCTAGACCCTTCATCAGAAAAGGGGGAGGGGAAGGGGGTTCTGAAATAAATAGGGAGAGGGTGGGAGGCGGATAGAAGAGGGATAGAGGAGAGGATAGGTGAAGAGGAAACAAACAGGTCGAAGAGGCGGGGATGGAGCCAGTAAAGGTGAGTGTAGGTAGGGAGTTAGGAAGGGGATAGGTCAGTCCAGGGAGGACGGACAGGTCAAGGGGGCGGGATGAGGTTGGTCGGTAGGAGATGGAGGTGCGGCTTGAGGTGGGAGGAGGGGATAGGTGGGAGGAAGAACAGGTTAGGGAGGCAGGGACGAGCTGGACTGGTTTTGGGATGCGGTAGGGGGAGGGGAGATTTTGAAACTTGTGAAATCCACATTGATACCATTGGGCTGCAGGGTTCCCAAGCGGAATATGAGTTGCTGTTCCTGCAACCTTCGGGTGGCATCGTTGTGGCACTGCAGGAGGCCCAGGATGGACATGTCGTCTGAGGAATGGGAGGGGGAGTTGAAATGGTTCGCGACTGGGAGGTGCAGTTGTTTATTGCGAACCGAGCGTAGGTGTTCTGCAAAGCGGTCCCTGAGCCTCCGCTTGGTTTCCCTGATGTAGAGGAAGCCATACCGGGAACAGCGGATGCAGTATACCACATTGGCAGATGTGCAGGTGAACATCTGCTTGATGTGGAAAGTCTTCTTGGGGCCTGGGATGGGGGTGAGGGAGGAGGTATGGGGGCAGGTGTAGCACTTCCTGCGGTTGCAGGGAAAAGTGCCGGGTGTGGTGGAGCTGGAGGGGAGTGTGGAGCGGACAAGGGAGTCACGGAGAGAGTGGTCCCTCCGGAAAGCAGATAAGGGTGGGGAGGGAAAGATGTCTTTGGTGGTGGGGTCGGATTGCAGATGGCGGAAGTGTCGGAGGATGAT